>NW_026126459.1:4200000-4692500 GCF_943737965.1 Phodopus roborovskii | reverse complement strand
GATCTGTGCTGTCTGTAGGGCCAGGCCACAGCCGAATCTCCAGACTATTGTTTATCCCAGACTCTCCCTCCTTCGACCTCTATCCTGAGCATTGTTTCTCAGTCAACAGAAAGGACTTATTCTTAGGGACTCTTAAAAAAAAGTTCTGATATAGTCACTCCTTGAGCATTAGTGTGATAACTGTCACCAGGAAACTTTTTTCCAAAGTTATATTCAACTTAGTATGTCTAAAATAAACTGCCCAGTGTCAGAGTCTAGAAGTTTGAACCAGCACCAGCTAAGTTATGTTGAAGCAGATTTCCTTCTTGCTTTACTCAGACACTCAGATGGTTACCCTGCTGGCCCTGGAGTTTGCAGAGCCCACAACTGAGTATTACCAATACTTGGAGAGTACTGTGACAGTTCATTTAATTAATTCTCTGGGGAGTCCTCCTGGCTTGGGGGGTTTTTTAGGTCACAAGGGCTGTTTTTTTGTTTGTTTGTTTGTTTTTATTTTTTTTAAAGACAGGGTTTTTCGGGGCTGGAGAGATGGCTCAGTGGTTCAGAGCACTGGTTGCTCTCCCAGAGGACCTGAGTTCAATTCCCAGCACCTACATGGCAGCTCACAACTGTCTGTAACTCCAGTTCCAAGGGATCTGATATCTTTCCATCAACAAAGTTAAATAAATTATTTAAAAAAGAAAATAAAGACAGGGTTTTTCTGTGTAACTCTTCTAGGTGTCCTGGAACTCACTCTTTAAGACCAGGCTGGCCTCAAACTCACAGAGATCTACCTGCCTCTGCCTCTGCTCCCAAGTGCTGGGATTAAAGGTGTGTGCCACCACCCATCAGGCTGGTTCTTCTAAAGCAGCTTTTTCTCAACCTGTGGGTCTCAATAAGCTGTGGGGTTGTTTATCAGATATTTACATTATGATTCATAACAGTAGCAAAATTATAGTTATGAATTAGCAATGAAATAATTTTATGTTTGGGGATCACCACAAACATGAGGAACCATATTAAAGGGTGGCAGCATTAGGAAGGTTGAGAACCACTGGTCTAAAGTTTTCTTTAAAACCACTTTCCTTAGATGGGTGTGGTGATATGTGTTTAAGCTGAAGCAGGCAGTCTGTGTTCAAGGCCAGCTTGATCTATATAGTGAAATGGAGGCTAGCAAGTGCTTTGTCACTATGTTTGTGTCTCAAAACAAACAAACAAACATACAAATTCCATACCAGAAAGATGGCTTAGTAGCTAAGAGCACTTGCTTCTCTTCCAGAAAACACAAGTTTAGTTTCTAGCACCCACAGGTACCAGGCACACACCTAGAATACTTACATGCACATAATACTCATACACATAATTTTTTTAAAACTTAAATTAGCCAGGAAGTGGTGGTGCACATCTTTAAGTCTGGCACTTGGGGGGCAGAGGCAGACAAAGCTCTATGAGCTTAAAGCAAGCCTGATCTACAAAGTAAGTTCCAGGACAGCTAGGGCTACAAAGAGAAACTCTATCTTGAAAAGCAGAAACAAACAAACAAAATTAATTAATTAAAAACAGGCAAAACACACATACATAAAGCCCTCAAATTCAAAATCCCAAAAAAACAAACCTGTTTTCAAAAGATCTTTTAAAGTAGCATACTGTCTAGAGAAAGGTAAAATCCCTTAGCATGCCCTTCTGTTGGACACTCTACCAACCTGCCAAGATGAGCCCATTACCAGCCTATCCCACAAACCTCAATACCTCTCAACACAGACCTATAGCTCTGAGTTGTATTTGACCCACAAAAGGTTATACAGATACTTCACATACCTATTTAAACATGAATTCCCTTTGGGTGTCATTCCCCTCCTGTCCTGTAAAGACAACATCCTCTAAAACCTCTTTGATTCTCTGCTGCCTATCCGGGGCTCCTGATGGCAGTTCACATTGACTATGCATTACCCATTGGGCTCTGCTATATGCTCCTTTTCCCAAGCTGTACTGAGAACACAGTGAGGATGGGCACCCCTAAGGCCAACTGCAGAACACCGGTGTTGGAACTGCTCTCACTAGACTCAGGACAGAGGGCAGGTCCATAAGCTCTGCATCCTGCCTGGCCTGGATACTAAGATAGCCCTGAATAGACATGCCCTGCCACCCTGAGATGGCAATTATCTTTGCCTGCCCCTTCCCTTGTGTCAAGATACTATGTGTTAAAAGCTATCCTATCACCACCTCCCCCCTTTTTTTTTAATCCACCAGCTCACAGAGAACACATTCTAGCGCTGGGAAAGTCTACCTGGAGTTCTTTGGGCTCCATCACTTTAGGAGACAAAGAAGTATTTTACTCATGTGACTACTCTCCTCTACTTAGCAAGCCAACTCAGTATGCATCATGTGCTATTTTTTTTTTTTCTAGCCCCTTTTTCTCTCAGGACCACAATATAGCAGTGTTCCCGGGATTCGTTCTACAATGGAGACATTTATACAAGGGCCCAGCCCTCCGGGACCTAACAAAGCAAAAAGCCAGACCTTTCCACTTCCAGAGCTTTACAAAAGCCTGCACAGGCATACAGTAGTAAGGGTCATCTTTCCCTCCACTCCTCGTGCTTCAGACCCTCAAAGGCAAGAGTGCCATTTTCCCTCATCCCTGTAAAGCCAAGGCCTAGTTCCAGACCAATTTTCTCATTATGTTACAAACGGCGACCAAGCCCCTAGCACAAAAGGGTGGTCAATGGTGGAGTCACACACCAAGCAAGAGGTCACAAGTCCCCGTCTTCAAGGCCCCTGAGTGAGGCCAAAGGGAATCTGGTGAATGGGGAGGCAGAACCAAAACCCCAACTCATTACTTCTTTGAGTAACCTAAAGCTTGGTGGGGGTTGGTTCCAGATGCAGACTGACATGATAATCCTGCCTCTGCTGCTCACCAGCTGTGTGGCCTCGGTTTCATCTGTAAACAGAAATAACTCTTATATCTAACTAGCTTCTGGTACTGCTGCGAAGTTTGACTGTAAGGATATCCACACAATCCCGGAGATGTAGCGCGCATTACACAACCAGGGTTATTTATTAGTCGTGTCCGCGCTCCGGATGGCCCGCTCGGCGGAGCCACGTCCCCTTCCGGCTCCAGGACGCTCCTACTCCGCAGGACCCCGACGCCCTTGACCCCCAAAGACCCGGCCTGCAGCGCGCACGCGCAGACCAGGCGAGGCTCCAGCCTCGCACAGGTCGCGGGTGCGCTGCAATCACCCACTGCTCTCTGGGGTAAAGGGTCCACATTCTGCCATCTAAAGACAACCGCTCTTGCACCGAGGGTACACCACAGCTCCCAACCCTCCCAGCCCGGAGAGCGGGTCGGTTTCCTCACACTCTGGAGAAGGCTCCTCCTCTGCGCCGCCATCTTGGAGGACCCCGCGGCGCGCCAGTCTCTCCGAGTAGCGAAATGGGTGGCTAGAGCGGCCCTGACTACCCGCCCCCCCTCCACAGCGCCTCCTGCGGAGCGGAGGAGCAGCAGAGAGCGTTGCGCAGGCGCGTTTTTCTACCCTCCTTCCCAGCTGATAGAATGCGAAGCACCTTCGCAATCTATTTTCTTATTTCTCGATTTCTCGGAGTCTTTGTGCGTCCGTTTTCTCCAGATTCTTTTCAATGAGGATCCTGAGATCCTATTTAAGGCGCTTTATGGGGGAGGGGACAGAGGAGAGCGAATGATTCAGCCTTGGGTGACTGCTTACAACTGCAATTCCCAGGAGCTGTAAATACTCGAAAGTAAAGTTTATGGACAGTAGCATGGTAATGTGGCGTCAGCTGGCACCTGACAGGAACTGCTGGTGCCCGAAGCAGGAATATGTTTGTTCAAGAGCAGTGCAGAAGCTGGGCGTGGTGAGTCAAGTCATATCTGTCATCCTAGAATTTAGGATGCTGAGACAGGAGAATATCAAGTTTGAGGGTGGCCTGAATTATGTTAATAGAGGTTAGTTCTAGAAGGGACTGACAAATAGGCTCCCAAAAGTAAGACCTGGAGAATAAGGTCCTTCATCTGGGGCAGCTCAGAGCACTGAGTGGGCTGATACTCAGGATAGAAAGATAGTGACACTGGTGGAACCCAGATAGGCCAGCTCAGAAGGCCAATAAACAGGACGTGAAGAAGATGGTGGACCTTAACCAGGTCAGACCCAAAAGCAGTCTTGGGGGACTTCTCTCCAGTAGGGCAGAAGTCTGTTAGCTCTCTCCTAGTGAACTTTCTAATTTTAGAGGTTCTTTAAGCCTCATACAAATTCTTGCATCTCATACATGGAGCCAAACTGAATTCTGGGGAAAATGGGCTCCTTCCTTGGAAATGCCCACCCTAGAAGAAGGGATAAGGGAAAAGAAGTATATAAGCAACTTGCCCAATAAAATCGGGGCACTTGATGTTTGGGTATACTTGTTCTTTCTCTTGTATTCTCCCTTGCTGCTCTAATTAAACTTGATTACTATGCCTGAAGTTCTCTTTCTCAAAAGCACAAGAATCAAGACTGCAGCTGGGATAGACAACCAAGGAAACCAGAGACCTCCCTGTAACATCTACATAGCAAGATCCTGTCTAAACAGTTACAACATAGCTGGATAATGCTGTTGCCGGCCTTTAATCCCAGCACTTGAGAGGTAGAGGCAGGTGGATCTCTGAGAGTTCAAGGCCAGCCTGGTTGACCTACAGAGTTCCAGGACAGCCAGGGCTACACAGAGAAACCCTGCCACCACAAACCAACAAAAAAAACCAGTTACAACAGAAGCATGCCAGTCACAGAAGGCCCAAAGCCTGAAACAGACATGGAGGAGAAATGAAGAGAAATGAGAAGGATGTGGCTTTAAGCTGGAGTTGGTATGTTCACTTGGAGGTGGAATGGAAAGTTACTGGGCTTCGAAGGGCATGGTGGTACATGCCAATAATCCCAGGCTATGGGAGGCAGAGGCATCTATATAGTGAGTTTCAGGAAGCCATAGCTATGTTGAGAGAGAAAGAGAGAGACCCTGTCTCCAAAAAAAAAAAAAAAAATGAAAAAGAAGTTATTAATTGCTAAGCAACCTCTTGACTTGGGCTCGTTGGTTCTCTGGCTACTGAGAACTGAGTAAAGTTTTATGGAAACGAATGGGGACAGCAGGAAGGTCAAGTAAAAAGGACTATTGTAGGAAAACAATGACAGTGGTTGACTTGGCTGGTAGTAGAGAACAGATTTTATTTAAGATATAAAATCACTGGGGCTTAAGTATTATTGGTTTGGGGTAGTTTGAATTGTGTCCTCTAAAATTTCAGATCTTGAAAATGCAAACCTAAAACTCACATAGTAGTTGGTCATGGTAATTGATATAGGACCTTTGGGAGATGGCTGCAATAGGATTAAATGAGATCAGGGCCCCATGATGAAATCAGTAGAGACCAGATGATGCACTGGCTCCTTCTTCGGGTGACGCTCTGCCATGCCATGATGAAGCAAGATGCATTGGATACAGGTGCAGTGCTCTTGGGCTTCCCAATCTCTAGAGTTTTGAGCCAAACAAGTTCTATTCTTTGTTTTATCCAGTCTCACCAGACATGGTGAACACTTGCCTGTAACCCCATCCCTTGAGACAGAAGGATCAGAAGTTCAATAGCAGCCTGGACTACATGACACCCTATTTCAGTAAATTCAGGAGCTGGAGAGGTGGCTCAGAGGTTAAGAGCACTAGCTGCTCTTCCAGAGGTCCTGAGTTCAATTCCCAGCAATGGTGGCTCACCACCATCTGTAATGAGATCTGGTTCCATCTTCTGGCCTGCAGTCACACATGCAGGCAGAACATTGAATGCATAATAAACAAATAAATAGGTCAAATAAATGAATAAATAATCCAATATCAAGTATTTTGTTAAAGCAAAATAAATAAATATATGGCCTAAGGCAATGGTGATGAAAATAGATAGCAGGGGACTGGACATATGGCTCAGTGGTTAAGAGCACTGGCTGCTCTTCCACAGGATCTGGGTTCAATTCCCAGTACCCACATGGCAGTTAACAACTGTAAGTCCCATTCCAGGGAATTCCACACCCTCAAACAGACATACATGCAAGCAAAACACCAATGCACATAAAATAAGAATTACAAAACTAAAAATAAAAAGAGATACCAGAGATCCCTGCAGATTTTTTTTGCACAGGCAGGCAGTTACAGGGAGAGAAAACAGGGAATAAGTTCCATTCCAGCATGCTTAGTTTGATGTGTTTTGAGGTGAGAAATCAAGTCAGTAGGATGCTAGAGCTCAGAACAGACGCTAAGCCTGCAGAAACAACACAGATCACACAGCGGAAGGGGCAGTGTCCAAGGAATGTGCAAGGAAGACGTGAGCAACAGTTGTGTGAGATCTTTTAGAAAGATCTGATTGGCAGATAACTGGATTCAATTTAGAAACCCTGAGCTGAGGTCATTCAGGTGGAATAGTGTAAGTGCAGTGAATTGACGACTAGCTGCAAATAGACACATGGAGACCTTAGAGTAGATGGTTCTTCATGAATGGAGACAGAGAAGGGATCCTTTTTTTTGGGGGGGGGGAATGGTTTTAAGACTGAGTTTTTCTCTGTGTGGCCTTGGCTGTCTTGGATCTCTCTCTGTAAACTGAGTTGGCCTTGAACTCAGATCTTCCTGCCTCTACCATTCAAGTGCTGGAATTAAATGTGAGCATCACTACACCCAGTTTGGTTTTGATCCTAGGGTTTTTTTGTTTGTTTGTTTGTTTGTTTGCCTTTTTTTTTTTTTTTTTTTTTTGCTTTTGTTTTTTTTTGAGACAGGGTTTCTTTATGTAGTCCTAGCGTTCCTGGAACTTGCTTTATAGGCTAGGCTGGCCTTGAAATCACAGACATCTGATTGCCTCTGCCTCCCAAGTGCTGGAAATAAAGGTGTGTGCCACCACTGCCCAGTTGATCCTAGGTTTTCTGAAGGCTTAGCAAATGCTTGCAACATCAAATTGATTAAGGGCCCAAGCAGGGAGGAATCATATGCTAATAAATTAAGGAAACTGAGGCATGACAATCTCATGGTCCCCAAGTGATTAAGTGGGGAGCTAGGACTACACCTTGGGGCCCCTTAGCTCCCCATAATTGTCGTTTCACATCAGACTCTGGTTTTGCAGAAATGGAGAAGAGAATTCTGGGTTCAGCATGGCACTTGAGAGAATGAGCATTAAGTCAGCACCTTCTGTTTGCCAGGTTCTGAGCTTCCAAGGACTGGCTGGTTCATTTAAGGAGGACTGCAGCCCCTCTGTGTGCCTAAAAACCAAGCTCTAAAATGGGTTTTGTCTTCCCAGGACAAACAGACATTTCACATTGGGGTTCTTTCCAATCAGTTCAAGATATGCTTCTATTGCAACTGCTGGTCCTGATAACTATTTAAGGCTGGCTGAAAGCTTTATCTTGGGTCTTCAGATGGGCAGGCTGCCTTTGGGTGCACATATTTTCTGAAACATTCAAGAACTGCAAAATGACCTTGCCACCCCTGATAGCATACAAAGCAGGCAGCCTTGCAGTAACTCTGACCTCCTGGGATTGGAGGGGATCCTTTTGCAGGAAGGCTAGCAACCCCTCAGGTGAGAAGTCTGCACTGAGGCCCTTTGTGCTCCTGGAGCCCTGCCCCACCTGCAGCTTCTAGTCAATCTCTGACCTGGTGTTCTGGCAATGCAGGCACACTGCAGGCAGAGGTTGGCTTGAGCAGGTGATATAGAGACCCTAAAGAACACTGAGAAAAGACTTGCCATTTCCACCCTGATCTTCTTTTCTCCCCTTGGATTTCTCCATTTTTGTCTAGGACCCCAAGCAGTATTGTAGTCTTACTGCACAGCAAGAGGGCAAGTACCACTAAACAGGATGCCATCCATTCGTTTTTAATTTTTCTCTTCAACACCACACCCAGCCAGTATTGGCCACTTGAATAGATACATCTATTCCTTTTATTATTGGAGGTGGTTGACTAGCAAACTTGCTTCCAGTACTATTGAAAGGATAAAAATACAGCCTAACTCTCCAATGACCACTGGAAGTTAGAAGTTTAAAAATATCCACCAGCATGTATTTAAAAATCACCCTAGCTACATGCAAAGCTCAGGAAAAAGGGAACACATGAAATAGCCCGGTCATGATGACTGGTTTCTGGGAATTGTTATTATTATTCATAACCACCTAGTTTCTGAGGAATGTTGTTATTCTCAACAACAGTCTGGTTTCTGGAAATTGTTATGGGTCATCTTGTTCAAAAAGACATAACCACCCAAGTTTTGAACTTGTCCCAAGGCCTTGCTTTCTGGCTGAATAAGGATGACAGGAGATGAGTTGACCAGCTGCATATCTAACTTTAGTAAACTGCTTTCGGAACCCCCACCCCAAATCCTAACTATCAATTATCACTCCACCCAGGAGCCCACACCAATACAGCTATAGAAAAATATAAATTGATCTTGACACTTTGGGATTATTGGTTTGGTGTGTGAGTTCTGTTGTAAATCCTATAAAAGCTGTCTCAATTCTGCATTCGGGGATCCTCAGTCCTCTACCCCTGCATGGTGTATGACTGTGGACCCCAGTGCACTTGGAATAAAAAATTCCTCATGCAGTTTGCATCAAGACGGCTTCTCGTGAGTGAGTCAGAGTCCTGAGTCAGAGCGTGAAGGTCCACACTCTGCAGGTCTTTCACTATAACTAGCCCAACAGCAGCAAGTTAAACTACTGCAAGGGGACTACTTTATTCATGTTTGTTTTGGTTTTTTGAGACAGGGTTTCTCTGTGTAGCTTTGGAGCTACATTCTCTGTAGACCAGGGTGGCCTTGAACTCATGGAGATTCTCCTGCCTCTGCCTCCCCACTGCTGGAATTAAGCCACACCACAGTTCCCAGCACAAGGGAACTGTTTTATAATATTTTAACAAAGGACAGGACCAGGAAGGGATGGAGCCACTGGGGTCAAGGCTTGATCCCTAAGGGATCTGGGCTAGGTTAGAGGTGGGATTTCACATCGTAGGGCTCTTTGGTTATATGTACTTGAAAAATTTCAGAGCCAGATATGGTAGCTCATGGCCTGTAATCCCATTAATTTTAGAGAGCCTGAGGCAGTAGGATCGACCATCTCCAATAATAAAAGTAATAGATGTAAAGTGGCCAGTACTGGCTGGGTGTGGTGTCGAGGCAGGCAGAGGCAGACAGTGAGTTCAAGGCCAGCTTGGTCTACAGTTCCAGGACAGCCAGGACTACACAGAGAAGCCCTGTTTGTGTCGGGAGGGGAGAGCAGTACTGAGACCACTCAGGCACATGGCAAAATCCTGCAAAGGAGAGTTTGAGGTCAGCTTGGGCTTAGTGAGGCTCGACTAAAATATTTTTTCCAATTACTAAGAGAAAGGTAATCAATCAGGGTTCTTTGCTCTCATAGAGCCTACAGTCCAGCACGGAAATAGAGAAGGTTGCAGACCCTGTCACGGTATCATGGCAAGAGACTGGGCATCAGAGGTGGCATCTTAACTGAGATCTGAAGGTGCATAGGAGGGCATAGAGAATAGATTAGTGACATTTTTCAAAGCTGTGACAAAGGCACATAAGAAGAGTTTATTTTGGCTCACAGCTTGAGGCAGCAGGGGCATTGTTATGGCAATAGGGGCATTAAGCTTTGACCGCGTTGCATCCAGATGTGGGAAGCAGAGAGAAATGCTGGGGCCCAGGTCACTTTTTCCTTTTATTCAATCAGGGACCCTAGCCCAGGGGTTGGAGCCAAACATTCAGGGTCTTCCTTCTTCAGTTAAACATTTCTAGAAATAACCTCACAGACCAGAGGTGTTTGTCCATGGTGATTGTTTGTTGGGCTTTGTTGTTGTTGTTGTTTCTGGTTGGGTTTGTTTGTTTGTTTTGAAACGGGGTCTCTCTACATCTCTACATAGCCCTGGCTGTCCTTGAATTCAGCTATCTTCCTAACTCTACCTCCTGAGTGCTGGAATCAAGAATGTGTCACCACTGCCCGACAGCAATGATTTTTTTTTATTCTTTTTTATATTTTTTTATTTTTATATGCATTGGTATTTTTGCCATGGGTGTCGGGTCCCCACAAACTGGAATTACAGACAGGTGTGAGCTGCCATGTGGGTGCTGGGACCTCTGGAAAAACAGTCAATGCTCTTAACCCCTGAGCCATCTTTCTGGCCCCAAATTCTTTTTGGTTTTTTGAGAGCAATGATGATTTTTTTTTTTTTTAATCTCATCAATTAGGATTGGCTATCACAGAGGGAAAGGGTCCCATGGGGGGACTAATAACAGTGTGCAACTGGTGCAGCTGGGAGATGGGTGCTGATGGGGCCAAAGGGGGCCTGGCAGGGCACGGCTAAAGTCACACGGTAGTGACACTGTGGATATTGCCACCTTCCCTTTTTCTTTATCCCAGTTTATGGGCCAGGCATGGTGACACACGCCTCTATTCTCAGCACTCAGGAGGCAGAGAAAGGCGGATCTCTGTGAGTTCGAGGCCATCCTGGTCTACAGAGCCAGTTCCAGGACAAGCTCCAAAGCCATAGAGAAACCCTCTCTGTGTCCCAATAAATAAATAAATAAATAAGATTGGGTCTCGAGCACATTAGCTTGCAGACACGGACTACTGCCTCATAGTAAAAACAGCTGCAAGTCTGTGGGCCTCCAGGTAGAGGTAAACGTGGACAATGGGGAGCAGATGAGTACAAAGAGACCCTAAAATCAAAATGGCTTCCTCTGGTCCTAACCCTGTTTTCTTTGAGCTCTAACTGGATGGAAACATACTGTGATCACTCCATAGCATCGGCTTGCTAAAGTTGCAACTTAGGCAGCTAAGGAACAAGCATAGACAACTACATCCTAGAACATAAACAGCAGGCCCTACTTGACATTTCTACAATCATTGGATAAATCATTTCATAAAATATACGGCCAGCCTTGCATTGTTTCCTGGTTCAACTCATTTATTTTGTTTTGCTTCTGAGACAGGGGTTCTCTTTATAGTCCTGGAAGTTACTCTGTAAACCAGGTTGGCCTGGAACTCAGATCCACCTGCCTCTGCCTCCAGAGTGCTGGGATTAAAGTCATTCACCACCACTGCCCAGCTCCTGGTTAACCCCCTCGCCTTTAACTCTTATATTAACTCCAGCCCTGGACCAGTGAGCTGGCTTATCAGGTAAAGGCACTTGCTGCCAAGCATCATGACCCAAGTTCAATCCCCATGGTGGGGGGCCCACGGTGGAAAAGAGGAATTCTAGCCTTTAACAAAAGAGGGACCATACCTTTCTCAGTGACTTGGCCCTTCTCTGTGGAGGAGAGGTACTAGGTTTAATGCTTTTTATGACAGTGATACAAATCTTTGCTTCCTGTGACTCTAGTCATAGTTTCCACCTAATTAAGTGGTCAATATATGTGAACTTTTTGGGGGGTGGGGGCAGGGGCAGGGTCTGTCTATGTAGCCCTGGCTGTTCTGGAACCCACTTTGTAGATGAGGTTGGCCTGGAACTTACAGAGACCCATCTGCCTCTCCCACCCAAATTCTGGTATTAAAGGTGTGTGTTATCATGCTCAGCCACATGAAAGCTTAAGGATGTGAAAGCAAAGCTGGTGATATGACTCAGCTGGCAGCATTTGCCTGGCATGCACCTAGCCCTACATAAACCATGCACCTGTAATCCCAGCACCTGGGAGGTGCTAGCAGAGAATCAGAAACTTAAGCTCATGCCTGGGATCAGAGAGTATACAGCAAAGCCCAGCCTGGGATACGGTAAGAGCCCGTGTGAGCAAGGAACCATGGGACTGGATAGGCTGGTCAGACATCTGTAAAGGTGGAGAAGAGACCTAAAAAGTCACCTTGTCCTAGAGAGCACAGCCCATGCCTGGCCCCAGAAAAGTAGGTGACCAGTGAAAAGTCTGAGGACTATGAATCATCTTGGAAGAAATGGCTTCCCATTTGGTCTGGAATCTCTTACATATCTGAAGCGGCATTTCTAAGGCATACAAATGGGACACAGCTTGGGGAGCCACTAGAGCTGGGGAAGCAAAGAAGACATAATGAGCAAGGGAGAAATCATCAACATACAGTCTGGAGAAATGTCACCCTAAGGGCAGGCTCTAAGGGGCTGGGATGTGACTCTGTGGTATGTATGAGGCCTTGGGTTGTCCCCAGCACTGCCAATAAGCACATGAACAAAAGCAAAAACAGATAACAGGGCTAAGGCTATGCAACTTATGAAACCTAACAGAATGAACTTAACAGAAGGAAGCCAAGTCCCCAGGAAGCTTCAAAGCAGGACACAGTAGGGAGGAGTCAGGTTCTGCTCATGTGACCCTGTGCCATGGACCAGCTCCTCCTCCTTAAAATGGGACCTGTCACAGGTGTTGAAAGATATGAAGTTGATTATGATTTACAAACTGTTCAGGATAGCTCTAGCTCACAGTCAGGGGTAGTTAACTGACAGGGAGACTAAACAGAGGGAAAAAAAAAAAAGCCTAAAATAGTATATAGGAGAAATGGAGGAGCTGGACTTAACATTCTGAGTTAACTTGTGGGCCTGCCATCTATGCTGTTAAACAGGATCCTGATCTCAAAATAAGTCTGGGACTTGATTCAGCACTCTGCCTTAGCCAGCCTGAAATTCTAAATAAACTTATGTGTACATGTGTGTGTTCACAAGTGTACAAGCTCATCTGATTCTATATGTAGAGACCTAAGGTCTTTGGTGTTATGTGTCATTCCTCAGGAAATGTTGCCCTTGTTTTTTGAGACAGGTATTTTCACTGAACCATCCAGCTAGATCGGCTGGCCAGCAAGCCCCAGGGCTCTCCTGTCACCATCTGCCCACAGCCCCAAGAATACAGCCATTAGTGCCCACAGTCATACCCAATCATTTTTGTGGGTGGGTGGAATCAAACTCAGGTCCTCAAGCTTATGCAACTTTGCCACCTGAGCCATCTCCCCAGCCTATGGTTTTGCCTTTGCACTTGTATTTTGTAAATCCAGTATACAAAGCAGGATGCTGATGAGCAAGCAAGCTGGGTACTCACTCCAGATGGCTCTCAGTAGGCTCAGGCCAGAAAGTGGGGTAGGTAGTGGGCAGCACAGGTGCCTAAGAGTTGGCCTGCTCACCTGGCATGCACTCATGGCTGAGCAGTCTGTGACACTGTAGAGCTGCAACGGGGAGCAAAGACCTGTGCCCAGATGGATAGTAACAAAAGAAAGTGTTGGCAGAAGCCCACCAAGGTATGGCAAGGGAAGGGATTTCATGGAGGAAAGCCTGATCGTGTGCGGTGTGCACAAATGCAGCTCTGGGGCAGGGACTTTTGACAACAAATTGTAAAATAAAAGTACCTGAAGGTTGCATTAAAGCCCACAATTTGATTCAAAGAACCAATCAGGAAAGACTTTTTGTTTTTTACATGTACGGGTATTTTGCCTGCATGTTTATCTGTGAAATACCTGCATGCTTGGTACCCAAGGAGGCCAGAAAGGGGTGTTAGATCTCCTGGAACTGGAGTTACAGTTGTGAACTGCCATGTAGGTCCTGGAAATTGAACTTTTGGGTCCTCTGAAAGAGCAGCCAGTGCTCTTAACCACTGAACCATCTCTTCAGCCCCAAGAAAGACTTCTTAAAAGAATTTATAATATCACAAAGCAAACATCAAAGAAATCAAACTAAAAGTTCACCACACTATAGAAAATAACTATGTGTTCTCAAGAAGCTTCATTGTTAACAAGGGCAATTTTACAATACTCTTTTCTTGCAACTGAGGAAATCAAATTGCATTAACAAACGAGGCTGGACAGATGGCTCAGCAGTTAAGAGCATGTGCTACACTTGCAGAGGACCCAGTTTCCATTTCCAGACCCACATAGTGGCTCACAACCACAGAGAACTCCAGTTCCAGGAGATCCAGTGATCTCTTCTAACCTCTGCAGGGACTTCACACAGGTGAAGCACATATATACAGATGAAACACTCATATACATAAAATGAATAAATATTTGCACTTGCATGAACAAATAATTAAAATATTTACAATGAGCCAGGCGTGGTGGCACACTCCTCTAATCCCAGCACGCAGGAGGTCGAGGTAGGGGCCTCTGGGAGCTCAAAGCCAGCCTAGTTTATGCAGCAAATGTCAAACCAGCCAAAGATGCATAGTGAGATGATCCTGTCTCAAAAAACCAATACTTACAGGGTGGCAGTGCCACATGCCTTTGATCCCAGCACTTGGAAGACAGTGGATCTCTGTGAATTTGAGACCAGCCTGGTCTACAGGACAGGCTCCAAAGCTACAGAGAAATTCTGTTTCAAAAAATCCGAAACCCAAAACAAAAACAAAAAACCAAATCTTAAACAAGAAACAAAACTCAAACAAAGAAGAATGTACTATTTGGAGCTAGATCGTTGGGTAAAGGCACTTGCTTTTAAGCCTGATGGCCTGAGCTTCATCTTTAGGATCCACATGGTGGAAGGAAGGAAAGGACCAGCTCCCAAAAGTTACCTCTGACCTCCACATGTGCTCTACAGCACCCTCTCCCCATTAAGCATGTAAATGTTAGAAAGATCTATTTGGACTAGGAATACAGCTTAGTCCGCACAGCCCTCTAATGTATGCAAAGCCCTGGATTCTCTCCAGTACTGCATAAACCAGGAGTGCTGGCATATGCTTATCATCCTAGCACCTAGGAGGTGGAGGTAGGATCAGAAAGGTCAATGACTATTCAGTTGGCAAAGTGCTCATTATCTAAATATAAGGACCTGAGTTTGGATTCCCAGCATCCATGTAAAATTCAGGCTTGGCAGTGTGTGTCTACAATCCTGGGCACAGGGAGGTGTAGACAGGAGGATCCTTGGAGTGCTCCTGCTACTGATCAGCCAGTCTGTGCTGGATTGGTGCACTCCAGATTCAGTATTTCAAAACACTAAGGTGGAGGGCTGGTGAGATGGCTTAGCCGGTAAAAGTGCTTGTTGCACACACTTGGCTATCTGAATTTGATCCCCTGAACCCTAGTAAAAGAGAACAGATTTGACAAATTGTCCTGATTATCACATGCACATCATAGCATGTGTGTCACACACACATTTCAAGGCCATCCACAGCTACATAGCAAATTTGAGGTCAACCTAGAATACATGAAACTTTGCCTTGGAAAAAACAAGTTAGCCAAACAATAATAAACAAATACTTGGCCCAGGTCAGGAGGATAAACAAGCTGAAGCCACACTCAGGACTGACAAAGGAACAGTAACACAGCCCACTGCTGAGTTGGAAATCTTCACTTTATTACTATATCACCAGAAGTCACCACCTTCACTTGGTTCACCACAGATGGATGGATGTCATAGAGGAGAATGCCACAGGGCCACTGGATCCACTCTGGAGAGGCTTAACCAGGTGGGGGAGGGAATAGAGCAGGGCCCAAGTTGGGGGCTGCCCTTTACCGCCGCGCACGCACGCATGCGCGCGCGTGCGCCCACACACACACACACACTCACAGATATATTGTGGAGCCTTATATTATACATCTTATATATAGAAAATATATATATTTATACTATACACAGGCAGTAATGCTGCGGGAGGGGCTGGGGCACCCAGACAAGAGCTGTGGGCGCCAGAGGGCGGAAGTGTCAGGGCAGGGGTAGCGATGGCTAGCCCAGTCCATCCTCCATAAACTCTGGGGACTCCTGTTTACATTTTTTAGACATCAAAGAGATTGTGGCTCAATGTTAAGGGTATCCCAGGGACAATAAGTGGGATCTCTTGGTTATATGGGGAACGCCTGGGACCCCAAAAGTCTGAAGATCAAAAATCATTGGGGACAGAAGGTGCCAGTCCCCTGGGAATCAGCCCCTGGATTGCTATATCCCAGGTGTTTGGGGGGCCTCCCAGGCAAAATGGCCTGACTATGCAGGTTATGTCATCTCAGAAGATGGGGCTCCCAATCTCTCTGTGCTTGACCTTGGATGAGACAGGAGTGTCTTGAAGGACCCCTGCAACTATAAAGTCATATGGAACCCATGTTTCTCAGACTGTCTTTTGTGCTTGACAGGGAAAAGGGAGCCCCAATTCCACAGGGCCCAGCTGTAGGGGGAAGAGGAAAGCAGAAGCAGTGGAGAGGAAGGAAATCAGGGTGCTGCTGGCCTTAGGTCCTTCAAAGGCTATTCTCTGTCCAAGGAGGTGTGGGGGGGTGACCCCTCCCAAACCACTGATACCCTGGGTCTTCCTCAGATCTCCTAGGCTTCTTGCCCACTGTCTGACATCACTACCATGGTGCTGGCATGCATCTGGAAAAGGGAGAGGTGCTCGCTGAGGTCCCAGCAGCCCAGCTGTAGCCTGAGGACTTGGGAATAGACAGCCAAGGCTGGGCAGAGTTTAACCAGCACTCTGCCCTCTGCCTGATGTCACCAGCTGCCTATTGCTAACCAGGGAGAAACCAATGGGCAGTCCTCGGGTCTCTGGTACTCTCCAGCAGGAGTAGCAAAGGCCAGGGCCTTTCATAGGCTCTTGGTGGCTACAATGTCCCCTCTGGTCTGGAACCAGTTAAGTCATCCAAGCAATTCCTACTTTGAGCCACCTGGGGCACAGAGCTGTACACAGAACCCCTTCCCAGGTGTGGAAAATGGAAGTTACTTACAGCCAGCTGTCACTTAGCTGCCTGGGGTCTTCTCCCAACACTGGCCCGCTAGGGAACTTGGAGAGTCCAGTTTGAATCCAATCTCCAATGCTAACTCTCTATGCTCAGTAAGGGCAGTGGTGCTCCTTCTATGCCCCTGAAGCTCTTGGTTCCTCCCTGACCGTCCATCTTAGGCCTGCACTCATGCCCTGTTCCTAATGTAATGGGCCCTGTACCTCCGTGTGGTACACAGGCTCTTCGGAGACAGACACCACAGACACTCTTGTTGACACCACACCAACATGGGTACCCGAAGAGCAAACCTGCCTGCCAGCATCCTGTATATAGGGCATGGGGTGAGATGGTGGGGACACCCATTGTTGAAGCTGACCCACAGCTTACTGCCCTGCTTCACAAGGGACCAGTAGTGTAAACTGGGTACACACAGGATGATGGCACAGACACTTTCCCTTTGGGTCCCCTCAGTCACAGAGAGAGAAGCACAGTGTGTGAGAATACATCCTTGCTGTCCTCTGGGCCCCGCCCACTCCCCTTTTTGCCTCTGAGATAATCTGCTATTTTTCTCTTTCCTGTGGCCAGAGGCCTCCCTGAGCCCACTCTGCAGTTTCACTTGTGAGTCATCTGGGGCAGTGTGACCTCTAACTGTGGCACTCACTGACCCTGTAATTGAAAGCTCCTATCCTGGACTCCTACTCCTCCAGCCCTGAGCCCTGGCTGACTCAGAGAGAGGACAGTGTCCCATGTGGTGACAGGGATGGAGTCACCTGCTAGATAGTTGGAGCCAATAAACTTAGGCAACAAGGCCACCTCCACCACTCACACACTGGGACCTTAGGCCAGTGTCCGATGCCACCTGGCCTCCTGTCTATCCGGCCATGAGCAAAGGCTCAATGAGCCACCACTCCTTAGGGAGGCTGCAAAGGGGGTAGCTGGCACACCCCAAAGGAGTTCCCTGTGGAACATGCTGAGCATGGAACAACACCAGGGGAGGGGCAGGGCTGGGGAGCCCTCTAGGAGGAGACCAAGACTGAGGAGAGGACCTGAATGCCAGGAAGCAACTGAGGCAGAAGAGGCCCTTGGTTTGCAGCAGGTCATGCTGCCTCACTATCCTCAGGTCCTGAAGCCCCCCACAACCCCCGAATTAGAGTAACACTGAATGGCAATGCCTAGATGTAGGAACAGGAAATAGAGAGGCTGGCAGGAGCTCTGTATCTGGCCTACCTTGATGTGGCCGCATCATCAGCTGCTTGAATGACCTTGGACAAAGTACTTTGACCTTTCAGACCTCAGTTTCCTCAACCATAAAATGGAGGTTGCCTTGGCAATCCCAGGAGGGCTGTTACATGTCAAGGATTCTGGGGTTGATGGCCCACATCCTGTGATTGACCACACTCACCTTGTGGCTGAGTCCCTTGCAGCCAAACTTGCCAGGATCTATCTGTCAGTCCTACCTTTCCTGCACCTGGTGCAGGGCCTCCTCAGTTCACCTTTCCCCCTCTCTCATCTCTCTCACTCCCCAGCTGAGCAAGGCCTGGTATAAAGTAGGTGCTCTGTGAATGCTCAAGGACACAATGAATGACTGTCACCCTCTAGATCCCTGTTGGGCACACACTTACACACACATGTGGACACACACCCCAGACTCCCCACCCCAGATGCACTGGGCCTCAGTTGAGTCACTTGGAGGCTGAGCAGGTGCTAGGCAGGGTCACCTGGGAGGGAGCAAGGTGTTTGGAAGGGGAACTAGGATGAAAGGGCAAGGGCAGGGTAGGCAGCCACTGACACCACCATCATGGGGGCTCAGTAGCCCTGTGACTGGTAACCCTGGGGCTCAGCATCGAAGGAGTTGGCTGGATGCTGGTAGGTACCACCCATGCCAGCAGGGTCCGGCCCAGCGCTGGGCTCCACGTAGGGTGCATAAGGCATGCTGGAGTCCTGGCTGGGATCCATGTAGTCCTGGGAGAAGAGGGCCGAGTCGGCGCCAATCTGGTACCTTTGGAAGGCCAACACAGCCTGTCCTGCCTAGGATGGGGAGCAGGCAGGGATGAAGACAGGTGGAAGGGATGGTTAAGGGAGAAACAGACAAGATTATTGGGTTAGTAGAGGTTAGTTGACAGGATACAGGCAGTTACATGTTCAAAGCACCATGCCTGACTAAGGGGAAGTACTGTCCACATAGCAACCCTTCTGAGGCCCAAGACAACATCCAGCCATAGAACCTCAGAAGTCACCTGCCCCAATGATCCCAAGCCAAGACAGCCTCACCTCAGAGGGTTAAGATGTCCCAAAGGGTTAAGATGTCCCTGTGTTCTCAGGGATGTTATGTGAAATGGGAGAAAAGGCTGCCTAAAACAGAACTCTTTGAATCACCTGAACCATCTTTTTGTTTCTCTTGCAACTATGCACAGTCATATTCTTTGTCCCACTCTCAGATCTAATGCCTGGAAAGCTGATGTGATAGCTGGAGCTCTGGGTGCTAAAACGCACTAGGATGGATGACAGATAAGAAATAAGGATGTGCCGGGCAGTAGTGGCACACACCTTTAATCTGCAGAGGCAGGCAGATCTCTGTGAGTTCCATGCCAACCTGATCTGCAGAGTGAGCTCCAAGACAGCCAGGGCTATCTATTAAACAGAGAAACCCTGTCTCAAAAAAACCAAAAACTAAAGGGAGAGAGAGAGAGAGAGAGAGAGAGAGAGAGAGAGAGAGAGAGAGAGAGAGAGAGAGAGAGAGAGAGAGGTGTCTAATCACTGAAGAGACATCTAGAGCCATTATGGAAGCCCTGCACAATCTCTCCAGACTTGGAATTTGTTTAAATTATTTTTTTTTGTTTTGTTTTGTTTTGTGTTTTTTTCGAGACAGGGTTTCTCTGTAGTTTTGGAAGCTGTCCTGGAACTCGATTAGTAGACCAGACTGGCCTCGAACTCAAAGAGATCCACATGCCTCTGTCTCCCGAGTGCTGGGATTAAAGGCATGTGCCACCATTGCCCTGCTTAAATCATTATTTGGAATTGAAATCACTTATTACTAAAGCTGAAAAACACAGCTAGACAAGTTTGGGAAATGAAATGAAGCAGTAACACGTTTCCGAGCCACAGGACTCATTAGAACCTTGACTGTTTGAGATATACTGGGTCCTGTTTGTCTAGCACAGAGTCGGGAAAGGTCTAACTGCGATCACATGCAGAGAAGGGACCACAGGGACCTAAAGAACACCATCAAATCTGCTCTGCAATTCAGAAAGAAACCCTTCCTTGGACCTTTCCAGCCCACAGTGCTGGGTCATGGCTGAGAAGACAAAGGCATAGAGGAGGGGGATCCATAGCACAGAGTGCTGAAACTCAGCCCCAAACACAGGCCCTGGCCTGTGAGACTGAAGAGTGGTCAGCGCTCTCTGGGGCAGTGGATAGGGGGCAGGAAACAAATAGGATGACTTGAGAGGTATGGAGACCATGCTCTCCCTGTACTCTCTGGCTTGCACAGAGGCGGGGACTAGAGCAATGACTTCCATGGACCCTTCCAAGGAGGAGGCAGTAGTTCTCAACCTGTGGGCCGTGACTGCTTTGGATTCACATGTCAGTTATTTACATTGCCATTTATAATAGTAGCAAAATTACAGTTATGAAGTAACAATGAAATAATCTTATGGCTGGGGGTCACCATTACATGAGGAACTATATTAAAGGGTCACAGCATTAGGAAGATTGAAAACCACTGAGCTAGAGGCACTGGAGACTGTCTGTGTCTGTGGCTAGTCCCCTTCCCTTGAGTCAAATCCTACTGTGGCCAGACAGTGTAAAGGGTCACATATAGGAAAAGAGAAGGACCTGGCATGGCAGAGTCATAAGAGGGAGTCTAAGGGACTCTGTTCAGCACTGTGGGACCTGCACACCAGGCAGCAGGCTGTCTGTACTTGCATGCCTCCAACACCCGCAGGCGCTCTCTCTGCATTCAGCTACAGCAAGGCAGAGGCAATGCTCCAGAGTCTGCTTGTGCCCACTGCACCCTCAGCCCCCACACAGAGTACAAGCACAGGTGGGTGCTGCCCGAGCTCTGGGGGCTCAAAGGAGGCAGTGAAGCGGTCAAAGCTTTTTCTTTTTTTTTTGGAGTCAGGGTTTCTCTGTGTTGCATTGGAACCTCTTCTGATACTCGCTCTGGAGACCAGGTTGGCCTCCAACTCAAGGAGATCCACCTGGGAGGTCAAAGTCTTTTGGCAAAACAAGTATTTACTAGGACCCACTCCCCAAGGAGGGCTTATGGAGATGCACCTGACTCAAGGAATAAGTGAGTGAGTGAGTGAGCCAATTAATGAACTACTGACATTTATTGAGCATCCCTGTGCCAAGGCTTGTGCTGGCCCTTGTTCAGCCTGCCCAACTGCCTGAAGAAATTCATCCATTATCAATCAGGCTAGAAAAATTGACCAAGATTCAGAGAGGTACAAGAATTTGCTCTTGGTCACACATCACAGAAAACTGAGGGGCAAAGGTCCTCCCAGGACAGCACTCTGTAAGTAGTCACCATATGGGGGCAGGAAGGTGGCCTTTCACACCACAATCACTGACAGGTTATCACTTTGTTCATGGCTCAGCCCCTTCCTTGGAGGAACTTCAGACCTCGGAGGGGCCACACCATTTTGTACAAGTTTGCCTATCTTTCCTCCCCAGCCTGTAAGCTCCTGGGACCAGGGACCTCTCTAATCCACACAGGTACAAAACAGTTGCTCAATAAATGTTTACTGAAAGAAGGAACGTAAAGAATAAACAAAGGAAGCAACAGCATGAGTGAGCCAGTGGCGAGCCTTAGCTGACTCCTTCAGCTAGCCTCATCCTGTCTTTCCTGTCCTAATGGTCAGACATCTCCAACACAGGGCCATTCCTGCAACTGGACCCTGCTGGGGCGTGGATTCCCTGCCCTTCAGGGGCTATGGCTGTGCTGAGGCGGGGAACAGGGTGTTGTATTCCTCCTGGAAGGTAAGGTCCTTGAGTCTGCGGACGGCCAAGGCTGCAGTCAGGCTCTGCCGGAAAGAGCAGGAGTGAGGCCACTGAGGAGGCGGAAGGCAGAGCTGCCTTAGGAAAGCCAGCTGTGGCCAGCAGCACCAGTCTATTGGGGGTTTCCCTTCAGTCTAATCACTATGTTCCTGTCAGCTCCACCCATCCAGGAGATGGGTAGCTTCCTCTCAAATGAGGTCCCCTGGATTCACCTTGATCTTCCTGCCCGGTCCTGAAGGCATCAGAGAGCTATGGTTACCATGCCTGGCCTCTGGGGACCACAACACTCTTAGCTCCCAATACTGGGGCTGATGAATGCCCCAGAAGATGAGTGTTGGAGTCCTCAAAAAGAAAAAGAAGTCACTTCAGGGAGAGTGGGGACAGGGAAAGTTGACTGTGTGCAACCCAGGGGGCTCTTGAAGAGTGTGCTGTGAGAGAAGAAAGGGGCCTTGGAAGAGCTGGCTGCTGAGACCCAACTTCTCAACAGAGGGAGAGCAGGAAAGGAAGAAACAGGCATGACCTAGACCCATGCAAAGAGGGGCTAGCCTTGCTGTAGCATGTGGCACCCTTGAGACCCTGGGCTAGCCCTGCAAAGAATGTTGGACCCCTAGATGCAATTTCCTCCATATGTAAGATTTTTATATTTGAGATAGGGTTTCTCTGTGTAACAGCTCTGGGTGTCCTGGAACTTGCTCTGTAGACCAGGCTGGCATCAAACTCACAGAGAGTTCCTGAGTGCTGCTTTGTCTCCTGAGTGCTGGGATTAAAGGTGTGCACCACCACTGCAAGCTTATTTTTTTGTCTTTTTAAAGGAATTTTTATTTTAGGCTGGGTGTGGTGAAACAAGTTCCAGAACAGCAAAGACTATACAGAGAAATCATGTCTTTAAAAAATAGACATAAATGGATAAATAAACACACTGCTAAGCGCCTGAGTCTCAGTTTCCCTGTGTGGAAAGCACAGCCAATAGGAACCTTTCTCCTGAAGTGCGGAGACCCTTGAGAAGATTCAGTATGTGAAAAGAAAGCAAACAAAGCAGCAAAGGCAGGGCATATGTTCAGAGACTGAGGCAGTAGGGTCTTGAGTTCAGCACCAGTCTGGGCTCTATAATGAAGCTCGAGCCACACCTCAGGAAAGCTGTTCCACATCAAGGCAAGGGTTTGCCTTGCTCAGGGAGGCTGAGGGTAGTGCTGGAACTAGGTTCCCTCCAGGAAACAGCTCAGCCTCGCTACTCAAGAGGCCAGAGCTTGGGGTGTGGTTGGGGCAAGTGGGAACTCTACAGGCACCATACTCACCCACGTGAAAATGGAGAAGAAAGAGAAGGCAATGGCGGCCCGTGCTGCATCCGTCCCTTCATTCAGAGGGTTGTCCTGGGGCTTGGAGACTTGCCACTGGTTGGCTAGGAAGCAGAAACCCACGAACCAGAAGAAGGCCCAGAAGGCTGGGGTGCCCAGGGCCAGGCGAGATGTCAGACACACGCAGATAAGAGGGAGAAAACAGGGCACAAAGGAATAGGGTGACAGTTCAAGATCATGCTCCCATGCTCCCCAACCCCCAAATGATGAGTAAGGAAGCAGAGAGGAGCCAGGAGAAGACCAGGAGTGGGAATGACAGAGTTGGGGTGGGGGGAGACCACAGAGAGGGCAGGTCAAAGGCAAGTAGATACACAGGGCCAGCAGTACAGGGCAAGCCATGGAGTGGGAGGATAATGGGGAGGGGATGGGCAGACAGGTCAGGGGCCTCTCTTAATGTCTGCCACCTCTCTGGCTTGGTCTGAAAGGCCAGCCGCTAGTTGCAAGGAGCAGGGTGCAGTGGCTCCGCTCAGACATCTGGAGAACTGGGAAAGGTGACAACTGGGACAAGGACATAGTGGCTGCACAGGCTAAGGCCTGGACCTCCACTTCCCACAAGTGTGCAACTTCCAGAAGTCCCCCAAATGGAGCCCCTCTGAAGCTGAGCTGTGTGGGCTGGGTAGAAGAGCAAGATCTTCTGTGGGTACCCAGGGTCTGCCCAGGGCTGTCCAGGAAAGAGCCAGGCATGTACCAGCCTTTCCCAAGAGGAATTCTAGGAGCTCCATGGAAATGGAGGAAGTTATTTAGTCCTAGTTCTTTCTGGATGGTCAAAGGGTCCCCAGTCCCTTTGGAAACAGGGCCCACGGTCCTAATAATGCCCAAAGTCCCTACCGGGCTGACTCTGGGACTCCAAAGGTGGGAGACTAGCAAAGGAGGTGGTTCTGCCCAGCACCGAGGGAAGGAGGGCTCCAGGATCCCCAGGGAGGGGACCACAGGGCACTGAGACCAGAGCTGACTTGAGTCCTTCCCCTCACCAGCCTCAGCCCCTAGTCTGTCGCATCACTACCTACACTTCAGAGGCAGTGGTAGAGAGAGCTCTCCACACGCCGTTAAGGGGTACCATGCGAGCAGGCTCACCCGAGACACCAATGTCCGACAGCACAGCCTTCTTGCGATCCTTGACACTGCTGATCTGTGGGAAGTACACATCCAGCGCCAGGTAGAGCAAGCAGGTAAGGAAGGCTAGCACGCCCACAGTCACGCCATAGCTGCAGGCATTGGGGTTTCGGTTGTAGATGCAGAACTCCTCCTCCTCATCTGAGTTGTTAAGGTAGCCCTCATTCACGATGGAGCCAAAGACCACAATGGAGAAAACCTGCAGGGGAAGAGCAGGTATGAGCACGGCCAGGCTCCCCAACCCTGTCAGTTACAGCCTGATTCACTGTGAACAATGCAGGAAGCCCAGAGAAGGAGGGCAATTTGCTTGTCACACAGCACAGGCAGCATCAACCACTTCCTAACACCGCCATAAGGGCTTAAGGGCCTCTGACTACACATGCAGCCCCTCCAACCACCTGACACCAAGGGTCCTCAGGTCTAGCTTGAACCCCCAAAGTGAGGAACTTGGGTCCTCCTCAGTCATAAAACTGCCAATCCCCAGTCCTCCAGGTCAACTTCTATCGTTCCTAGTAGCACCTGCCCAGCTCTGTACTGTGTTCTCTAAACTGCCTATGGCTGTTCTGGTTTAGTGTCTTAGGCCTTGTCCTAGTCCTACCCCAGGTGAATAAAGTGACAAATCAAAAACTCAGTGGCAGCAATCCTGCCAGATGTATTCATGAGCCACCTCATTTACAGTCTTAGGAAATCCTGATCACTTCACCTGGATTAGAAGCTAGCTCAAGCCATAGTGGCCCTAGTGATCTGCTTCTAATAGACAAAATGTGGTCAAAAAGTGTCGGGGTGGGGGGAAGAAGCCAGGTGTGGTGGTAGCAGTGCACACCTTTGATACCAGTACTCAGGAGGCAGAGGCAGGTGAATCTCTGAGTTTGAGGCCAGCCTGATCTACAGAGTAAGAGGTCAGCAAGGGCTACACAGAGAAACCCTGTCTTGAATTGTTCCCCCCAAAAGAGTCTGCGTCATGAGGCTCCACTCTACTCTGAGGAGCTAAGGTGGCTAGCGATTGCTGAGGGAAGGGCAGCCATCTTCCTTATGGTGTAGAACTGAACTGTCCTTGCCAAGTAAATAAGCCCTTACTGTGTTCATGCAAGCAACCTCAATGCAGAAGTCACAGGGCTGGAGAGATGGCTTGGCAGATAAGAGCACTTGCTACTCTTCCAGATGAGGCAGGTTCAGTTTCCAACCCTCATTTTGGGTGACTCATAACCATCTGTAACTCCACCTCCAGGGGATCCGATGCCCTCTTCTGGCCTCTGTGGGCACTGCACTCACACAGCATACATAGACATAAATGCACACACATAAATACAACAGGAATACTCAAAAGATATGAGGTTAAGAGCATGTAAGAATAACTGGGAGAAATATGATCAAAGTACATTATGTAAGTATGAAGTCATGAAAGGATAATTTAAGTGATGAGGTATTGCTTCTGGCTCCCGCTTGGCTCACTCTTGGCCTCCTGCCCCTGCCTGCTCTACTGGAAGACACCTGCTGTGACACGGAGCAGTGAGAAGTCTCTAGCTGACAGCTTGAAGACAGCTGATGCCCTCCATCAGCAGCCACTGGAGTGTGGATGGGCTGAAACCCACAGTACCATCCTTGTGAACTTGAAACTGACATATCCACAGTAGAGCCACCACATGAGACCACAGTCCTGGCTGACAACGTGGCTTTAGCCTGTTAGAGACCTCTTCTATTGCTCTCCACCTTACTTTTAGAAACACAATCTCTCACTACAATTGGAGCTTACTGATCCAGCTAGACTGTGACCAGCAAGCCCGAGATGTCTGCTCTCTGCCCACCCAGCACTGCTATTACAGGCTCATGCCACTGAGCCCAGGATTTAGATGAATACTAGGTATTGAACTCGGGTCCTCAGGCTTACATAGCAAGAACTCCCGAAGTAAGAGTCATCTCCTCAGTCCCTACTTCCTATTTATTTAAAAAAGTATTTTATAGCTGGGCATTGGTGGCACATGCCTTTAATCCCAGCACTCGGGAGGCAGAGGAAGGTGGATCTCTGCGAGTATGAGGCCAGCCTGGTCTATAGAGTGAGTTCCAGGACAAGCTCCAAAGCCACAGAGAAACCCTGTGTCAAAAAACAAACAAAAACCTCCAGATACAAAAGGTGCAGACAATAGCCATATACAGAAGACAAACAAAGCTGCACTCAGAGGGTTTATGTGGGGTTTTTCTAAGAAGAGAAAGAGCAAGCTTGAGACCACTGGTTCAGGACACCGAATGAAGATTATGACCTGAATATACATTGATGGAAGAATGAAATTAGAAAGCACAGCCCTTCACAGGGTGGATTCTGATTCGACCATAAAAAGGACAAAGTTCTGAAATAAGCAGTGAACCCAGACACAGGACAGGTGGAGTGCTGCAGCAGATGTGTGCTTGAATCCGTGCCATAAATTCAGCTTTTTTGTTTTTGTTTTTCAAGACAGGGTTTCTCTGTGTAGCCTTGGCTTTCCTGGAACTCACTCTGTAGACCAGGCTGGCCTCGAAATCATAGAGATCTGCCTGCCATTGCCTCCTGAGTTCTGACAATAAAGGAGTATGCCACCACCACCCAGCCTGAGCTCCTGGGTTTTATCTCTGGTGCCAAAATACAAAATGCAATCTGGACACAAAAGGTCACTTCTTTCTTTCTCCTTCCTTCCTCCTGAAGGTCTCACTTACTCTAGCCCTGGCTGGCCCAGAGCTCCCTATACAGACCAGATTGACCTTGAACTCTAAGAGACCTGCCTGTCTCTGCCTCCCAAGTGCTGGGATGAAGGGCTTTATGTGATTTCTTTTACCAGCAGTTTTCACAGAAGGAAAAAAAAACACCAACACAGCAGAGGGCCCAGGAAGGGAGAATAAGAGTATGGCCTGATGGGTACTAGGTAGTGCCTCACAACAGGAAAATACTAAAGGAGGGTGGACAGTGGTGGTTCACGCCTTTAATTCCAGCACTCGGGAGGCAGAGGCAGGTGGGTCTCTGTTCTGGTCTATTGAGCGAGTTCTAGGACAGCTAAGGCTACATAGAGAAACCCTGTCTTGAAAAACAAAAACAAATACAACTCTGAAAAATTGGCCTTTGTCACACTTATGCATGAAATTATATACACACAGGGGATGTAGTTCATTGGTAGGTCAGGTGCTTACCATCCTGGCATTTAAAACCAAACAAAACATCAACCTCTCCTCTTGGGGAGGTTTACACACCAGTATCCAGAGTAGGACATGCCTCACAGGATTAAGAATGAGGTCCTTTCAGATGGCTTCCCCTCCCTGGAGGCTATGGGCTAAAAGGTACGCCAGAGACCTCTCTTGAGCAACACTGCCTGAGAGAGAGATGCATGCTTCCTGGGGCCAGAAAACATGCCACTTCAGCCGGAGCTGAAAACAAAAGTGGGCTCCACTTGTCAAAAGCTCCCCAAAGGCTGGGAGGGGAAGCAAGTAAGCGGAAATCTAGGCCTTGGGGAAAGCTGAAGAGGAACTATTAAGACTGGATCTCTAAGGGGAACAAGCAGGGAGTCCTTGGAGAGGTCAGGAAAAAAGTTTTGGAGACCTGTGTCCCCAGGAGGGTGAGGAGCAAGATCAAAACAGCCTCAAAACCAGGAATGGGGTGGCCAATGGCCCCACAACAGCAGCCCACTCCATCTTCGGTCAGGCACTCACCACAGATGTTGGCTTCTTGGTGCCTGAAACCTTGGTCCTGAGAGGGAGGACACTAGGGCACTAGGACCTTCCTGTGGGGTACAATCAGAGAACCCCTGCCTTGCCTTTGGTCTAGCTAGCGACTTTAACTATGCACACCTCTCTGAACTGAAACTCAAGGGACTCCCGATGCACTCTGAGGAATGAAAGGCCATGCATGCCGGGCCCATGGGGACCACCCAAGTGAGCATCAGAGTATGCTGAACTGATGTTTGACAAGGGTAATGGATGCTTAGGGTAGCAGCAGGGCCTGGAAAAGGTCAAGAAGATGCATTAGTGGTCAGGGAAGAGCCCTGAAGCCAGGCCATTTGAGATGGACTGAAACAGCCAGCCCTGCCCCTGCATGGATCTGGGACACACATAATTCACGGAGGAATGGAAGCAGAGAGGCTGGAGGTGGATGAGTGGGAGAGTGGCTGACACAGTGATCAGTGGGCCACAGGTCTGATGGGCTGGGGGCAAGGGAGGCCAACTGGGCACCAGTACCGTTCACTTCTGGGGCTCCTCTCCCTTCCTTCCCCTGTCCCAGGACCCTTCTAGGTCTTCTTCCGTGGAGACTGTTCTAGCACAGGTCCCACCTCAAACTTAATGTTGGTCTCTGTGACAGGTGCAGATAGAGCACAGAGACTGCAGGGGTGCAAAACTCAGGGAGCTGACCATATCACATACACCGGTCTGCACTGCATCTGGGTGGGGCCTGGGAGGCCTCTTCCTAAGGGCAGTATTTAATTTATTTCACAGCAACTCCTGAGCACCTCATATGCACACCTATACCAAAACTACAAAGCAGGCAAGGTCCTTGTTCACACTGAAGGAGACAGATATGTATGTAAGTTCTGAAACATACCATGAAAAAAAAGCACTAAATAGTGTAAGGAGAGACAGCCTGAGTGGTTGATGAAGTGACCACTGAGGCAGGCTACAGCAAAGGCTCCGACCCAATCAGTATCTCAAAAAATGATGATCCAGGGAGGATGCACAAGCACAAAGTCCCTAGGGTGCACATGAAGGAAGTGACACAGAGCTCAAAGAAGACATCTGAGAATTAAGGTCACTAAGGTAATCAAAGGCTGGCCCCCTGCGGTCAGGGTGGGTCCAGGAGCCAATGCAGACTCAATAGCAGTTGAGCAATGGACCATGATCTGACCTGGGTTTGCAAAGAATCAGCTGGTCAGCTGGGAGAGACTGCAGAGAGCTCCTGCAGTATAGTGTCTGGAAAGAGCCAGGGAGCAAACTGGGGGAGCTTGAACTGCAAAGAAGGTGGTGCAGCCTGCAGATCTACTCAGATCCCATGCTGTGAAGAATTCTGACCTGAAGGGTGGACTTGATGATAACTGGAGAGGGAGAGAGATGTGCACCTGATATTCACCTGAAAAAAACGTACACCCTGCAGGCCCAGGCTACTGATGGACAGTTTTCAAGGACCTACAGTCTCTGGAGGTCTCCAGAGGCCCCTACAGGACTCCCTCAGCCTCATATGCAGCAATGATCTAGTTTCTCATCTGAGTGGGAACCCAGGTGTCGCTGCTCAGCTCTCACAGATGTGGAGAGAGGAAGGGTCTACAGCATGTACTCACACCCACCAGACTGGCATACTCCTTCCTATCTTAGGAGTGTGCCTGAGGACTCAGTAGGTCACCTAGGCTGCAATGGAGCCAGCCCTGGAACACCAAGGCTCTCTGAATCCAAAGCTGGAGCCCTATGGCAGGCAGCCTCCCTGGGTTGTTCATTAAGGCCAGATCTGCAGAGACCACAGAAAACACACAGAGTAGCATAAGCAGACACCTGAGAACCGGAAACTAAAGCAAGAAGGAAACTCTATATGGATCCAGCAGCAGCCAGGACATGGGAAAATACATTGTAGCAGTTGGCTGTGCTGTGGGGAAGGGGAAATGGTCCTCAGAGGCAGAACCAGGGGATAAAAACAGCAGAGGACCCAGTTAGGAGGATGGGTCCTGTGTGCAGCAGGCTCAGAAGAATCTCCTTCTCCCACTAGCTGGAAAAAATGGTGGCCAAGGGCTGGTGAGGTGGCTCAGCAGGTAAAAAGTTCTTGTTGTCAAAGCCTGGTGTCTTCGGTTATATCCCAGAAGCCACACGGTAGAAGAGAACACTAAAGCTGTCCTCCAACCTCTGCTTGTGTGCTGTGGCAGTCACCCCTGAATACAGTAAGAAACCAGAAGGGAAATGTCTAGGTAAACAGCGTGCCTCAGCCACGGTTTCCACCCGCTTCTGAATTCATCCATCCTGTCTTTAGAAACAGATCCCAGATGGTGCCTGGTGTAGACCCACAGCTAACTCAGAAGCAAGCCAGAAGCAAGAGCAGATTGGAGAATTTCAGGATACTGGGCTGCTAAATTCAGAGGTGTATGCAGAGCATGAGACACCCCAGAAGTCCTGAGCCTCTGACCTCTGTGTCCTGTCAGCCATCTGGAGAATAAAGCTGACATAGCTACAGGGTGCTGGGAAATCTGCATATGCTATTCCCCCTTAGAATGCTTTTTCCTTCCTTCCTTTTTTTTTTTTTTTTTTTTTTTTTTTTGTCTAGCAGGAGCAAGACAATGCCTTCTCACTTTGAGGCCCTGTTAGGATCTGGTAACCCCAGCAACCTTCTGGACACCTCCTTCTTGATGGCTCTCCCCACCCTCATCTCATGGTTTGGAATATTTACTGTTTCTCCATGAGACCCTGTGCCAGCCTGCAGCTCTGAAAGGCCAGAAGCTAATAGAAAGTACCTCACAGACTTGACCATTAAACTTCACTGAGACCCATATATCCCAACAAAGTAGCTGCTACCCCATAGGGAAGCTGACGCTCAGCAGGAAGCAGGGGTATGACCTCTGATCTCCAGAGCACCCCATTAGAGCCAGTACCCCATTTACAGCTGCTTCCAAAAAGGTGCAGATTCCAGACCCCAATTCCAGGGTACCATGACAGCCCTGTGCAACCTGCCACTTCCCAAGGAACCAAATGACCAGTACATTTAGAGAACACCCAGGAGGCCTGATCCTGGGCCAAATGCAAGGCCCTAAAATCAGCTCCCCTTCCCAACCCATCTCACAGCCAGCACAGGACAGCAGAGGCCATTGTTGCCTCAGCAACTCCAGAAGTCCTAGCTATTAAGGTGGATTTTTGCTGGATGTTGGTGGCGCACACCTTTAATCCCAACACTCGGGAGGTAGAGGCAGGTGGATCTCTGTGAATCGAGGCCAGCCTGGTCTACAAAGCTAGTTCCAGGACAGGCTCCAAAGCAACACAGTGAAACCCTGTCTTGAAAACCCAAAAAAAGAAAAAGAAAAAAGGTGGGTTTTTTTGTTTGTTAATTTGGGGTTTTTGGTTTTGGTCTGGTTTTGTTTTGTTTTGAAACAGGGTTTCTCTGTGTAACAGCACTGGCTGTTCTGGAACTTGTTCTGTAGACCAGGGTAGCCTTGAATTCACAGAGATATTCCTGTCACTGCCTCCCAAGTGCTGGAATTAAAGACATGTGCCACCACCACCCAGCTCCAAAGGTGGGTCCCCTCCCTTCTTTTTCAAATAAACCTTTCTTTCCTTATGTTTCTGTTTATTTTTGTGTTGGTGTATGCCATGTGTGTGCAGGTGTACAAGGCAGCCAAAAGTTGGTATCAGATCCCCTAGAACTGGAATTATGGGCAGTTGTGAGTCACCTAACATGAGTGCTGGGAAGTGAACTTGGTTGGGTTCTCTAGAAGAGCAGCAAGTACTCTTAACCCCTGATCCATTTCTCTAGTCCCTTCTTTCCTTTTTGAAACATGGTCTTAGCTAGTTGCTTATGTAGCCCAGTCTGTCCTTGAACTCACAACAGTCCCCCTGACTCAACCACATTAGTCCAGAAAGGTCTTTAGAAAAATGCCAAGCTTACCCAGCTAAACTGCAGATAGCATCCTGTAAAAACCCCTGCCCCTTAGGCTCCCAATGATACTATCCTCTGGCCCTGCACAGACATTGTTTCCTAAGCCAGGTGGCTGAGAGGAGCCTGGTCCCCACCCATTGGTGCAGGCGGCCAGACAGCCTGCTCACCACCTCAGGGCCTTCTCTTATTGAGCCCCACAGCCCAGACAGGAGCTAGGCAGATATCAATAACCCCAAATACTCTCTTCATCCCAGCACAACTCAGAGACAAGCAAGGGGCTCGCCCCTAGGCTCTTCCAAGATCTCCATCCACCACTCACACACAGGGTCCCATCTACCCACCAGATCCCAGACCTAGGGCCAGACCTCAGCCCCCAACCAACCTGGTCACCTGGCTTGTTACTTCAGCTTCCCCATATAACTCTGTAACACTTCTCTTACCACCCTGAATCCTGGCCACCTCCACAGATCTTTAGGCAATGACAGCAGTCACACCCAATGTTCTCTTTAAACCTAAGTCAGGACATGTTAGCTAGTTCCCTGCTAAACTGACACTCACTTACCCAGGAAGTGAAATTATCCTTTCCACTGTGGCCCTTGCCCCCTTCCCCTGGCTCCTTATCAAGCTCACCCTCCTGAGGCTATGAAACCTCAAGGCCATTGCCCTTAGCAGAGTTTACCTAACTTTCCCCAGATCTGCCCAAGGAGGCCAGCTTCTCTGCATCTGAACCTCCACAGGAACCACACCGCCCCAGGAAGCCTTCAGGACTTCAGACCCAGGGCAGCTTCCAATCAGCATCATTGGCAACATCCCAATAGCTCAGTTGTCAGATTCAGTCTCCCCAGAGCCACCAGGAAGGTCAGGAGAGGCCTGGAGGGGAGCAAGAGCCAGTGTGACAGGCACAGGCAGCACAGAGTTCCAGAAAAGAAATCAGTATCCCTGGCAGGTTGTATCATGTGCACACTGGAGCACAAGGTGCTTATCCCCTAAACTTACTGTGAGCAGAGCCTGGCTTCTGGCCAGCATCTGAGCTGCAGCCCCCTCCCCAGCCCCAATCCTACCTCCTGAGCCTGGGACAGGCAACCATGCAGAGATGAGTCAGCTGCCAAGGGCCCTACTACAGAAAAGTTCATAACCCACAAGATCATGTGAGGGAAGCCAGCACAGGGACGCGTGACAGCGCCTAGCAGCAGCTCATCTACCTAGAGAGCTTTGGGCCTCTTCTCCCTTAGACGTGGCTACTGGGGATTAGGTGGTAATCTTCCCACAGGCTATCCTCAGCAGTGGGGGTGGGCTAGCTAGGCAGGGCACAGGTACTGGGTCTCACTGAGTACTGAAATGCTAAACAACATCCCCCTTCTGAGGCTCTGAAAACACAGGGCCTGATCCAGAGGGCTGGCTGCCTTGACTGGCCAGGGCTCCATGATCAGTACCACCTCTGCCCATTTGGGAAGGTAGAAGTGGAGATGTGTCCCTGTGTCTGACCCCATCACAGCTAACACCTAGTTCACCCATCAAGGTGGCCACTGGTGAATGCACTTAAGAGATGAGACAACTGAGGCTCTGGAGTCCCTCAGCTAGTGAGGACAGGGTTCACTACTCGGCTGCTGGCTCTTGCCTTGCCAGATGATGCCAACCCCAGTCTGATACCACCATTTCTCCTAGCCCTGGCTCTCCTTTGGAGACACTCAAGGTGGAAGAGTTTTCAGCCTTGCCAATTCTCAATTATCTGCCCAGTGTACAAGGGAAATACGGAGTAGGTAGCAAGCTGGGGAACCCAGGAAGGTTTCACAGGAGAGATAACAGTTCTGATAAAATGAGGGAGCAGAGCAGGACAAGTCTCACCTCACATACCCACAGTGTGGAGCCCTCCCAAGAAGCCAGCCATCACCCCAGCGCTGCAAATCTGACAGATTCTCTGTCCAGCTCAGCTCTATGCCCTGAGCCTATGCCATCAACTCCTGGCTGCCTGTCTCCTGAGTGCTGGGATTAAAGGCAAGCACCACCACAGCCCAGCTGGTTGGGTTTTACCCTGCTAATGCTAGTGTCAGCTCCCTGTCTCAAAGCCAAGGCATGCATTTCCTCCTGGTTCTTCACACTTACCACCATATTTTAACTGGATTCCAGACCATATTTCCCTCATTAACGTGGAATCCTTCATTGCCCAGAGTAGGCACAAAACATACTCAGAATACAGGTGGACAGAGTGTCCACATCCTATGCATCTGGATTTAGTGGAAGGGCATGCAGAGGCCCTCACTGTCAGCTGGGTACCAAAGAGATCCATTTATAACAATCAGCCACAGGATTTGGCAATGTGAAGGTCATGGATGAGCCTGGCCAGAGGGAGGGATGGGAGGGAGGGAGGGAGGGAGCTAGCCTGCAGAATACTGAGCACTCTTGGCCCTTCGAGGGACCAGGGAAACGGAGAGGGTGGCTTCCTCTGTTGAAGAGGGAAAGGCCAGGAGCTGAGAAGGGAACTGAGGGTGGGAGGGCGAGGAGTGAGGAGAGGAGCTTCTGCCACAGACATGGGAACTTGAGCACCTGAGAGGGACAATAATCAAACAGGGAGCTGGCCCAGGCAGAGTTGGGAAGTAGGACTGGATTTGACCTAGCTGTGGCGGGTGAGTGTGACTGCAGAAAGGTGCCAGAACAGGAGCACACAGGTCAGGCACAGGGAGGGTCGGTGGCTCAGAGGTCCAGGTCCGAGGTCACAAGAATCAGAGGAGGGGACAAAGAGGGCTGAGAGCAACTGGACATGGGATGAGACTGCACACGCCTAAGGTGTGGCTGGGGGCTGTGTTGGATGAAGATAAGACATGGAAGAAAAGAGGCCAAGGTGTGAAGAGAGAGAAAAAGAGGGGAGAGAGACAGAGACAGACAGAGACGTAGGTACAGTGACCAGAACTGAAGAGCTGCAGGCCAAGGAAGGTGTGTGAGGCCAGGGGGAAATCACCCTGAGACCGGTGTGACAGAAGGGAAGGGAGGTCTCAGGACTGCTGGGCAGTCCAAGCTGGAGGACCCTGTGCCTGCCCACCTCATGCCTGACAAAGGTGGGAATGTGGGAAGAGAATGGCCCCCCACTGAGGGTTGGGGGAGTAGACCAGGTTACAGGTCAATTTACATGAGGAGGTCACATTAGGACTTCAGGAGGGATGGAGAAACTGATTACTCAGGGAACAGTCCGTGTCCCTTTTCTCCGTGACTATAAGTTACCTGAGAAATCTTGCTTGCTAGGGTTCCTTCATGTCCTTCATGGTCCCAGCCTGGGCTGACAGCTTGAGACTGTACCAGCCAAAGAGCTATCTTCCAAGTCACTTCCTCTACACCTGCCTCCTCAACAGAGATGAGCCAAACTCCACACATGGAAAAGAAGGCTCCCCCAGAAATAAGCAGGTATGACTGCCCTGCCAAGCCCCAGCAACATTCTGCTCACACATGTGTGCCAAGGAGCCTCCCCCTGCTGCAATGTTTGTGTGAGTGTGCACATGTGTGGAGGTTAGAGATCAGCATAGGGTGTTCTCTCTGTTGCTCACCACCTTTGTTTGTTTGTTTGTTTGTTTGTTTTTCGAGGCAGGGTTTCTCTGTGTAGATTTGGAGCTTGTCCTGTAGACTAGGCAGGACTAGAACTCACAGAGATCCAATTGTCTCTGCCTCCCGAGTGCTGGGATTAAAGGCGCATGTGCCACCAACGCCAGGCTCTCCACCTTATTTTTTGAGGCAGGGTCTCTCAGTGAGCCTGCAGTCACTGACTTAGCTAGGATGGCAGAACTCCAAGGACCTGCCTATGTCTGCCCACACCCAGTGCTGGGGCTACAGGCGCATGCTACTACATCTGGCTTTTACAAGTGCTAGGGATCCAAACCCAGGTCATTCGGCTTGCAAAGCAAGCACTTCACTGACTGTGCCATCTCCCCAGCCATTTGTTTGTTTACGTGAGACATGGTTTCTCTGTGAAACAGTCCTGGCTATCTTGGAACTCACTCTGTAAACCAGGCTGGCTTCAAACTCACAGAGTGTGCCACCCTCCAAAGCCACAGAGGAACCCTGTCTCGAAAAACAAACAAACAAAAAAGAAGGTGTGTGCCACCACCACCTGGCCTCTCCCCAGCCTGTTGACATTGCTTCTTTAAGGGTGGCCATACCATGGAGCTATAGAGATGGCTCAGTAGTTAAGAGCAGGTCCAGTTCCCAGCACCTACCTGGTGGCTCACAGCCACCCATAACTCCAGTTTCAGAGGATCTGATGTCTTCTGACCCCTACAGACACCAGGCATACAAGTGGTGTATAAACACACATATAGGCAAAACACTCATACAGATAAAATAAAATAAATAAATAAATAAAAAACCAAGCCACTGTCTTCTTCCTACTTAATAAATAGGGAAACTGAGGCTTTAGAACATCTAGTTCTGGTCCCATAGCCACTGGTGCTGAAGGAGACTAGATCTGTGCCCTGTTTACCTTCTGTCTCTCCCACCAGGACAGCAGGTTTTTCAGGTCTGGCTTCCAAGGCTGGTTTCTCCAACTGCCTTGTTATCTGCCTCCCTTCCACCCTCCCCTCCCTTTTCCTCAGGCTCAGCTCATGGGGCTGACTGAGAACTCATTCACCTCTCCCAGCACCTCCAGTTACTGGCTTTGGGCTTTAGCAGCCATCTGAAGTGGGGATAAAACTGGACTGCATACCTTTAATCCTACTCATTGGGAGACAAGATCAGAAGCTCCTGGATAACATCCTAAGCAAGTTCAACATCAAGACCCGGTCTCAAGCCGGGTGGTGGTGTACGCCTTTAATCCCACCCAGAGAAACACAAAGAAACAATCTCCAAAAATAAAAAAATTTTTAATTAGAAAAATAAAAGACCCTGTCTCAAACTAAAAAATTAAAACTTGGCGCTGGAAAGATGGCTCAGTGGTTAAGAGCACTCATCGCTCTTCCAGAGGACCCGAGTTCAGTTCCCAGCCCATCTAAGATGGCCAGGAGATCTGATGCTTTCTTCCGGCCTCTATAAGCACCCACACTCATACACACACTTGGTAGGCAGAGGCAGGTGGATCTCTATGAGTTTGAAGCCAGTCTGGTCTACAGAGTGAGTTCCAGGACAGGCTCCAAAGCTACACAGAGAAACCCTGTCTCAAAAAACCAAAAAAAAAAAAAAAAAATTTTTTTTTGGCTGAAGATATAGTACAGTATTAAAAGTACTTGTCTATCAAAAAAAAAAAAAAAAAAAAAAAAAAAAAGTACTTGTCTATCATGCATGAAACTCAGGACTACAAAAACAAATATAATAACAATAATAATAATAAAGTGGGGGAAAGAGATCAAGCAAGAAAGAGCTCACCATTACAACAAACCTTCCAAGTTCTCCAATCCCATCCAATCCCATGCCACAGATGTTGACAAAGGCTAGGAAAGAGATTTGCTGCTCAGGCTAAAGCCCAGGCTCATACCAATATACACATCAAAAACCTATGGGCCCAACTTCCTACAGTCTGTGCACAGCTCACCACACCCTGGACCCCAGGCATTCATAGGAGCCCAATAGTTGGCCGAATCAGAGAGGCCAGGAGGGCTCCAGGACAGAGTCATAAATGGCAAGCCTTCCTGTTTAGGTGCCGGAGCTGTGCCTGGATCTGGAAGAAAGCAGGCTGGATATGACAACATCCTTCCAGCCAGGACACCTGCCCCCAGAAGCAACTGCAAGCCAGGCCTCCTGGAGAACACAATGAATATGACTCCCTGGAACTGAATATGAAGCCTGCGGCTCCGATGTTCCTAGATCTGGAGAGTCACGTAGCTGAGCTTGCTGCTGCAATCTAAATAACGGGAGAAAGAAACCAAGCATAGAGAGCAAACTTTCAGTTCCAGCAGAGGCAGGAGGATCTCAAGGCCAGCCCAGGGCTACACAGCGGAACCCTATGGAGGAAAGACCCCCCCACCAACCATACCATACTTATGGAACTCTCCCTGTATCCTGAAAAAATAAAAAAAAAAATTGGTCTATCTGGGTGTGGTGGCACATACCTTTAGTCCAGGTGGATCTCTGAGTTCAAGGCCAGCCAGGGCTACACAGAGATATCCTATCTCAAAAAAAAAAAAAAAAAAAAAAAGAGGAAGGAAGGAGAGAGACAACAAAAAGTGGAAGGTGCTGGAGAGACAGCTCTACAGTTAAGACAGCTCGATGTTCTTTCAGAGGACCTGGATCTGGTTCCCAGCACCCTAGGAGGCTCATAACGCCTATAATTCCAACTCCAGGGTATCAGATATCTCTTTCGTCCTCCTCAGCTCCCCTCACAAATATGTACACACACAGACATAAAAATTTAAACTTTAAAAACATTTAAAGGTGGAGGGATTGCCTGGCATGCATGAAGCCCCAAGCTCCATGACCACCACTATCACTTCATAAAAGCAGGTGTTCTGGCACAGCCCCTAACCCTAGCCCCAGAGGTAGAAGCAGAAAAACTGCGGAAAAAAGATAAAAAAACAGATGGAGGCAACAGCTTGCAATTGCCCCGGACAATGTCCCAACTCAGCCTTCCCCATCAAGTGCAGTCTGGCCTTGCCCAGCCAGGGGGAAGGAGTGACAGGAAATAGCAGAGATAGTTTCAGTCAAGGAACAAGTGGGTTCTGGGGAGCCCTGCTTCATCTATCCCATTGGGGTCAAGGACCACCACAGGCCCAAGGTCCACGAGGTCCAGGTTGAGAGGCCCTGAAGCTTGTATGGTAAGGCTCGGAAGACCATCTTTTGGAAAAACAACAGAAACAATAATCATACTGATACAACTTCTACGAACCCACTGGTCTGGTAAGCCAGGAAAGTCCCAGCAAACTTGAACTAATCAGTCACCTTAGATCCTGAGCCCAGGCTCCCTTAACGCCATGGAGAAGTCTGCTGCTGCCAGACTCCACAGTAGATGAGAGAGGGCATGCAGAATTTAAGATGTCTCTATATACCACAGACTATTATAAAAAGATGGGATAGAAACAACATGGCATGATGTGAAATTTGCCCTCTCTCTCATTCTTTCTTTTCCCTGTTTTCCTTCAGGGCTGAGGTTGGAGACCGGGGCCTTACACTTGTTAGGCAAGTGGTCTGCCACTAACCACACCTCAGGCCCATCTTCATGCTTTCTAAGGGTGTATTTCGATGGTATTATTTATCCCCTGTTGTCCAATCACCATGCATGATTTTTGTGCTTTCCAATAGCCAGCAGCCATTACTTTAATGATGGGGGGGGGGGATGTTTATCTTCTTTTTAGACAGGCTCATGTATCCCAGACTGGCCTTGAACTCATGATTCTCCTGCCTCTACGTCTGAGATTTTAGGAACATTTTTCTCCAGCCTATAGTACATGCCTTTGCTAAAAGTATAAGGCATTCAGAATCCAGGTGCATGACCAGGGCTGTGAGGTCATGAAGTCCTTTGGGCTGGAGTTGGACTTGATTACCTTTACATCATTTCCAATCTGAAAACTACAGAATTTGCAATCTCCCCTGCAGCAAAAACCCAGTCCTTTGAAGACAAGATGGATTGGATTCGAATGCTTGCCTACCATTCTCAAGGATCAGTGAGTGGGTGCTAGGCTATATCTAGTTAATTTTTTCCCTCCTGCTCTGCATGTCCTCCTTTTACCCTGATGTATAAAAGTGTAAGCCCTCTGCATCCCATTAGACCCTACATGACATCATCTCCATGAAGCACCTCTATTCCACAGCAGGGAGACCCTGTCCTGGCTCCCTCCCCAGTGGGACTGTGGGTTCCCTGAGCATCAGGGCTGAGCCTGAGTCATGCTGCCTTCCCTCTGGGCCTGGCAGACTCAATAAAGCTTTGCTAAATGAAGCCATCACCAGTAGAAATGACCCAAGCACAAGAAACGCCCACACCCCTTCACAAAGCTTGTGTTTCCACCTCCCAGCCAGGTGCCACAGAGGTCAGAGGAAGCAGCACCCAGCCAACCCATCCAACCAGGATTCCCACTTTACCTAGGGCCTGCAGGAACTTCTGCAACTTGGGCAGTGCCAAGAATTAATAAATTCAGTGTCACAAACCCTCATGGGTATATATGGGCTGCATGGCCAGAAACAAGGTTCCCCAAAAGGAGGACATTTAAACATTTCCTAAGACAAGAATAAAACCCAAGCCATCCCACCCATCCGATCCTGATAGGGCCCTCAAAACCAGGAAAGAAGGGCACCTCAGCAAGCCTAGGTCACAGTTGACTTCAATCACAACCCCCAAGGGTCCCTGACCTTGTCACCAATCCAGGCTCTTCTGGTCCTTTAGGAGGGAGCCCCAGATCTGCAGAGGCAAACCCTCCTCCATGAAGCCAGCCAATCCCAGAGGGCACCAGAGCCCACAGGCCTCCTCTCCCTTGGGTGCAAAGCCCCCAGAGCCTCTCCCTTCAAGTTGTTTTTGTCCCAACCCCCAGTCAGGATTGAGCTGAGCCTCACTCAGCGCTGGGGGTCCTACCTGCGACTAGGTAGGCAGAAGGTTTCAAACAGACCGACCTCCCCCCTGCTCTCTACTGCTTGGAAGGGACCTTTCTCCAGACACACTTAGGCGCCACTCAGGTGTATGATGAGGTTGGGAGTGGGAGTATTGCCGATTCATAAAATGTCAGAGCCCAAGGGGGACTCAAGGAGGCTCCTCCTACCCCTATAAATCGAGAAACTAAGGCATGACAGAAGAGCTGACGCTTCCCATCCAGCTCAAAACTGAATCCCTCGTTTCCCTGATCTTTTCTTAGGTGGTTCCCCGCCCAAGGTCACGCGGCGAAGCAGATGCGGGTCTTGGCGGAATCCCGGTATCTAGCTCCAGACTCAGGGCTCCGCAGCGTGCGGGGTGAGCAACAAAACCTGGTTCCAGGTCCTCGACCCGATCGCGCGCAGCAAGTGTGGCGGTGCGCCTTAGCGAAAAGATCCACGCCCTGATCCGCGCCCCCCAAAAAGCGGCCTTGAACTCGGGCTCCGTACCCACGGACACGCGCGAGCCGAGCCGCTAGCTGCAAAGCAGTGACAGCCTGGAGGTCACGGCGATGGGGCTGAGGAACTCGGCAGCAGGGGCCAGGGAAGTAGCGTGTGGTCAGGATTCGCTGTACCGGCAGGGCCGCCCGGCCCGGCCAGGTGAGGTCGCGCCGGTCTCTGGCGCCCCGAGCCCCAGCCAGCCTTGCTACGTCCTTACCCAAGACACGACGCGCAGGATGGTGTGTGGCTGCCGCACCAAGGTGTAAGGGTCGAAGGCGCCCCCGGCTTTGCCCGCTCCGTACGCACCCCCTTCCATCGTGGCTGCACCGCGCGGTGCCCCCCGCTCGGCGCGCACCGCCGACCCGTGCGCGTGCGCGGCGCCCCCGCCTCCTCTCCTGAGCGAGGCTGGTGTGGATCTGGGCTCCCGCCAGGGGGCGTTTGTGCCCGGCAGGCGAAGCTTCTGGGAAGAGCGCGCTCAGGGAGCGCGTGATGTGGTGGGGGTCTCGGTGCGGGGTGCGCTCCTAGGCAGCGGGTGACCTCTCTGCAAGTAGGAGTGTAGACAGAGAGTGCAGACGCGTCCCCGCCTTCGGGAGCACTCCAAGCTATACCTCTTCTGGAAATCCACTTCGTTATTTGTTTGTTTGTTTGTTTGCCTCTCCCCTGTCGCTGTCTGCCCCAAATAGTGTGAAAGGGCTCCCGTTTGACCGTACGTGGCTCATTGAACGCACTGCTGAATCGCTAGGTTCAGGAATGACCCCCTCTAAGAGACCTACAGAGCCTCAGGCCCCCAGAATCACCCAGCTCCATCGATGACGTCATGCATGCGCACCCTCTTCTGGAGGGATCTGTAAGGAGGCGAAGTCTGGGGGGGGGGGGCGGGGAGGGAGAAACCACAAACCTTGTGAGATTTTCTTCGCTCTCCACCACAGGTCCCGTGCCTCTTTCCTTAATCCAATAATTAATTATGTAATTATCTCTTCCATTGTTTCTCTGTCTTTGGACTCTTAACTGGCCAAGTTGGTCAGTAAATACACCGTAGCCCTCATATCATCCTGCCCCCAACAAATCCCAACACAGTTTGACCTCAGGGCTTGTTTGTTTATTTTTGAAACAATTTCTTGTAGTCTAGGCTGGGTTCTGGAACTCACCATGCCATATGGAGGGGGTTGATTTTGAACTTCCAATCCTCCTGTTTAACCCCAGCTATGGTATTTCAGGCCTGAGGGAACTATTATACTATGATCCTATAAAACTTCTAGAAGAAAACAAGAGAAGCCGGGTATGGTGACATATACCTTTAATTCCAGAAATTAGGAGGCAGAGGCAGGTGAATCTCTGAGGTCGAGTCAGCCTGATATACAAAGTGAGTTCCAGGACAGCCAGGGCTATATATAGAAATCCTGTCTTGAAACACCCCACCCCACCCCACCCCAAAAAATGGAGACGAGAAAGTCTTTGTAACTTTGTGAATAGGCAGAGTTTCTTCTTCTCCTCCTCCTCCTTCTCCGTCTTGTTTGTTTTGCTTTGTTTTGTTTTTTAAGACAGGGTTTCTCCATGTAACTGTACTGGCTGTCCTGGAACTCACTCTGTAGATCAGGCCAGGTTGGCCTCAAACTCACAGTGATCCACCTACCTCTGCCTCCCTAGTACCGCCCCGCTGTGCCCTCACATCTAAGTGAGGACACTGCATCATCTAAGTGCAGTGCCTGGGGAGGCCAGGAGAGGAGAGGACATGGGATCCCTTAGAGCTAAATTTACAGACCTTTGTGTGTTGTTTGTGGGTTCTGGGAACCAAAGTCTGGTCCACTTCAAGAACAATAAGTGCTCTTGACTTCAGAGTCATCTCTCCAGCTCTTTTGTTTCATGACAAAATCTCACACTGTAGTCAGGCTGTGACCTCAAACTCACTATGTAGCCTACGCTCAGTTCTAACTTGGGGCAATTTCATGTGCTGAGATCTCAGATGTGAGTTACCATCACATCTAGCAAAGCATTTTCTCAGAAGCCAAGGAGCAATGTGGCTAAGAGGGTACATGTTCTTGAAGATCGTTGAAACATTCTCCCTCTTGTCTGTATAGACCTTGTCCTGAGATCTATGCCACAACATAGGTGGACACATTTATGTCTTTCCATGAAGTCAGAATTTATCCAATAACAATAAATTCACAAGGTGGAGTAGTTTCAACAGCAAGTTTGCCAGGTAATCCTGCCTATCTTGGTAATCTAGCAAGGGTAATGCAGGTTGGTTCTCTTATTCTCTTGTCACACATCACACAGCAAATCAGTTAGTCAAGCAATCTAGCTGCATATATGTGGTTTACATAATGAATGCATATTTTAAAGGCTACTGCATAGTTGAAGAGGTTTTAGAAGTGGGCCAACAGAAATGCAAACAGATTCTGCCTTAATCAGATAAGAAACCTAAACAGCATCAGGGAAGAGGATATTGCTGTAGAGAGCATTGGAGACCAGCATTGAGAGTGAAGATAGCCTGATACAGGGATGAAAGGACAAGCCTGGGGGAAAGAGCTCCAGGTGCAAAGTGCCAGGGAGTAGACAGATATAAGAGTATGCCAGGTCAACAGCAAGGGACTGGGCTGAGCCATTCTATTTATTTTTAATTAAAACTTTTTGAACATTTTATTTGTTACTTTTATGCCTATGGGTGTTTTGCCTATACTATGTAGTGTTTTACTTATATAGTGTATGTCCCTGTACCCACCCCCTATTGCAGTGTCCATAGAGACCAGATGAGGCATCAGATTCCCTAGGATTCAAATTACAGGCCTTTGTGAGCCACCATTTGAGAGTGCTGGGAATCCACCTGGGTACTCTGGAGGAGCAGTGCTCTTAATTACTGAGCTATCTCTCAAGACCCTATTTTTAATCTGTTATTATTACCTTTGTCACGTGTGTAGACATCAGTTGGCAACTTGTGAGAGTTCTTTCTTTCCACTAAGTGAGTTCCAAAGATTGAACTCAGGTCATCAGGTTTGGAAAATACCTCATATTTATTTTTATTTGCCAACCCTCATATTTACTTTTAAAAAAAAGTTGCACAAGTAATTAATGTAAGTACTTTCATTTTGTTTTGTGTCTTCTTTGGAAATGGGATCTCACTGTGTAACACTGGTTGTCCTGGAACTCACTCTGTAGACCAGGCTGGCCTGAAACTCACAGAGATCCACCTTCTTCTGCCTCCCCAGTGTTGGGTTTGAAGGCATAGAATACAGCAGAACTTAGAGCCCTCTGGGGAATGCCTTCACACCACCCACTGCACCCTCATAGGCATTCAGTGTGAAGGGCCCTGCCAATCAGCTGGGGATGGCTGTATTCATCCTGTGTAGTTGGCCCTGGTGAAATGGATCATGTGACTCTATGTGTATTTCCTGGTCCTGCTTCCTGGCACACAGCCCCTAAAGCTCTTGGAATTTCTGACCTGATGTTCTCTTTTTGTAAGCTAACGAGGGCACTAGAGCCTCAGCCTCCTGCCTTCACAGAGGCTCTTAGTAATCTTATATCAAAAGGACTTCTAGGAGGTGCTTCTGAACAGCAACTCCATTCCCGATCATTTTAACCTCCATTTCACGATCAAATTAACATCGTCTTTGTTATAGTTTCCAAATGTGTTGTGTAACCCTCCTTATTTCTGAACCAGGTTGACTATAATCCTAGGATTTGGGAGGTAGAGACTGGAGAATCAGTTCAAAGCCGGCTTCAGCACTTAAGTTCCAGTGTCGTCAGCCTGGGTTACTTGAGACTATCTTGAAAAACAACAAACAGACGGAAGAGAGGCAGCCCAAAGCAAATGCTGCTCTTGCAGTGGGTCAAAGTTCAGATCCCAGCAGCCACACTGGGTGGCTCATAACCTGTAACTCCAGCTCCAGAGGGATCTGTTGCCTACATCCTCCTTGGGCACCTGCATTCCAGTGTACATACCCATACACAGGTACATAGATCTAAAATAATAATAAATAAATAACAACACACAGACACATAAATATAAAATAAATAAATAAATGGGAAAAAATTAAAAATAAAGTAAATCCTCCTGTCTTGTTTTTGGTTTTCAAGACAGGATTTCTCTTTATTGCTTTAGAGCCTGTCCTGGGACTTGCTCTATAGACCAGGCTGGCATTGAACTCACAGAAATCTGCCTGCCTCTGCCTCCCGAGTGCTGGGATTAAAGACGTGCACCACCACTGCCCAGCCAGTTCTGTATGGCAGTTTTTTGGAAGTCTCTACTTAAATAAGCTGACAAGTTTAGATGAAGTTTGAGGGTTTGTTATTTTTTCTCTTGCAGGTGCTGTTTGTTCAATATTTTTTGGTGCATGTCACAATACTAGTGGAGTTTAGAGGACAACTTATGGAAGTTTGTTTTGAGTCCTTGGCATAGAATCCAGAGTGTCTGCAAGCCCCTTTACAGGCTGAGCCACCTTTTGGAACCTGTCCAGATGATTTTAGCTGAACCTTTCTGTCACTGTGTGCTCAAAAATAGTTATTTCTGGCCCTTCATAGAAAGCTGAGAGCATTTGCTTGGCTGACAGCCTGGGCTTTGCTAGATTGCTTGGGCTTGACAGGGTTCTCAATACTGCCCCAGTTTACCAACCTGGTAGAGTCTGTATTTATAGATCATGTGTTACAGCATCTGCCTGATACATAAAAATAATGAAAGCCAGGCATAGTGATGTACATCTTCAATCTCAGCACTTGGAAGGGGGGGGGATTCATTTGTCTGTGAATTCAAAGTTAGCCTGAAGTGAGCCCCTGTCTCAAATAAATAAAATCTATAGTGTCGGCTTCCACATACATGTACACATATGGGCACATGCACCCTACACACACACACACACACACACACACACACACACAAATTTACACTATCTTGTGAAAATTATAATTTTGCTGGGGGGATGTAGCTCAATGGTAAAATGTTTGACTAGCATGAATAAGGTCCTAAATTCAATCCCTAGTACATAAAAATATTCTTAACTTTGAGCTAGGCAGTGGTGTCCAGAGCCTTTAATCCCAATAGTTGGAAGACAGAAGCAAATGGATCTCTGTGAATTCGAGCCCAGCCTGGTCTACAGAGCAAGTTCCAGGACAGCCCTGGCTCCAAACCAAAGCTATACACACACACACACACACACACACACACACACACACACACACACACAGAGAGAGAGAGAGAGAGAGAGAGAGAGAGAGAGAGAGAGAGTATTGTATGCCTTTAAGGCCTTTAATCCCAGCACTCAGGAGACAAAGGCAGGTGGATTTCTGTGAGTTTGAGGCCAGCCTGGTCTACACAGCAAGTTCCAGAATAGCCAGGGCTACACGGGGAAACCCTGCCTTGTTTGTTTTGACAGATTCTCACTGGATACACCAGGCCGGTCTGGAACCGTGTCACCATACCCAGCCCTGTCTTATTTATTTCTGTGTCTCCATATGTACATGCTACACAAGCGTCTGAGAAAAGCTTGAGAAGTCTGATTCACGGAAGCTGCAGTTACTGCACTCAGATCATCTGGAAGAGCAGTGAATAGTCTCAACCGATAGAAAGGCCATCTCCCCAGCAGTGAAGAGTCTTGAGCCATAGAAGGGGCATCTCCCCAGCCCTTGTTTCAGTTTTTGGGACAATATCTCTTATATTTCAGGCTAGCTTCAGACTCAATATGAAGCCAAGAATAATCTAGAAATCCCGATTCTCTTTCTCTCCTCTGCCAAGTGCTAGATTACAGCTGTGAACCACCACATTGTACGACTTCATGCATCCTAGGCAAAGACTCTACCAACTGAAGCACAATTTCTAACCCAAAAGTCCTAATTTTTTAAGTGTTATTTATTTGAAATAGAGTCTCGCCATATAGCCTTGGCTGGCTTGCAGCTACCTATGTATACCAGGCAGACCTCGAACTCACAGAGATCTATCTGCCTGCCTCTGCCTCCTGAGTGCTGGGATTAAAGGCTGGTGCCAAGTAATTTAAGGGTAGTCAGCACTTGGTGCCCCTCCCACTTTCAGAAATCCTTTTACTTTTCTTTAATAAAACTATGTTCGCGTTCCTAAAAAAGACATACATACTTTTTACTTCATCTGGAGAGATGGTTCATAATTAAGAAAACTTGTTGCTATCCCAGGGGACCAGGGTTTGGGTTAAAGCACTCACAATTGTCTGTTACTCCATTTTCAGGACACCCTTTTCTGACCTCAGCAGATACCAGGCACACATGTGGTGCATATACATACACCCTGGGAAAAATATACATACACATAACATGAATAAAACTAAAAAGTAAGAATAAAATATGGGGGCTGGAGCTATTGCTCATTGGTTAAGAACACTGACTGCTCTTCCAGAGGACCCAGGGTTCAAGTACAGTACCCACATGCGGCTCACAACTGTCTCTAACTCCAGTTCCAGGGATTCCAGTCAGACATGCATGCAAAACACTAATGCACGTTAAAAAAAAAAAAGAGAGAGAGAGAGAGAAGATAATAATTAATGAAATGTGAACGGGACATGACATCTAGGTACTGGAATGGCAGAGACCAGACTTGACGAAGGTGTGCCCGAAATTATGGCGAATTAAAGGCAAGTCGTTATTGCATTAAAATCACTGGCTAGTCAGAGAACAAACTAGTTTCATCCAGCCTTACAACGTAAGAGCTCGCCAGAGCAGCACATCAGTTCCATCTAAGCCTGCTTCAAACAACGTTGGTTTCGATACTGTACAGGACTGAGAGGGTAGCACGCTGTGACATAATTCTAGAGGTGACAGCGTAGCTCATGGACAGAAACAATGCTGCCATTTTTCTTCATTATCATCAAGTTTGGCTGCTGCGGAATGCCGTAGATTCATTACATTCGAAACTGCAGCATCTCCGAGGCTTTGTGCAATGTTTGAACCCAAGCACTTGCCGTATGGGCGGTACTTGTCAATCCCGAGTGGGCGGGAGAGTGACGTTAGCTGTACGTCCTTCGACCCGTCATCCTCTGCGGCAGCACGCTCTCATGCTCAGTGGGCGGAGCCATTAGGTGGCTTTATATAGGCTGATCCGACGCCTCTTCGACCTCTATTGGCAGCGTGGGACGGCGAGATGGTACGTGTAGTAGTCGACTTTGGTTCCTTGCTTTTGTGCTTTTTTTTCCCCCTATATTCGCGGCCCATCGGCGCCATCGCGGCCTGACCAACAACGAGCAACTGCTCTAGCAGCACAAGCGATTTGGTGGGGCCCGCGACGGCATCTAGGTCTGAGAAAACGTGTGCGCAGGACAGGCCTGGACCTGCGGGAGAGGCCTTTAGTTGAGCGCAAGCCTAACTGTTCTTTCTATAAAACGGGATGTTTTGGGTTTGTGAAATGAAATTAATCTTGGCTTGAGCATGTGGTTAGTCTGAGTGGAAAGGCCGTAGACACTGGATTGCAATGTCTGAAATGGAGTCACTGGGAAGCTAAACGAGCTCCCATTTTGGAATGTGGTTCCGCGAAAGGGAAAAGTGTCTCAGGAATTCCCACACGCCACAAATGATGAACCTTCTGACGGGCGGACAGAAACTCTGTGTTGATTGTCATGTTCTGATTTGGCATTGGGAATTCTAGAGACTTAGCTGTAAAAGGCTGACTCCCGAAATGCCGTGTAGCCATTTAGTAGTGAGTCATAACGTCACCTCTAACAGCCTGTTTGGCAGAGCTTGGCTGTTTCCTTTCGATAGTGAAAGACGTAATATTTGCAAAAGTCTTATTCAATCCTACCATCTCGTAAGATAACAAAGTGGCATTTTCTCCTGGACTGTTTAAGTAGTAGGAAGGGCTACTGAGTACTTGAGATAAACTCATGGTAATGGTGATTGTCTTCCTCAGTCTCACAGGAAATTTTCCGCTCCCAGGCATGGGTCCTTGGGCTTCTTGCCTCGGAAGCGCAGCAGCCGGCATCGTGGAAAAGTGAAGAGCTTCCCCAAGGATGACCCTTCCAAGCCTGTTCACCTCACAGCTTTTCTAGGCTACAAGGCTGGCATGACCCACATTGTCCGGGAAGTTGACAGGCCAGGATCCAGTATGTAGACTCCCCTTGTTAAACTTGGGTTGTGTATGTATTCAGGAATGATGCTTGGAGTAAGTCTGTAGTCATTATGGAACAGTTCCATTTTGGTTGGTTAATTAAGTCAAACAACCTGACGACAGTGCCCACTTAACAAGACAAAGGACAGCTGGTTCCAGTTGTGTGACGGGCTAGGCAGATGATGTGGATTTGAGCAAAAGCCTACTCTGCAAGGGCATCAGCAAATGCCTCTCCCTGAGCTTTTTGTGTTGCGAGATAGGGATTCTCAGGCTTGAGGCAGTCCTGGAACTAGCTCTTGTAGACCAATCTGGTCTACAAGTGTGCCAACACTGATTAGTTGTCCCTAAATCTGTCTAGACACCTAGCAATTTCATGTCTGGACAGTTGATTCATGGAAAGATCTGAAGCCGGGGTAATGATGGCTCAGTACTTCTGGATGCTGGGATTATAGGTGATTTTACTTGAATTCATGTCTGTATTTACACTAATAGCAAGCATGCAGGATGGGAAGTATGTAGGCTAGGTGTTGTGACAAACATGGAACCTTAGGGATCACCTGAGCTAAAGGCACGTTGTTGGTACTGGAGATATTAAGAGCGGTCCTGGAAGGCCAGAGGTGCCTTCTGTTGATTAGTGAGTATTGAATGTTGGGGTACTCATCACCCACTGATGAATGTGCCTTCACAGAGGTGAACAAGAAAGAAGTTGTGGAGGCTGTAACCATTGTGGAAACACCACCCATGGTGGTTGTAGGCATCGTGGGATATGTTGAAACCCCACGAGGTCTCCGTACCTTCAAGACAGTGTTTGCTGAGCACATCAGTGATGAGTGTAAAAGGCGTTTCTACAAGAACTGGTAAGCAGGGTGAGAAGCCAGGGAGAACTGGCCTGAGCTAAAATTTGGTGGGCATGTTCTGGGCTTTTTTTTTTTTAAACCCACTTGTATGTATTCTTTATCCCTGACCTAGATTTCTAGACAAGGCTGGTGACCCCCTTGCCTGTAAAGTGTTGGGATTTTAAAGGCATAGACCACCACTGCTCAGCATGTTCTGGGTTTCTTAGTGCAAGTGCTTTGATCAAAGCTTCCTTGAGACAGACCTTATGGGGTTTTTGTGAAAATGATAAATGCAGTGTCTGCATTTTTTGGGGTTTCAAACTGTAGCATGACTGTACTAGACAAATTTCCTGCCTCTGACCTTGTTCCCAGGTCAGTCCCTTTAACCTTTACCATGAGAAGGTCCCCAAGTTAGAGAAGAGATTTTTCTGTGCACTGGAGCAAGAATTGTGTGTTCTGTATATGTGGCTTATATTAACCTGTGGACCTCTGCTCAGCTCCGCTCGGCTCTGCCCGATGAGCTCCATCCAGGCTCCGCTTGCTGGTGGAAAAGGCTCCTTAGAAGCCGGCAATGAGCCCCATGCCCACATGGTGCCAGTGTGCCTTCCTCTCACCCCCTGTAAGGGTGATGAAGGCCTGTACCGGGCCCCTCCCCCAACTCTGCTCTGCTCCTGAAGGCACAAATCTAAGAAGAAGGCCTTCACCAAATACTGTAAGAAATGGCAGGATGACATGGGCAAGAAACAGCTGGAGAAGGACTTCAATAGCATGAAGAAGTACTGCCAAGTCATCCGCATTATTGCTCACACTCAGGTGAGTGCACACCCTGACCCAGGAGTGGGGCTTTTCATGTTCTGTTTTTATCTCTCATTTTACAAGGATCTTACTATCTTAGATTTAGAGGCATTAATTAGGGCATGCCAGGTCATAGAGCTTAATTTCTTTGGCCAATCACCTAGCAGCTTGCCACAGTGCCAGCAGAGGGCACTATGGTACTTACCTCCATCTATGCTTCATTTGATTATCTCACTGATACAAAACAGCAGTTGATACGTATGACCTACTGGTAAGGTGTTGGCACTATGTTGTAATGCCAGAAGTCTTATAATGGAGTTGTTATTAAAAATTTTCAGGCTATTAATTGTAATGGGCTTGCTTTTCTTGGTGTTTTAGTAAATAGTCTTACTGTATTCCTGGCTTACTGGAACTCAGACGTTGAAGTGATACTGTGTGCTTGGTTTCTATATTTGTTTTCTAAGCACAGGGCTGGTTAGATGGTCCACAGGAACCTGTCTTGTGGTATGGGCTTCTTAGGTCATTTTGACAGCCAGCCAACCAAAGTGGGATTGCCAATCTCATCTGACCTTCCTCTGTTAGATGCGGCTGCTTCCCCTGCGCCAGAAGAAGGCACACTTGATGGAGATCCAGGTGAACGGGGGCACTGTGGCTGAGAAGCTAGACTGGGCCCGTGAGAGGCTGGAGCAGCAGGTTCCTGTGAACCAGGTGTTTGGACAGGATGAGATGATCGATGTAATCGGGGTGACAAAAGGCAAAGGCTACAAAGGTAAGCTTTAGAAGTAGTTAGTGTGGTTCTGTTGGTGATCGCTTGGCCTAGAGCTATGAGGTCCTGGAATGTGCTGTACACAGCACTCAAGTTACACTGCAAAAGCATTCCCTGTTGCCTTCCTTCTGAGAACAGCATCCCTTGTCAGTATAATCCTTGCTTCTATGGGATGTGATGGTACTTTGGTTTACTTCTGGAAACTGAATGTGGAACTGCCTTAAAGTCAAAGGCGGCAACCTGACTTACACACATATATAGATGTTGTAAATAATAAATAGTAGGCATGCCCCATTTGGTCTAATTGGAAATGTGGGATGATATTCAAATCAACAAGTAATTCAATAGTCACAAGTGCCTCAGATAAACTCCAGTTGGGCATTCACACACAAGGGGACAGGCCCCTCACTATTATGACATGTTCTCTACAGGGGTGACAAGTCGTTGGCATACCAAGAAACTGCCCCGCAAGACCCATCGAGGGCTGCGCAAGGTTGCCTGTATTGGAGCCTGGCATCCTGCCCGTGTGGCCTTCTCTGTGGCTCGAGCCGGGCAGAAAGGCTACCATCACCGAACAGAGATTAACAAAAAGGTGAGGCTTGGCAAGTCTGGAATTAGAACAACCACCATACCTAGCAAGATGTTTATCACTAGTTGAAGGACTTTGAGCCCCTTATTTTCTTGTGATAAGAACTTCTAGATGCTAAGACTACAAGCTTGTGTCCAGCAATAGCAGTATTTTTGATCTGGCCCATCTGCCTGGAAAACAGTTGTTAGACTTCCCACTTCCAGACTGGGTACCAGGCTAGTTGTTGGGCATCTACCTGCTGGGTCTTAGGAATGTTTCCTCAACTAGCTACTTACTGTGTTTTCAGATTTACAAGATTGGTCAAGGCTACCTCATTAAGGATGGTAAGCTGATCAAGAACAATGCATCTACTGACTATGACCTGTCTGACAAGAGCATCAACCCACTGGTGAGTGCTGGCAGCTGACTAGATGCTTTTGGGATGGCATTTGCCCCCTCTCCATTCTAGCTGTGCTTGCATGCTATTTGGTGAAAAAAATGAGGTTCTAGCCAAGCTGTTCAGTGATGATCCTCTGGAATATGCGCTCAGCACAGCGCCTGAGTGGAACTGAAGAACTATTCCCTGTTGCCTTCCTTCTGAGAACAGCTTGATCATGGTTGGCTATGTGATGAAACTAACTAGCCTCATTAATTTGCACTGACCATAACTTTGTGATTCCCTAGGGTGGCTTTGTCCATTATGGTGAGGTGACAAATGACTTTGTCATGCTCAAAGGCTGTGTGGTAGGAACCAAGAAACGAGTACTCACTCTCCGCAAGTCCTTGCTGGTACAGACCAAACGACGAGCTCTGGAGAAGATTGACCTGAAATTTATTGATACCACCTCCAAGTTTGGCCATGGTCGTTTCCAAACCATGGAGGAGAAGAAAGCATTCATGGTAAGGAAAACCGGTATCCCTGCTTTTTTGGCTCTTTGCCCCCTTGACTGTGCAGGGTTGTGAAGACTAACACGTTCACCTGCTGTTTCTCTTCTACAGGGACCACTCAAGAAAGACCGCATTGCCAAGGAAGAAGGTGCTTAAGGCCAGAAGTACTCTGTGCAGTTGGTGGGGTCTCAATAAAAATTTTTACAGTGACATTGGCTCCTCCCTTCTTAGGACAACATCTAGCCATTGATGGGGCCTAGTCCCTCAGGGACACTTGCACTATTACAGTGCCTAAATATTGGACTCCAGTCTGCTGGATTAGACTGCTCTTCACTTCCACTAAGGGAACCCTGGATGTCCTGCCAAGGGGACACACAGCCATGCTATCCCAGCAACCTCTCAGAAATGTTTCTGCCCTCCATTTCCCATTCCCTATCTGACCTGGAGGTCCTGAACCTCTAAAGAAAGTGGGAAGAAAGGAAGGCCTCTACTGTAGGTGGCATTACATTACTAGACACTATCTGGCACAGAAATACAACATAGGAGAAGTGAGCTGTGTGATCTTTGGGATGGAGCAGGGGACTGGCAGGAATCTGAAGGGTTATTATAGACCTTGAGAATGGCAAAGGAAAGTAGGACTAATGTCTCCTTTGGCAGCACTGAGACTACCTGGTTAATTATGCAAGTTTGGTGTGCTTCACATTGTGGTAGCTCCCATTGGAGCTTGACTGAGGTTTTTTCTGGAGGTGCCCCTGCTCAGCTTCCTGCAGCTAGCTGGAACATTGGCTCTCAAGACCCCAATGGAAGAATACCCCATTAGACTGTACAAATAGTGTATGTTCCTGGGTGATAGCCCCAAATCCCAATGAAAAGCTAATTGATGCTAGGCAAGTGCCCATTTCTTGAGGTGGATATTTAGGCTTCAAGACACTTGGATAGGTACAGGTCCCAACAGTAAGGTACACCATGTTCTATATCTGCAACATTGCCCAGGCTCCACTGTGAAGGTAGAGCTATTCCTGGAGGTCCATGCACAAGCTATTGTCATTCAGTGGCCACTTACAGCTGTTTGATAGGCCTGGATCTTTTAGGGGTGGGTACAGCACATGGCTAACCATTTAACTCTGCTGTGGTATCCAGTTAGCTCAGGAACATAGATGTTCTGGAAAGACATCTGTCCCTCTAATCACAGGCCACCTATGTTTTGTAGAACATTACTCCTTATGTGTTCAGTACTAGGAACTTGGTCCAGAGAACAAAGATCACCTGGGGTACATTCTCAAGGTTAGGGCCACAAGTGAGAGGTAGCCCTTCATAGGGATGGCCTTTTGAGACATTGTGGTTTCAGAAATTTTCATGGAAAGTAAGCTTTAATCTCTTTTGCATCCTAACCCTGAATTGAAATTAAAGACCTGGGTCATTCTGCTTTATGTATTTAGTACATATGTAACACATGCATAACTGGTTCCTGCAGAGCCAGAAGAGGACACAACAGGTTAAAGATGGTTGAAAGTCCCCTTCTGGGAACTGAATCCCAGTCCACTCCAGTTCAGCCTCTGAAGGCTGGCCCTTGACCAAGATAGACAGCTCCATGATAACCCAGGCAGGAAAATCAGACCAAAGGTAGAGAAGTGTCCAGTAGGCTAATTTTGTTTTTCCATGATTGGACAGCATGCAAAGTCATCCCCAGCCTCTCTGCCCCAGGCTTGCCCTCTCTGGAAGTTGGTGCTCACTGCATACCAGCACCATTATAAGCATTGGAGAAAGAACTTTGAAGCTGTTTCTCTTGGAGGCAGATGAGAAATGCTGAGAAGACTATTTGAGAAGTGCAGTCTCAGGCTTGAACAAAGGATGCCTATGGTGACTTTCTGTAGTATGGTACTCAGGCAGAGGAAATAGTGCAGAGGCTCTAGGACAAGACCTTAGGCTCTGTTCTCAGCTCCTGAGGGAGGAGACCCATAAAAGCAGTCTGTGCCGTCTACTTGACTGCATATTTCCCTGGCCTCTCTAGGACAGGGCTTTGCACACAGTAGATGTTCAATAAGCTTTGTGGAGTATTGCATCTGTACCTGGGTGGGAGTCCCAGCATTTCTGTAGGCTGCTGGAATGGGAACTGGGTCATTGCCTCTCCCCGCCATTCTCCGTGTGTTTCACACATCTGCCATGCCTGTGTCTTTCCTGTCATGTTTTTCTCTCACTAGAACCCCAAGACAGGCCTCACTGAAATCCTGTGTTGGAAAAACAAGGAGTCACATTCCAGTAATGAAAAAAAAAAAAAAATAATACCTGTTGGGAATTTCTGAGCAAGTGGGACCAGGGAGGTGGTGGCAGGAGCCACCATCATCTTAAAGGGCATGACAAAGCCTTTACCAGTTACTAGGGATTGCCCAAGGGATCAGGGATGGCCAGATGGCTGCCACCTCCTGGGCTCACCTCAAAGTGCTTTAGCCTAGACCCTGGTGACAGCACTGCTGGGGTTGGGTTGGGTCCCTAGGGCCCTGGTACTACAGGCAGCCTCATTTTCTGCCAGCTCTCAGCATGCAGCTACTTGTCTGAGGCTTTTGTCGTCCCCCTACCTGCCCTGCCCTCTCCTGAAGACCTGCCTGCCTTTACATGGGGCCCTAGTCCTTGGTCCAACTCCAGCTCCCTGGCCAGCTCCCAAGGGCTTGGTAGCTTCTTTTTCCTGTCTGGCCCCGAGATCTTTACACCTTCAGAATCTTTTTCTTTTCCTTTAATTTAATTTATTATTTTACATGTCGATCCCAGTTCCCTCTCCCTCCCTCCCTTTTACCCTCTCTGCACCCTCACATGCACCCTGACCACCCTCCCCACCTTCAGAATCTTTAGGACCACCCCTTAAAGTGGGTTCTGCTACTGCCCTATAGTACAGATGGAAAGCTCAGGCCAGGAGAGAGTAAAGGTACACAGTGACCAGCTGTGGGGTGGCACTGCTGGGACTGAGCTCAGGCATCATGAAGAAGATCCAAGTCTGCTAAGAGCAGCTGCTGGGAGGAGTAGAGAGCCTGTGCTGAGCACCAACTGCATCATGCCTCCTGCTGGCTCAGTCACCTTCAGTCCCTACAGCTGTTGCCCATTTCACAGATGGAGAAATGAGGTCATAGCTGTTTCCAAAAGTCTTCAGGTCACACACATCACTGGGTGATCTTAACAGTCCACAGAAGGAAACTGAGGCATCATGAGGCTAACCATCCCTTCTCCCAGGAGTAAGGAAGCCACAGGAAGAGGTAGCCTCAGGAAGCTAACTGGACTACTGTGTCTACTGCCGACAAGAAGCAGGGCTACCAAGGCTGCACGAGGGATGGAGGGATGTGATTTCCCAGTGCTCCTGCAGTTCCTTGACTCCTTTTGTCCTTTCCCCTGCTTACTTCTGACAGTAGTCATAGAGGGGTCAGCTACCACAGTAGGTCCCTGAGTGGCCCTGGTGGCTCCAGGTCACTGACTTCATGTGACTGTGGAGAAGTGGTCCTGCCTTCCTCACCCCACCTGAGCTCTGCTCAGTCTGGTAGAGTCAAAGACTGAGAGAAAGTACTAAAGATAGTTGACACAGCCACTTCCCCATCACTATGGTAGCCACCACCCAGTCTCCAGTTGGCCCCTCCAGCAGGCTGCCTGGCCAGTGCCTAGGCTGGGGCATAGCACAGTGTACTAGGGACAGTGGCTGACCTGTGATTCTGCGGAACCCTTACCCTGTCATTTCACAGAGAGACAGCAGCCCCCATGCACACAACCATATGCACCTTGATGTTCATATCACCTACCTTTCTTCACACCAGAACAGAACTAAGGCTTGGGTTTTTTGTTTAAATCTGATTTCTATTCTCCTCCTTCTCTCTCTTTTAAAAACAAATCATTTATTGTGCATTGGTTTTGCCCGTGTAAGGGTGTCGGGTCCCCTGGTAGTTACAGACAGTTTTGAGCCACTAGGTGGGTCTTGGGAATTGAACCCAGATCCTCTGGGAGAACAGTCAGTGCTCAGTCATCTCTCCAGCCCCCAGAACTGGCTTGTTAACTAACCAAGCCAGTCACCCAGTCACTGGTAGATCTGGGCCCTTCTGCTGGAGAGCTCTGTGTCCTAGCTTACCAATGACCTCAACCTTTGGGTCTTGCAGTGGGGATTCTCAGTGGTCCAAGCCAATTGAAAGGGCAGAGCAGTTTAGGCAAATGCTGTTTCCTTCCTTCTTCTTCCTTCTTTTTTTTTTTTTTTTTGAGGGGGGAAGGATTTCTTTGTGTAGCTCTGGATGGCCTTGAACTCACTGAGAGGGTGGGTGCTGTTGAAGATTGGGGCACAGAGCAGGGAGTGGCAGGGAGTCAGACCCAGAGTTGAGAGTCTCTCCCTGCAAGCACTCTTTTACCCATTTCCTCTAAGAAAAGGTCCTCTGATTGAAAGCCTTCTGTGGTTCACACTTTTCATATGTCAATGCCATTTATGAAGCACCTACTATGTATTAGGCTAGCGGCATGCTCCTTGGCCCCATTCTGGGTCTCTAAATATTTGCTAGATGTCTGGATAGCCTTACAAGAAGGTGACTTAGTTAATTTTTTCCAGACTGTAGAAGCAGGGCTGTGAGAGGCAAGCTGATGTAGGGGTAGGGAGTGAGGTGACATGGGACAGGGAGGATACATCAGACAGCTCTGCTTGACCTTTTACCCCAAAGATTTTTATTTTTAAATGGGGTTACCCAGGCTGGCTTAAAACTCACTGTAGCCTGGACTAACCTTGAATCCTGAGCCTTCTATCTCAGCCTCCCTTGTGTTAGGGAATTCCAGGCATGCACCACCGTGCCCAGCTACAACCCAGAGCTTTTGATTTAATTCACACACCTAGAGCCAGTATTCATCAGTCTTAGGCAGGGCCCATTCCAGGCCCTCTACATGGCAAAATAAAATGCATGCAATCAGTCCTGTACAGTCAGCTGTGACACAGAACTGCCTCCCAGTGCTGCCTGGATGCTGCTATGCTGTGTGGTCACAACAACCTCAAGCTGTGCTATTGCTCTCTGATGCCTGTGTCGGCTGCTCATCCTGCCTTGTGTGGCCTCCACCTGTAGGCTGGGATATCTCAGAGCAATTTGTGCAAGGCCTGGCACATAGTAGGTACTCAGGAACAGAGGGCCAAATGTGTTAAGTTCACCAGCCTGAATGAGCTGGGCATTCGTTGTTTTTTACATTTGGTTTGTTTGAGATAGTCTTGTATGGTCCAGGCACACTTTGGACTCCTTCTGTAGCTGAGGATGACCTAGAACTTCTGATCCTCCCAACTACTGCCAAGGTGTCCTCTGACCTCCATATGTACATTGTGGCGTGTCCCCTCCTACCTCAAACATACATACACACACAGCAACATGACAACAGAAAGGGGTGGGAACAGGGAGTCATCACCTCCCTGCCAGGATCCAGGTTCGGCATCTCAGTCCACACAAGTCCTTCTCAAACCAGGATGAGCTGAGTGAAGAGAACTTTCCCTTGAAGGCCACACTTGGCTTAGGTTTCATACAGTCCCATTTACTCTTCATATCTGGGGAAGCAGAGAGGCAGGCCTGAGTGAGTACCAGTCTCCCTGGGCTCGTTCACCTGGGGAAAGAAGCAGGTGACCCAAGCCCCGGAGTTCCCTTGCATGGATGCTTTTCCCTTTTCCACACTGGGAATGGGGGCTCACCCTGCTGACACCACAGTGCCCCCTCCTCCTGAAGCCTGCTGGAATGCCCCCACTGTTTCTGGGCTCCTTCATCTTGTGCTCTATCTATCTGCATGTTTGCTGCTGTTGGCTCTGGATCATACCGTAATTACATACTGTAATCTTCTGGAGTCAGGGCCATCTACCTTGTTGTTCTTGTGCCCCCCCCCCAATCTGTTGGAAGACCCGTAGACTGAGGCAAGCATAAAGAAGCTGAAGGGTTTGCTGAAGGAGCCAGAGCTAAACAAAGAGACACTGTCTGAAAAAGTAAAACAAACAAAAAAGCTGAAGAATGAATGACATGATATTTATTGTTCCTGCTCCTATGCCTTGGGGCCTCCATGCTAGCTTTTCCTACTTCTTAGCCTTTTGGTTCCTTAGAAATGCAAAGAAGTGATGTGTCTGTCCACTCTAGAGGTTTCCCCCTGTGCCCTGCCCTGTACACCTCTTCTCTCCCATTGCTAGCATCTGTCTCCATCTTGCTCATTGTCACCCTGCTGCTGCCCTGTGGGGCAGGGCCCTCTGTTTTGGTCACCAGGATCCAAGCTTCCAGAGAAGTCTGGGTGGAAAAGGAAGCAATTAGGAGTGCGTGTGAGAAGGGGGAAGGCCCAGCCACTGTGACTTCCTCAAGGCAAAATTAGGAAAAGATGAAGTGAAAATGGCTTTGGGCAGCAGAGTGCTGTGACACAGCTCGGGTGGGGCTGTGTCTCAGTGTCTGTATGACTTGGGGGAGGGATGTTTTGGGAACATGGTCTGGGCCTGGGAGGTGAAGCTTACACCTCCCAGATACCCTGAGACTCCCTCCCCAGGGCTGTAGGCCTTGTCCCCTCTGTCCTTCTTCCCTCTGAGAGGTCCCAATCCCAGCTCTGGTGCCTACTGTGTGAGCTTGAGCAAGTGACCCAAGCCCTGGACCTCGGTCTTTGTCCCAGTCTGAGACCCAGCCAGGCCATGTTCCAGAAGACCCCTGGAGCCAGCAGAAACAGCAGGGCCAACAATGCCAGGCTCCAGGAGGGCCGCGAGAAGGACTCTGGGGAAAGCTGGTCAGTGAAGAAGGAGAGAAAGGGACCACAGAGATAGGCAGGGGACACCAGGGAGAGACTAGCTCAGGCCTAGGGGGACTAAAGTGTGAGCAGCCACAGGAGGAAGCTTGGATTTCATCCAGGGGTAGCAGGGAGCCAAGGGAGGGATGGGAAAGGTTTCAGAGACAAAGGGGCCCAGGAAAGGGTGAGGCATGAAGGTTTCCTAGAGGAGAGGACCTGGACACAGCAAGCAAGCAGAACAGTAGGTTGGCATACTACTGTCAACTTCCATACTTGGAAGGTGGTAGCAGGAGATCAGGTCAACCTCAGCTTTGAGTCTAACCTGGGTTACATGAGACCCTGCCTCAAAATAAGGTGAGAAGTAGGTAACAAAACAAACAAAAACAAATTATAACAAGAAGCATGCTGGTACACTTTAGGCAAACTACTATCCTCTCTGCTTAATTCCCATCTGCCCTGCTAGGGCTTCCTTGACTTGTTTTGTGATTTTGTTGTTGTTGATTTTGTTTTATGAAAAGTTATTTTTAAAAAAGATTTACTTGCTGTGTGGTGTTGGAGCTTGTCTTTAATCCTGGCACTTGGGAGGCAGAGGCAGGTGAATCTCTGTGAGTTCTAGGCTAGGCTGGTCTACAGAACTAGTTCCAGGACATCCAGAGAAACACACACACACAAATAACACACACACACACAAAATGGTTATGAGCTTCCATGTGGGTGCTGGGAATTGAGCCTGAGTCCTCTGGAAGAGCAGCCAGTGCTCTTAACCATTGAGCCATCCAGCCCCTATCACAATTTTGTTTTGTTTCCTGGGACAGTATTTCTGTGTAGCCTCCTGCTTCTGCCTGCTAGGTGCTGGGACTAAAGGCATGTACTGCCGCTACCACCCAGCCCCTCTCACAGTTTTGACATTGTATATGCCAGGGATAGACATAACTGGAATCTTCCAAAGGGTGAGTCAGTTTCTGAATTTAGCCAGAGACCCTGCCTTCCTGTCTGCCTCAGTTTCCCCTCTCCACCAGGCTAGGGTGAGGCAGGAAGGATAATAATGGTGGATTGTCAGAAACCATTCAGCCTCAGGGGCCAGATGCCAGGGATTGTTTTCCATTCCTGGGAGGGTGGGCCTTTCCTGCCAGGAGAAAATTCCAAGCCCAGTAGCCGGGAGGGAAAGATCCTGCCACCCCCAGTGACCACACACCCTCCCGCCAACCCCTTGGCATCTGCACATTCCTTTTCTCCTGTGTCTGTCCTGGCCCTGTGGAAGAGCTTCTCAGGTGGGGAGGAGAGGCCTCTAGCACCCTGATTTTGTTCACAAGTGCCCTGTCTCTTTCTTGTCCCATCCTGTTTGCAGCCCAGGCTCAAGGTACTGGCCTAATGTTCCCAACCAGCACTTGTCTTGTCTTGCTGCAGCTAGTCTGGATGGCTGGAAGGTCGGGGGCTCCTGAACACAGGGGTTATGGCTGATAGATTTCGGCTTCTAAGAACCTTGTTCCCCAGATCCCCAGTCCTCAGGTCTCTGTGGTTCTAATCCTTGTCTGTAAGGCTCTGAGCTTCTAGATTTGGCCAAAAGGTCAAGAAAAGCGACACCAGGCTTCTGAGAGGATTCAAGTTGCAGTTTTCGGAGGCAGGCTGGAAAACGGTCCAGCATTAGATGGGCTGGGAGTTTCCTGGTTGGAAGAACTTGTGTTAAAATTTCTGCAAAGGCACTGTGGTTCAGGAGCCACAGTGCAGGCCAGGAAGGATGATGGGGGCTGTGATGGTGGCAGGCCAGGTGTACTAGTGTAGGCGTTGGTAGCAGCTTGAATGCTGACAGCTGGGCAGGGGCTGTTGTCTCAGCCTATCATATCTGGCCCTGACCCAGGAAAGGGAGTGACAAGGACCAGGGGCCCAGAGACCTGAGGGGAACCTTATACTTGCTCAGCCATGCATTCTCTCACTTGGGACCTTTCTCCTTCCTTCCTTTCTTAATTTTTAAAAACATTTATTTGTTTGTTTGTTTTTTGAGACAAGGTTTCTCTATGTAATAGCCCTAGCTGTCTTGGAACTTGCTCTGTGGTCCTTGCTGGCCTCAAACTGACAGAGATCTGCCTGCCTCTGCTTCCTGTGTGCTGAGATTAAAGGTATACGCTACCACCACCCAGCTAAAATTTATTTTTATTTTGTGGGTATTTTCTTGTTTGTATGCAAATGCAGTTAGCATATGCCTGGTGCTTGAGAAGGCTAGAAGTGAGCATCAGATATCCTGGGACTAGAGTTACAGTTGTGGGCTACCATGTGGATGCTGGGAACTGTACCTGAATATTCTGGGAAAGCAGCCAGTGCCCTTAATCTTTGAGCCATCTCTCAAGCCCCCCTGCCCCCCGCCCGCCCCCATAGGATTTCCTTTGTGTAGCTCTGACTGTCCTGGAACTTGCTCTGTAGACCAGGATGTCCTTGAACTCAGAGATCCACCACCACTGTCTGGCTGGGGTGTTTTTGTTTGTTTGTTTTGAGATAGGGTCTCAATAAGCAGTCCAGACTCTTTCCTCAGGGGTTTCTCTGCAGCTTTTGAACTCGTCCTGGAACTTGTTCAGTAGTCCAGGCCTTGGACTCACAGAGATTTAGCTGTCTCTGCCTCCTGAGTGCTAGGATCAATGGCATGCACCATCGCCCAGCAACCCTGAATGTCTTGACACTGAATATGTAGACCTGCCTTCCAAGTGCTGGGATTAAAAGTTTGCACTACTATGCCTAGACCTTTCTTGCCACCAACTGTACAATGGCTGAGTATGCTAGAGCCCTTTTGAAGACACTTCTGAAGAAGTGGGGGCTGAGTTAGTGAGGGTAGTCCTTGTCCCACTGAGGAGTCTTCCTATGGGTATATTAATTAACCCTTTTGGAGGGGGTTGCCATTTTCCTGGCTGTTTGTTTCTGATTACAGAGTGACACCCACATCTTGTCTCCCTCTCACTGGGGTTGTCATTGCCTATCTCTGTTGCATTCGGTACTTGCCTGTCTTCTCTACCCCCCCACAACCTCCCTCCCAAGTGCCTCCCTGCTCTGGGGGAGCAGCCACTCATCTTGGCCCCACTTGGTGGGCTCTGCACAGGGCTGTGGGAGCTGGAATTCAGAGCATCTCTTGGCATATGTATACTGGTACATCCTGCCAGCCTGCTGGGGCACCTCCTCTGACTTTGGGCCAGGAATTTCTCTTGATTGCTCCCCACAAACCCTGGGGCAAGAGGTTGCTGTTAGAAGGGCTAGGCAGAGGCTGGCATTGGGGCTGGAAGGAGGGAAGAGGGAAACTATGTCCTGGAGATATCTGCAGGTGGGTTGGAGAGAGACAGGTTCTGGCTTTGTCTCCTCACCCTTGCCTCCTAGTTCACCACTAAAGGCCTTCCATGGGCACAGATGACCAACACTAGAGCAGAAGAGGGCTCTAGATCCTCTAGAACTGGAGTTGTAGATGGCAGAAAGCCATCATGTGGGTGCTAGAAATCAAAACTGGATCCTCTTCCAGAGCAGCTCTTAACCACAAGCCATCCCTCCAGCCCTGTCTTTTAAGTTACAGAGGATTTGGGGGGCTACTAGCTAGAGGATTGGCTGGGAATATGTAGGGAAGAGACCAGGGTACAGGTGACAAAAGAAAGAGAATGAACCTAGGAGGGAGAGAGAGAGAAAGAGAGAGAGAGGGAGAGAGAGAGAGAGAGAGAGAAAGAGAGAGGGAGAGAGAGAGGGAGAGAGAGGGAGAGAGAGAGAGAGAGAAAGAGAGAGGGAGAGAGAGAGGGAGGGAGAGAGAGAGAGAGAGAGAGGGAGAGAGGGAGAGAGGGAGAGAGAGCCCTGCTCTTACTTTCTTACTTAGCTTGGATGTGGGCAGAACTGTATTGGCTAATGTCTGATTCCTAGTGAGAGGCAGGATCCTGGGTTTGAAGTATTTACCATTTGCTGTGGAGTAAATACAGCACTGTAGCTCAATGAGGTTTTCCATAGCTGTAATCCCAGTACACAGAATATAGAGGCAAAAGGAACAGGAGCTCAAAGCCAGTCCTGACCTATATAAGACCCGGTGGGATTAAAAATAAACCAAGCATTATGACATATACCTTTACTCCCAGCAGAGGCAGGAAGATCTCTGTTGGAGGCTAGCCTGGTCTACATAGCAAATAGACCCAGCCACGGCAAGCCTTTGTCTTAAAAAACAAAAGTCTAAAATTAGCCAGGTGTGGGAGTATTATTTATTTACTCATTTATTTTAGTTTCTTGAGACAGGGTTTCACTGTGTATCCCTGGCTATCCTGGAATCCACTCTGTAGATCAGGTTGGCCTCAAACTCAGAGAGCCACCTGCCTCTGCCTCCTGTGTGTTGGGATTAAAGGTGTGTGCCACCACCACCTGGCTGAGGTGTGCACCCTTAATATCAGTGCTCAGGAGGCAAAGGCAGGGTATCTCTGTGAGTTGGAGGCCAATCTGGTCTACATAGAAAGTTCCAGGCTAGCCAAGGCTATATAGTGAGATCTTGTCTCAAAAAAAAAAAAAAAAAAAAAAAAAAAAAAAGAAAAAAAAAAAAAAAACAAAAGACTAAGACAAACAAAAACCCCCACATAAATAAGTCAATAAATAAGTACTACCATCAACTTGAAGTATGAAAGGTATACTGTAGTCACCAACACCAGGGACAGACAGTGTGGAGAGGCAATTAGGGTGGGATAAGTGAGAGGGGTCTGCAATGATTTTATTTATTATTTTTTAAAGATTTATTTATTTATTATGTATACAGTGTTCTGCCTGAATGTATGCCAGAAGAGGGCACCAGATCTCATTGTAAATGGTTGTGAGCCACCATGTGGTTGCTGGGAATTGAACTCAGGACCTCTGGAAGAACAGCCAGTGCTCTTTACCTCTGAGCCATCTCTCCAGCCCTATTTTATTTCATTGTATTGCTTTTTCTTTCTCTCTCTCTTTTTTTTTTTTTTTTTTTGTGATATTTTATGTGTATGGGTGTTTTGTCCACATGTCTGTGTGCCACATGCATGCAGTGTCCATGGAGGTCAGAAGGGGGCATCTGATGGAACTGGAGTTAGAGCAGTTTGTTTGCAGCCATGTAAGTGCTAGAATTCAAACCTGGGCCCTCTGCAGGAGCAGTCAGCACTCTTAAATGCCAAGCCTTCTCTCCAGCCTCTGTGAATACTCTCAGGATCCTCCAGAGCTCAATGGATGTGAGGAGAAGGTAAACCTCTGAGCACAGTTGGAAGACAGAGCACAGTGCTGGGAGACTGGGTTCTTTTTCTTTCTTTTTGAGACAGGTTTCTCTGTGTAGCTTTGGAGCCTGTCCTGAACTCACTCTATAGACCAGGCTGGCCTCGAACTCACAGAGATCCACCTGCCTCTGCCTCCCAAACTCTGGGATTAAAGGCGTGTGCCACCACCTGGTGAGACTGGGTTCTTTCCTTAGGCCTGCCTCTCATTGGCTGTGCAACCTAGAGCATCTTCCCCACCCTGACAGCCTCTAATTCTCAAGGCACGTGGGGTTCTAAGTCCCTGACTGAGGATCGTGATGTGGTTTTATTTCTTTTCTATTTTATTTTATTTGGTTTTTGGATACAGGGTTTTTCTGTGTAGCCTTGGCTGTCCTAGAACTCCCTTTGTAGACCAGGCTGGCCTTGAAATCAAAGAGATCCACCTGCCTCTGCCTCCTGAGTGCTGGTATTAAAGGTGTGTGCCACCATTGCCCATCTTCTTTCTTTTTTCTTTTTTTTTTTTTTTTAACTACTGATATACTTGTAGACACCTACTTGGCCTTGCCTCTGCTTGCTCAGTCATCCAGCTGCACTAGTGATGTCACCACTGGGGAGACAGTGACTTCAGGTGGGGTTTGCCCTGCCCCCGGCTCCTCTGGCTCAGTGCTGGGGATGCTTCTTCCTGGGCACCTTCAGGATTATTCTCCTTTCTGACCACCTAGCTGTAGACTGTATGGGGGTGGGATTTCTGGTCTGCGCCCTTCTCAAGCAGACAAGCAGCACCTAAAGGGCAAGGGAGGACAGGAGACTCTGGGGCAGACATGAACTCTGTCCTTATACCAGGATGGCTGGGTGGCCTTGTAAAAGTCACTTTCACTCTCTAGTCCATTGAAACAGGGGGTTCTGGGCTCCTCCTGGTAAGGGGAGGCTAGACAACTGAACCAGAGTATGTGGCTCTAGAGCTCAAAACAACAAGAAATGATTCTGTCAACATTGTGGATAAACCCAGAGTGACTGGGTTTTCATGGCTTTAAATGACACCCATGACACAGCAATTGACTCTAACCCAGTCCTTGACCCAGCTGCCTCCTGCCACCTCTCAGAATCTGCTCTTGGTCCAACCAGGACAGTTGCTTCTTTCCTTCCTTCTTTCCTTCCTTTCTTTCTTCTCTTCCTCTCTCTCTCTCTTTAAGATTTTATTATGTATACAACATTATGCCTCCATGTATGTCTGCACTATCAGAAGAGGGCATCAGATCTTATTAGAGCCATCATGTGGTTGCTAGGAATTGAATTCAGGACCTCTGAAAGAATAGTCAGTACTCTTAACCTCTGAGCCATCTCTCCAGCCCTCTCTCTCTTTCTTTTAGGCTTTTCAAGACAGAGTTTGTCTATATAGCTCTGGCTGTCCTGGAGCTCTCTGTAGACCAGGCTGGCCTCGAACTCACAGAGATCTGCCTGCCTCTGCCTCCCAAGTGCTGGAACTTAAATGTGTAAAGGTGTGCACCACCAATCTTCCTGATGGCCAGCACTGCTCTCTGCTGGCTGCTTAAGTTTAACGGTATCCAGTGCACAGAACATGGTGACATCTCACGTAGTGCAGACGGCCAGTGTGGATGGAGGATCATGTATATATACCCTAGTGGCCTTTTCTGTGAAGGTCGATAAAAGTTGGGGCATCTGGTAAGAGAACTGGAGTGGATGCCCATGGGTTAGGGATGGCTCCACTCAACCTAGTGCTCACAGACCAGTTTTTCAGGTGAGTGGAGTTAAAAAGCTAGTCATCAGTTTTGATTCTTCTTGTCCCTCCCTATGTCACCCAGTAAAGATTGAAAACCTCAGCTATATGCATTTCCTGTCCTAGGGGGAGCAGACACTAGAGCATCAACCTGTTATGGATGGAGCTGACAGCTGAGCACAGGATGCACACTATGGGGACGGGAGACTGGGTGTTGGTCTTTTGTTACAGTTATAAGAACAAAAGGTGAAGGGGTGGAGGTGAGTGGTGGTCCCGGGTGAGGGTCCCAAGTGAGTGAGGTCCCAAGGTAAGGGACCACGTAGGAGAGCATAGCAGGTTCCATAGCAGGTGAGGGTGACCGAGGCAGCAAGGCAGCTAGAGCTTAAATGAGGAATTTATTTAGAAAGGGGAGTGAGGGGGAAGGGAAGAGACATAGAGGCACCCGGAACAGAAGAGGAGAGAGGGAAAGGGGGAGAGAAAAAAAGGGGGTACCTGTTGGCCAACCAAAAGCAGGAGAGAGAGAAAGAACAAAGAGGGAGCAAAAAGAGAAAGGAAAAGAGAAAGCAAAAGAGAGCATAAGTGGGCAGGGGTCTGTCTTTTAAAGGGGTCCTTTACACCTGCCCACAGACTAGTACTCATGGAACCCTGGGCTGACCAGAGTACTGCCTGAGTGCATTCTGCCAGGTGACAGGGGCAGGCCAGCGTAATGCCTGATCCTTACACTGGATGCTGGGGGACACTGGTGTTGGGATGGGTGTTTGATGCTAGAAAGAAGGGGTGCTGAAACAGGGGCTAGGTTGCAGTACTAGGTGCTGGAGGGAAGTGAATACGGGGTAGGTTCTGGGTGCTATGTGCTATTGAGTGCTGCATATTGGGTACTGAATGGGCTGCTTGTGGAGAGGTTCCGGGGAGCTGCCAAGTGTGTGTGGGGGTGTAGAGTCACTATTTTACAAGGTAGTCTAGTCTGATTAGTCTTCAAGGAAGTGGAGAGAATTGAGGTTATCCTGGGAGGGAACTGTAAATTCTCGGACTCTCGACACATAGGCAGACATATTGGCTAGGTCATGAGTACTAATCAGCCATGAAAGAAAAGGAGACTAGAAGGGCTTGTCCTGAGTGGCCTTTGCCACCCACCTGTGGAGCACTTATCCTCTGACCCCATTTTCCCAGTCCCTAGGGGCAGGGCAATACTGCCTGTTCCCAGGTGTCACAGGTCCTAAGTGGAACTGTGTCTGCACCTTGGCCAGGCTTGGCATCTGTTTGATGGGTGGATAACTAAGCATGCCTGTCCTGGCCGGCTTGGCAAACCTGCCCCGCCTTGGTGTATCAAGCACTTCCAACCAGGCTTGGTTGGATCGACTTTCTTCTCTGACTGCTCTCAGAGCCTTCCACCCCGCAGGAGGTGGAAAGAGCGTGGGTTGGGGATTCATGCTGTTGACCTGGGCTAGATCTCAGCTGCTTCCTTTCTGGGTGGCCTTGGCAAGGGCTCCCTTTCCTGAGTCACACACACTCCTGGTCTGTAAATCACAGGTATGCACACGTGGGCTGGGTTGTAGGGTCGCCAGTGGCCAGTGAGGCATGAGGTACAGTGAGCCAGGCCTCTAAGCTGGCCAGAGGTCATACCCAGCTGGGTGGGAGAAGGCATGAGTTGGCGGGCCTAGGATTTCTGGCAGTCTCAGTTGCCTCCTGCAGGCCACTTTCCTTCTCCGACCTTACCTGGTTCCCAGATAAATGGCATTGCTTGCCCTTTGGGGTCGGGAACTAAGAGATGGATGTTTGGACTTGTGGGGCCCCACCTGGGAATGGGAGGATATGGGGAGGTGTTGGAGGCTAGAGGCAGCGGCAGCTCAAAGTGTCTGGGACAGACAATGGGTACTGTGTGCGGGACACGGGTGGGGCACCAGGGGGGCAGAGTGACACCCTGCAGGAATGTGCCAGGCCTGTCTGGGAATGCCAGCACATTACTCCCCCTTGCTGGCTCCCCTTTGGCAGGCTTCCTCATCTGGTAGCCCAGGCACACAGAACACTGTGGGCCAGGAGGTCAGAGTCTGGACCAGCAGAAGGGAACTTGAGGGTGGGGAGGGTGTGGCAGGCCTCCCAAGGTCCTTTCAAGCCTAAACCATCTCTTTTTGCATCTGGGAAGAATAATGTGTCAAGGCACAAGTTTTGGTGTGCTGGAGGCACTGACTGAATGAAGTTCTAGTCTCTCTCTGGAACTCAGTTTATCCACCTGTGCAAAATGCTGACCACTCTGTGGGGCCTCTAGTAGCTGAACCACCTTCTCAATTCATCTCCTTCCTCCCTGTGGAAAGGTAGCTTTGCCTGCCATGATCAGCGCTTGTCCCAGGGCTCACCCAAGAAGTGGGAACATGCTGCCTAAAGGGATTTTCCTCTTACTGGGGTGAGGCCTGCTCCCAGCTTCTTTCCTATAGGCTCCACAGGGCTCTAGGGGGTTCCCACTGGTAGGTGTGAGGGCAGGGAAGGTCTTTCTGCTTGCCCCTTCATTGTCCCCTTGCCTGCCACACTATAGTTCTTCAGTGGCCTTCTTCCCCTCTCTGAACCCCTCAGCCCTTTCTTAAACTATCTTCCCCCAGAGCCTTGCGTGTGCTTCCCACCCAGACATAATGCCTATATTTGCTTGTTCTTCCCCAACCACCGTTTTCATTTCCATCACTTTACAGAAGGGGAAACCGAGGCCCAGGGGCATGATGGGAGCTCCAGGTCCAATAGCTGGAGGTGTTGGGATTTGAGTCCTTGTCCTTGGTACTCTTGTGCCTGGACCTTGGTCGTGACACCACAGTAAAGTTTAGGCAGCTCAGCAAGTAACACAAATGACCAGCCCCAGCCAGGTCCAAGCCCTCCTCCAGACCCCAATGTGTTGTTTAAGGCATTTTCTTCCCTCCTTTCTGCAGGGCAGCTGGGATAAAGAGCAGCCTGAGTCTGTTTGCCCAAGGCCACATTTTTGGGTCCCGGAGTTCAGCTAGGGTCTGGAGCCTCTGGGACAGTCCCTATCGAAAGCAGTGGGGGTGCCCCTCTTACAGTTGGCAGGGGGTGGGCAGACACTAGCCTTTCTGGGATTCCCCAGCTTGTGAGTTCAGAGATTATCTCATGAGCCCCCAAGGTGGCCCAGGCTGCTGATGACTTCATGGGTCTTTCCCACACCTGAGTCACTGTGGCTCACACACTGACCCTATGGCACCTTTGGAGGAATGGGAGCTGGCCAGCCTGGGGGTGGGGTGGGGTGGGGATGTGCTGGGCATGTCTGGGCTCTGCTGAATAATGGACAGGGGAGACAGAAGGAAGCTGGGGATTCCCCAGCTGGTAGAGCCTAGGGAACTCCTGCCCTCTCCAGGCCTCGGGTCATCTCTCTGCCCCCTAGATTGTCCAGCTAGGGCCTGTGTCTATACCAGAGCCACTGAAAGAGAACATCCGGTCTGTCTCCTCTTGGCCCCATCCCCTGACAAGTATGGATTGGCCTAGGTGAGAATTGACTCAGTCTTCCTACCTGGGGAAAGGACCACTTTGTCTTCCCCAGGGCTTAGAACTAAATTTGAGGGCCAGTCTTAAAAGAGAGTGGGTTGCCAGATGGTGGGGGGTCTGGGGACTGTCACTGAGTATGTATCTCAGTATCAGGGTCCTGACATCCCCTCAGTAGATTTCATCTCCAATCTCCAATCCTTGCTTTATATCAATCCCCTCCCCCCCCACAGGGTCTCTCTGTGTGGCTTTGGAGCCTGTCCTGGAACATGCCCTGTAGACCAGGGTATCCTCGAACTCAGAGATCTGCCTGCCTGCCTCTGCCTCCTGAGTGCTGGGATTAAAGGCATGAGTCACATCCAGTCTTACCTCAAATTCTTCAAGCCTGCTTTTCCAGAGGGCCCTGGTTGGGTGCCCAGCACCCATGCAGAGGCTAACAACCATTTGCAACTTCTGTTCCAGGGATCTGACGCCCTCTTCTTGCTTCCAACAGTGCTGCTCCTACATGTGAAGAGACATACATCCAGACAAAACATATAAAAATAAAATACATCTTTAAATAAAGTCTCAAAGTGTAATGCACATAGTAAAAAAATACCTTTTAGACATGTAGAAATAGCTCAGTCAGGATTCCCTTGTACACCCAAGGCTACACTTGATAACCAGAAGCCCATGACATCACTCACTTAAGATAACCAGACACAGTCCTAGACCCCATGATGCCGACTGGACAGGATATAAGAGCAATGCTGGACTCTGAACATTTGGGGAAACACCACCTTAATCTGCCCTGTGCTGGAGAGTGTCCCCAGGATCCTGACCCTCCAATCAGAGACTTCTGTTAGAGATTGGACCTGATCTTCAGCTAAGCTATATCACAGCTTTGGTGGAGAGACAGGCTTAGAACTGGAGTTAGGAATTCAGAGTGTGAACCCTGGGTGATGATACTCAGTGTAGTAAAATTTAACTTTTGTTATGCTCATGACACAAAGCCCCACCTCTTCATGTGGCTGCTGTGGATACTGAGATTTAAAGGGGAGGAGACACATACAGCCCCTTGTACAGTGAGGTCTGACCCAAGGCTGGAGTTCTTGTTCTTTGTGGGGCTTTCTGTGCTGGTTCTGATCTCTCAGGTCCCTTAGGAGTCCACCCCACTTCCTTAGAAAGTCACAAGGGCTTGGGGACAGGCAGGAGGGGTAGGAGGCAGAGTCGAATTCTCTTTACTCACCCCTCTTGTGCCTTGGTGTTCAGAGGCAGGCAGCCAGTATCCAGGTAAACTCCATCCTCGCCTTCATGTTCCCTTCACATTGGTCAAGCCTTCTGCTCACTGCTCTGCTCCTGTAAATCTTTAAACAACCTGGTGACTAGCTAATTACCCTGAACCAGAGGGTCACTTGAGAGCACCTGGTGCCCTCTGTATCCCAAACCCTTTCCCCCTCAAGTCCTCATCCCAAGGTGAGCAAGAGATACATAGACACGGCCTGCCCTGGATGTACAGACAGATACATAGACATGACTTGCCAGATGCAGACACAGGCCTGGCCCTCATGGTCATGGAAGACCTACTCAGTTTGGGCCCTGGGCCACAGCAGCCAATCCACTACAACTTGGCTGAGCTGGCAAGGGTGTTTGCTAACAAGTCTGACAATCCAACAAATCCCTGGGACCCACAAGGTAGACAAAAGAAGGGACTTCCCTAAAGTTGTCTTCTTGATTTCCATATGGGAGCCATTGGAGCTCTCTCTCTGTCTCTGTCTGTCTGTCTCTCTCTCTCTCATGCACACACATAAATAAGATATTTAAGATGTATTTTAAAAAATTCAAAGGAGATCCTAGTGTGGCAGTATATATGACCATGGTCCCAGAATTTGGAAGGTAGAGGCAGAAGGGTCAGGAATTCAAGGTCATCCTCAGCTACATAAGGGGTTTGAGGGAAGCTAGCTTGGGCTATATGAGACCCTGTCTTAAAAAAAAAAAAAAAAAAAAAAAAAAACACAAAATAAGACTGGTTAGTGTAAGGAGTATGGTTTTTCCGCCTGCTGCCCGGTCTTGTCCTGCTACCACGCCACCAGCCCCAAATAACACACAGAGACTCTGTATTTGATACAATACTGTTGGCCCGGTTACTTGTTACTTATCGGCTAGCTCTGCCTTTAATTATTAACCCATTTCTATGTATCTTCACATGGCCTTCTCTTACCGGGGAGGCGGCTGGCGTCCAGCTCTCTCCAGACTCTCCATCTTGACTCGTCCTTACTACTTCCTATTTCCTCCTTGTCTCCTAGTCCCTCCTATCTTCCTTTCCTATTGGCCAACAGTGCTTTATTATTAACCAGTATGAGAAACATATACAGAATGACATCTCCCATCATCTCCTCTTTTCTGTCTAAAATAACATGAAGGGTTTTAACCTTAACATAGCAAAATATATCACATAACAGTTATCAAATAATCACAGTTAACACTATTTAGTCCATTAACATTTAGCAAGATTTGAAGAAAATATTCCATCATCTATCCTATCTTTGTGTGTCTAAAGTAACTTATCTTTAATACTAAGGAAAACTATAACTATAACTATCTGTCTTCAACTCCTTCAAAGACCACAGAAGGATAATATATAAGCTCTAGAAATGACAGAGACATCTTGCCTTTTCAGTCACCCGAAGTTCTTCTGTAATCTTCCATCTTCAGCCCATAGGCCATAGTGTGTCTGGCAGACTCTTCAGCAAACAGGAAACTTTAAACTGTCTTCTTGTATTGGCAGTTTATCAGTCACTTTTCTCTGTGTCCTGCATACTGTCTCGCAGACTTTTCCATGAATCAGGAACTCTGTAGCAATGTCCATCTTGAATCAGCAGTCACTTTTCTGTGGGTCCTGCATGTCCAGTTTATACAGCATAAAGTCAAACAGTCCAGACAAGAGCAGTATCTTGTTCAAATGGCTAGTCTTGCCATATTGGAAGCAAACTCCAAAACGAGTTTCTTCAATGTCCATCTTCTTTTCTGGTGCAGGTGGTATTGCCAAGAGCAATTATGTCTCACTGTCAGGAAAACCCTAAACCATTTTAAATGCCATATTCTGTAGGTCTTTGAAAGGTTTGAAGAATGCCTATCCATCTCAAATATATGTCTGTATATCTAGAAATACTAACTAACTTAACTATAAGTTCTAACTATCATAGGTAACTATCTATAATCTGTACTACATTATACATTACATTTCTAACTGAGCTCAATAAACACAATACCTAAACAAGAGAAGAAATATACATATCACCTTATTGACCTTAAATTGTATCAATAAATGAAAATCCATTCCAAAACAAAGTATACATATCTATACCATAATTCCCTTTTTACCTTTAAAAAGAATTGGCTGTGATCATTACCCATTTATAACCAAGTCCATTTACATGAAAACAAACATTTATAAACAATGTTTGGGAATTTGGGCGTCGTTCTTTCCAAACTACTTCCTGCTGACAGGGGGCGCTGTCATGGGGGATCCTGAGAAGATGGCAGTAGTCTGCATGGCTGCCTTGTTCAAGCAGTTTTGAATGTAGGATCACCTGGTACTCTGTTTCAGGCGGTCTGGCTTGCTCAAACCACCTTAGTCTGGAAGGAATCCACAGCTTTTCATTTCCTGTTGAAACAAAAATAGAAATCCTTTTCCCCAGTAACTTGTCCTTGAACTTAAATGTTGGAGTCAAAGCATTTTTAAAATATATAAATTGAATTAATCCAGCAGCATTTCCTTTATCAGTTGTTATTTTCTCAGCAGTCAAACAATGCAGAGACAACACAATAGCATACAGTAACCAGATTCTCTCTGAGCTTTTCATCTTTACGTGGCTTTATTATTACTCTGTTTATTTTACTTTTATTTATTTTTTGACATAGGGTTTTACTGTCCCTGTGTAACTCTTATCTGTCCTGGAATTTACTCGGCATACCAGGTTTACTTTACAAATCACAGAGATCTGCTTGCCTCTGTCTCTTGAGTGCTGGGATTAAAGGCGTGTGCTACAACACCCAGTTCCTCTTTGTCTCTTTAAAACCATTTTTTTCATGTCTACGTATATTTTAAAACACACTGTAAACCTTTAGAGGTTTTTCTTAATATGAATCTGTCTTCACTGTAAATCTTTATCTTCGTCTGGCTACAAGTCTTTTATCTGGTAAACAACAACATTGCTAAAATGAAAGTCATAGCTGTGTCAGCCGCGGTTTACCAAAGATGGTGGTGGGTACTTTTACCGCCAGAATGGAAAGCTGTGCTCACCACCTTGGTCTGCGCTGCCACCCAGAAAGCATGCTGCCGGCTTGGAGATGTGGTCACTGCCATTGCCATCTCTCATACACACCAATAAATTGTTAGCAGAGTTTCTTGAAAGCCTTGCGGTTTTTTGCCGCATATGCTGAGTCAGGAATCTTCCCTTAAGGAGCCAAGCGAATATCTGCTTGTCTCTAGCAAAGCAGAGTTCAACTGAGAAAAATGCTGTTACCAAGAAACCTTGCTTGTCTCTGTTCTTTTGTTTGTAAAACCCTTTCTTAAGCTTTTGTTAAATTTTAAGTGTAAGTTCTTATTAGCCACGTTGGGCGCCATCTGTAACGAGTACGGTTTTTCCGCCTGCTGCCCGGTCTTGTCCTGCTACCACGCCACCAGCCCCAAATAACACACAGAGACTCTGTATTTGATACAATACTGTTGGCCCGGTTACTTGTTACTTATCGGCTAGCTCTGCCTTTAATTATTAACCCATTTCTATGTATCTTCACATGGCCTTCTCTTACCGGGGAGGCGGCTGGCGTCCAGCTCTCTCCAGACTCTCCATCTTGACTCGTCCTTACTACTTCCTATTTCCTCCTTGTCTCCTAGTCCCTCCTATCTTCCTTTCCTATTGGCCAACAGTGCTTTATTATTAACCAGTATGAGAAACATATACAGAATGACATCTCCCATCAGGTTAGTGGTGGTGCATAACTTTAATCTTAGCACTCAGGAGGCAGAGGCAGATGGATCTCTGTGAGTTTGAGGCCAGCCTGGTCTACAAGAGCAAGTTCTAGGACAGCCTCCAAAGCAACACAGAGAAACCCTATCTGGATAAAACAAAACAAAACCAAAAACCCAAAATGGTGAGAAAATCCTTTAATCCTAGCACTTGGGAGGCAGAGGCAGATGGATCTCTGTGAGTTCAGGGCCAAGACCAACCTGGTCTACAGAGCAAGCCCCAACTCAGCCAGAGCTACATAGAGAAATCCTATCTTAAAAAAAACAAAACAACAACAACAAACCACTGAGTTGGGCACTGTGATGCACATCTTTAATCACAGCACTCATGAGGCAGAGGCAAGTGGATCTCTGAAAGGTTCAGGCCAGACAGGTCTACATTGAGAACTGTCTTAAATGAAAATAAATATCCAAACTTCAAACGAACAAGGAAAACCATATGCTCCCTCCACCCCACCCCCAAAAAAAGATCAAAAATTCTAACAAGGAGCTCATATCCATTATCCTACCACTTGGTAGGCTGAGGTAGGAGGATCACTGGGACTTTAAATCAATCCTGGGCTATAGAATGAGAACCTGTCTCAAGATATACAAATAAACACAATGTAAATGAGGGGGCCCAGCTCTGGGGAGGGTGTTTGCTTACTGTGTGTATAGCCACCACTAGTGTGAGCCCCAGCACAGAAAAGACAAAAAACCATCCTCAACATGCTTTCACTCCATGCAGATGACAGGAAAGGGCCAAGTACCTTTTTGGCCTGTGTAGTGGACTAACTAGGGTCTCTCAGGTTTCTGACAGTTCAGTGCTCAGGATGTAACCTTATTAGGAGTAGGGTTAATCATATAGTTAGAGGAAGGATCTCAAAATGAGGTCATCCCGGAATGGGAGGGGCCAAAATCCAGGTAGTGTCCTTATGAGAGGAAGGAGTGGACTATTTGAAAACCAACTTAAGGGGAGGAAGCACATGAAAAGAGGCAAAGGCTGGAGCTGAGCAGCATCAAGAGCCACCAGAAGCAGGAAGAGGTCAGCTTTTTCCTGAAGTCCTGGGGTGCAGCACCCACTTGTTAACTGCTGGTTTTGGATGTCTAATGAGCAGAACTATGGCAGTAATATTTGCTGTAAAAGCTTCAGTGGTCACCCAAGAAACCAAGACACACTCTGTCACCCATCCCTTTCCAGAGGGCTGTGTTCCTCGGAGTGTCTACACAGGCTTGTTTTTTTTGGTGTATGTGTGACTGTGCACATTTGTGTTTATATTTGTGGATGTCAATCTGCACTGTTTTTCTTCAGACACAAGCTTGCAGTAATCCCACTGCCTCAGGCTCCCAAGTGCTAGGATTATAAACATGTACCACCCTATCCACCTTGCTGGACCTAGTTCTCTACCTACTTGGGGTATGTGAATGGAAAGGATGCAGAACAGGGGCCCTGGAACCTTGGGTTTTTCTTGGGAGCTCTGACAAGGGCTGAGAGTGTACCATACTCAGTCTAATTACCCTGTTTCTCCATCCCCTCTGGGCTGCCTTCTAGCTGAGGTACCAGGCCAGTGGAGTCTCTGTAGTCTTACACAATGGTCCCTCTGTGCCTGGTACAAAAGAAAATGTGAATGGAAAGGGCAAGGGTGAGGGCAGAGGAAATAAGGCTGCCTATACTAGAACACAGTTTTGTCCTTAGCAAAGGTTGGGGGTTCAGGATTGGGCTAGACATTAGTTCACTGTTTTGGGGCTACCTGCATTATCACTGTGATGATTTCGGAACAACCTTTCTGCCCAATTATTTATCAATTCTGATACTGAGAGATTAGGGGCACATGACTTTCTTGGAGTCTGGGTCCTCTCTGTAGGTGGTGCACAGTCCATGTGGCACAGTGATAGTGGATGGGTTTCTGGGCTCAAGAAACTACAACTTTAGGAACCAGAAAGGTGGCTCAGTGGTTAGGTTGCCCACTGCTCTTTCAGCCATGCTTCCAGCACCCACGCTGGTTGGCTCACAACCACCTGAAACTCTAGCCCTGGGGGAATCTGACACCTTCTTCTGGCCTCTTTTTGTTTGTTTATTTGCTTTTTGAGACAGGGTTTCTCTGGGTAGCCTTGGCTGTCCTGGAACTCACTTGATAGACCAGGGTGGCTTTGAACTCAAAGATCCACCAGTCTCTGCCTCACTGTGCCGGGATCAAAGGTGTGTGCCACACTGCCTGGCACAAATAAAACAAGCAAATTGTACCTTCCACTTCCCAGCTCTTGGGAACCTAGCCACCATGTTCTGAGGACAAGCCCTACATGGGAAGCAGCAAAATCCTGGGTGCCAGTCCTACATACAGAGCTAATGGGCTATCAAGCCTGTGCAAGGCCATAGCTGAGAGCTGATGCCACCCAGAAGACTGACACGTCTACTGAGCCTAGCTCAACTTGCAGATGTGGGAGTCAAGTGAATGCTTGCTTTAAAAAACAAAAATCAAACAGACAACCGTGTGTGTGTGTGTGTGTGTGTGTGTGTGTGTGTGTGTGTGTGTGTGTGTGTGCGCGCGTGCGCGCGCGCCCACAGGGGCTCATGTGAAGATCAGAGGACAACCTCAGGTGTTATTCCTTATTTTCTACCTTGTTAGAGACAAGGTATCTTTTCATAGCCTAGTACACCAGGCTAACTGGCTCAAGAGTTTCTGGGAAAATCTGTCCCTACCTCTTCTCTCTCCACAGGAGTTCTGGAGTTACAGCCACCACTGCCATGCCGGGCTTCTAATGAGTCCTAGGAATTCAAGCCCAGGTGCTTGCACTTGCATGACAAACATTTGAACCACTGAGCCATCTCCCCAGTTCCTGCTCAGCCTAATATTTTCAGGCCTGTATCTCCATTGCAACAGATAATTGCAATTTATCCAGTTGGGTGTGGTGCCACATGCCTTTAGTCCCAGCACTCAGGAGGCTGGGGTAGGCAAATCTCTGTGAGTTTGAGGTCAACCTGGTCTACTAGCCTTGGCTACATATAGAGAGACTATCACACAAACAACAACAACAAAAAGGTAATTCTTCCATGGCCAGTAATGTCACCAATGATGCCTGTAAGCTGGTGAAGAACACAGGCTTTATGGGAACACTCGTTAGTGAGTGTCAAGCCCCTCTCCTGGTCTTGGCTTCTGAGTCTGCATGTGACAATTATAATAATACCACATGAGTGTTACTGAGGGTGAGATTGATAGACAAGGGACTTGGTGACATGGAAGTGTCCCATCAATGGCCATTGTTTATTATTACTATCTTTTTCTTTTTATATTATTTCTTTTTATATTATGTAAATATTATACAATTATTTATTTTTATATTATTATTATTGTCTGGGCTTTTTGTTTGTTTCTATTTCGGACTCTCTCAAGCACTAGAATTACAGCCATGCACCACCGTACCCAGATTTGTGTGATGTGAGGACTGAACCCAGGGCATACTAGGAAGGCACTTGATCATATCTCCATCACCATCATTTCCATAAGCAGTAGATACTGCCTTTCTCCAGGCAAGTCTCCACTGTTCATTTCTTTTAGGACTTCTTTTAAGAAGCCTTCTGTGGCCACCTCCAAGTACATGGCACTGGCACCCTGTGCCGTGTCCCTCTTCTGCATGGCCATTAGTTATCTATAGCCACCACACTGATACTATCTTGTGGGTACCCTTAGAGAAGCCAGCCAAGGGCTAAAGTCTCAAAGCTAGGAGAGAGAACATGGACACACTGATTTGGGGGTGAGGCTCTGAAGATTTGATTTTGTGATACAAGTGTGACTGTAGCCCAGGCTGCCTACCTTGGAGTGTGCAAGTTTCTTTGCATATAGGCATGCCTACTTGGGTTGTGTCAATACAAGCACATACATACATGGATGTTTTGGCATCTCCAGGAAAGGATGTAGGTATAGGTGCACACTACCATTAACTGCCACATCTATGCATACACTTGTAGGCATGGGTGTATCCCTACAACATGCCCTGACGCTGGGGCATGTCTCCGTGTGCCCAGGGCTAGGCTGTGGCTGGGTAAGTGTAGCAGCTGCTACATCCAGGTTTTGCCATTTCTCATTTGGAAACTAAAAATAGCCAGTGCCCAGCCCTATCCTAGGAGGCAGGGACCAACAGGCAAGACTCACAGGGCATCTTACACAGGCTTCTGTTTCTGTTCCTTCTTAGGGTACTACACTCCCTGGCCTTCCCTGCCTTGGGCTCCCATGACCTCATGCAAGCCTTGCTCAACAAGGGCCACAGGAGGGGGAAGGGCCAAGGCCCTGCCCATGTCAAGGCAGCTGGACACAAGCAAGGCCTGATAAGGTCAAGCAGGGATTGGGGTCCACCCCCGCCTCTGGCCAGGGCCAGGCAGACGGACATGAGTCAGCACAGGGATATCAGCTGCCCAGGCCTGGCCACAATCTGGTGACAGAAGGGCCTGAAGGTGGACTATCTTGCTGGGAAGGCCAGGATGGATGAGGAGGACTCACCTGAGCTTTGTTTGACCTCACTTTCCAGCTCCTCAGCCCCCTTCCACCCAGAAGCCCTTGCAGAGCCCTCCTTACCTGCTGGCTCCCTGCCAGCTCTGGTCATAGCCTTGGCCTTGGAAAAGCTGATGCTCTCAGAGTATCTGGCTTAGCTTAGTAATTGCCCACTCCTGCCCTCCCTTGGCAGTCGGCCTTGCCTTTTGGCCCAGGCTCCACCAAGCATCTCAGAGACCCCATCTCTGAGAAGTTAAGTCCTTTTCACAAGCATCCAGTCTCAAGGCTTTGCAAGGCCTCAAAGTATCTTTTGAAGGAAGCCCCATCCATACAGTGTTCCTTCAGAGGGTCCAGTCATAGGCCAGGAGGTGTCATTGTTGTTCTCCTTTACAAGGGACAAAAACCACAGCCCCGTAGGACAGATGCTGGCTGGAGACTCGCCAAACTTCTGACTCCATGCACGCTCCAACATCCACTGTGATTGCTCAGCTCTCTCCTGCTAGAGGCCTCAGCCTCAGAAGTTCCTGAACCTGGAAAGATGCACAGATAGGGCTGGGTTAGCCACAGCTACATAGTAAGACCCTTTCTCAAACAAACAAACATATAAACAAACAAACAAACTGGGAGAGGTGGCTCATACCTTTGATCCCAGCACTTGGGAGGCAAGGGCAGGAGGATCTCTGTGAGTTTGAGGTCAGCCTGGTCTACAGAGGGAGTTCCAGGACAGGCTCCAAATCTACACAGAGATACCCGGTCTTGAAAAACAAACAAACAAATAAGCAAAACCAAAACAAAACAAGTCAATACAAACAAACAAACAAAAAGAAAAACAGTTTAAAGCTGGAAGATGGTGATGATTGGGAGGCAGAGATCTCTGTGAGTCTGAGGCAGCCTGGTCTACAGAGTGAGTTCTAAGACAGCCAGGGCTACACAGAGAAACCCTGCCTTGAACTTGAAACAAAAGAAAACCATCTTTCTTCCTTCCTTCCTTTATTTCTTCTTTCTTTCTTTCAAAGAGCATATACTGCTCTTGCAGAGGACCTGAGTTCAGTTTCCAGCATGTAAATGAATTGCTCACAACTGAAGCTCCAGGGGATGTGACACCCTTTTCTGGCCTCCAAAGGCACTGGTACTTACATGCACATGTTCCCCCTCTGACCTCTTATACACATGAGTAAAAATAAAAAGTAGAATTCTTTGGTTTTGTTTTTGAGTCAGGGTCTCATGTAGTCTTGGCTATCCTGGAACTCACCATGTAGACCAGGCTGGACTCAAACTACAGAGATCCACCTGCCTCTGCCTCTGGAGTGCTGGGATTAAAAGCATGTGTCACCACCACCAGGCCTAAAAATAAAATTCCTTAAAAAGACAAAAAATAGCTGGGCATTGGTGGTGAATGACTTTAATCCTAGTGTAAGAGTATGGTTTTTCTTGCCGGCAGCCTAGTCTTGTCCCGCCGCCGCGCCAGCCCCAAATAACACACTGAGACTCTGTATTAGATATAATTCTGTTGGCCCGGTTACTTGTTTCTTATCGGCTAGCTCTGTCTTAATTATTAACCCATTTCTATGTATTTCCACGTGGTCTTACCGAGAGCGAAAGAATGGCAGTTCTATTCTCTCCAGATTCTCCATCTTGACTCCTCCTTCCTACTTCCTCTTCCTCCTTGTCTCCCAGTCCCTCCTATCTTCCTTTCCTATTGGCCAACAGTGCTTTATTTATTAACCAGTATGAGAAACATATACAGAATGACATCTCCCATCATCCTAGTACTTAGGAGGCAGAGGCGAGCAGATCTCAGTGAGTTCAAAGCCAGCCTGGTCCACGGGTCTACAGAGTTCCAGAACAGCCAGAACTACACAGAGACCCTATCTTGAAAAAAAAATGACAACAAAACAAAGACAAAAATAAATAAACACATTGCTAAGTGACTGAGCCTCTGTTTCCCTGTTTGGAAAGCAGAAGCAAAAGGAACATTTCTCGGAGCAGGGCGACCTATGAATGGAGACCCAGTGTTCTAAAAGAAAACAAAGCAGCATGACAGGCATGTGTGCACAGCTATGCGCCAGAGCTTTGCTAAATTATTTTAAAATTTGTAATGAGTTAATCTTGTTCTCCCCTCCTCCCCAGACAACACTGCCTGGAAAAACAAAAACAAAAACAAACAAAAAACCCAAAAAACAAAAACAAACAAAGATTTCTCTGTGTAACAGCCCTGGCTGTCCTGGAACTTGCTCTGTAGACCAGGCTGGCGCCAAACTCATAGAGATCTGCCTGCCTCTGCCTCCTGGGTGCTGGGATTAGAGGCGTGATCCACTACCACTGTGGAATTAACCATTTTTTTTCAGACAGAGTCTCATGGTTGGGGAGATGGCTGTCAGTAATACAGTTGCTGTGTTAAGTGTAAGTAACAGAGTTCAAATCCTTAGAACCCACATATAGGCATGGCTGTATGCCTGTTATCCTGGAGCTGGAAAGGCAGACAGGGATCTGGTGAGTTGATTAGCCAAATCAACGAATGTTGGATTTGATTGAGAGGCCCTGCCTCAAGGAATAAAAGGACAGAGCAATGGAGGAAGACTGCTGACTACATCAGGAGTGCATGTGTGCTCATGAGTGTGCCCACACACCCACATATACATGCAGAGAGACATACACACTCCATACATAATACATTCAAAAAGAGAGAGATAGAGGGAGAGTGTTTTGCATAGAGCAGGCTGCCTTGAACTAGCAGCATTAACAAAGATTTGAACTGATTCTCCTGCCTCTACCATCCAAACATTGGGATTGCAGGATTATAGGCTGGTACTACCATTTCTAGTCCTTTGTTTTCATCTCTCTCTCTCTCTCTCTGGTTTTTTTATTTGTTTGTTTGCTTTGTTTTGAGTCAAAGTCTCACTATGTAGCAATGGCTGCTATGTAGACCAGACTAGCCTTAAAATCATAGAGATCTGCCTGCCTCTGCTTCCTAAGTGCAGGAAACCCGAGCTGAGCACAACTGACATGGTCCAAGCCTCCTGGGAGGTGGAGAGCAGTCACCCAGACAGCAATGTGGTATGTTCAGAGGTGATGTCCTAGTTTGTTTATGTTACCATGATAAGCATCATGAACGAAGGCAAGTTGTTATTAGGCTTAGATTTCTGGGTCATAGTCTGTCACTGAGGGATGTCAGGGTAGGAACTCAAGCAGGACCAAAGGTGGGAGCCACGGAGGAAGCCTGCTCTGGCCTGCTCCAGCCTGCTTGGGCTCACTTTCTTATACCTTCTAGGAGTGACACTGACTATAGTCAGCTGGGTTATATGTTCAAGTTTGTATCAAGCTGACAAAAAAACTAACCAGCACAATGTGACTGCTAGGGACAAGTCAGGTAAGTGGCGGAGCGGGACAGAAAGCTAAAGGGTTGGGAGCGTCCCTTAAAAAGCATGCCCCTGCCAGTCAGTGATGCCATACACCTTTAATCCCAGTACTCGGGAGGCAGAGGCAGGTGGATCTCTGTAGAGTTCAAAGCCAGCCTGGTGTACAGAGTGAATTCCAGGATAGGCAGGGCTATACAGAGAAACCTTTTCTTGAACCTTACCCCACACACACACACCAAAAAAAAAAAAAAAGGAAAAGCATGTCTCTTTAATATGAAGATGTATTCTATCTCTTCTACAGTCAAATCTGAACCAATGCAGTTTATTTCCATGATTCTCTACTGTGTGACTTTAGGTAAAAGGCTTAATCTCTCTGGTCTTTTCACTAAAGGAGTCAGACAGATGGTGATCTATCTTTTCCTAGGCCCAAGGGACAACATGATTCCCAGCATGCCCCACCTGCAGATCCATGTAGACAGGATGTACCGGCAGATCCCTAGCTACGAGCGCTTTTGCAAGCTGCCCAGCCCCAAGCTGGGACAGAGGTTCAGGGATGGATTGGATTGTAGCCAGTCCTTAGCCGTCGACTGGGGCATTCCCGGAAGGAGCCCAGCTGCTCCCAGCTCAGAAGGACAGCGGGAGCATGGGGTATGGAGGAGCCGGAACTGCCCCCTGGCTCAGGGAAGGAACCTGAAACCACTCTGGGCCAGGAACTGGACTGCCACAAACTCCTGGGTGAGAATTCTTGGCTGAGAAAGGGGAGGCCCCAGGACTTGGCCTGTCCCTGAGCCTGCTTCCTCAGCATCCGGTTCCTGACTCAGTTTCCTCCTGTGTAAATATGGTGGTGATCACAGCTTCACAGAGCTGTGTGAGGATCCAATGAGCAACGTGATACAGTAGGGCTCTTCTGGGATCTCCTCTCCACCCTCTGTAAGGACCTCAGGGACACCTGCAGACCCCCTTTCATGTCCCAGACTTAGACACTTAAACAGGGAGAAGAGGAAACAGTTAAACACAAATAAACAAAACAGCCGTTTTCTTGAGGAAGAGCTGCTGAAGTCACATGGTCAACAATCAAAATGCGTCAAAAGGTTCCTGGGAAGAGTTTCCCTCCCACCCACTGTCCTAGTCCATTTCTGGTGCATTCTTTCTGAGCCAGTGAGAGCAGATGTATGCCAAGATGTATTTACCTCTTCCTTGGAAGGATGTGTTCCGGTCAGCCTTGCTTCTGTACCATGGACAATGCTAGATCAGGATTAGCTCATGAAGCACTTCCTGGTCCCTCCATGGCTGTGATGGCCACATTATTGTTAACTAGCCAGACTCTGGAAGGAAGAGCTGTGCTGTGGTTTACAAACCAGGGAATGGGGAGGCTTGGGTCTGAGTGTAGGATTCTCGGCTTTCCACTCTGGGGACTGCACACGGGTTTCTCCTTCTGCTTCATTTTCCTCATCTGGAAGATGATGGCTCCATCCACAGAGGAGATCACATGGTCCACTGGTGGCCTGCAGGCCATATCCTACAAACACATGTATTTTGCTCACAGTTTGCCTTAGAACACCCTGGGGAATATAACCCTATTGGTAGAGTGCTTGCCTATCATACATGAGACCCTGGGTTTGATTCCCAGCATCACTTAAATCAGAAGTAGTGGCACATCACACCCTTGTGACTCCAGCAATCAGGAGGGGCCAGCAGGAGGATCAGAAGTTCAAGGTCAGGGGAGGGCCTAGGCCCTACCCCAAATGATTTGACTGACTTTGATGATCCCTCATTGAAGGCCTCACCCTTCCTGGGGAATGGTTGGGGGGTGGGATGGGAGGGTCTCGGGGGCATAGGAGGATGGGAGGTAGAGGAAACGGGGATTAATATGTAGAAGAAGAAGGAGAAATAAGTTCAAGGTGAGTTTGAAGCCAAACTGGGATGTATATTTTTTTTCTAAAAAATAATTTATTTTTTATTTTATGTGCATTAGTGTTTTGCCTGCGTGTAAGTCTGTGTGAGGGCATAGGATCCCTTGGAACTGGAGTGTTCTTAATTGCTGAGCCATCTCTCCAGCCCCAAAACTGTTTCAAAAACAATCAACCAACAAAAAATTTCACTAGATATGGAGATTTAACATTGAACACACATGATTTCTGTATTCAAACACCAAGAACTCCAATATCTGGCACTAGCTAGCTAGAGACCAGATTGAACATCCTAAGACATTTGACTTCGAGTCCCACCACTCCCCTGTTGCTCACTCACTTTCCTACTGACCTCACAGACTTTCCACACAGGAGGAACTTTGCTTCTCTGAGGCTATCAATGTGTAAGTGGATGAGAACTCTGGGAAGCCCTGGCCCTCAGCATCCAGCTTCACATATTTGCCAGGTACTTAGAGGTTCTGGGATTTAGGATGAACCAAGCCTATGGACCCAGACCCTGAGCACTGGCTCCAGGATGTCTCCCCAACCAAAAGGGAAGAGGAAATGCTGGCACCAGGTCTAGGAGGGGTTCTGGGCTCTGAGCCAAATGCTGTATCCCAGGAGGCAACTCATGGCTTCTCCCATAGGCCTGAGCCGGAAACTGGGCCACCAACACCTGGAGTTGCCATCTCCTGGTCCCCAGGATGTAGATTCCTGTGCACCCTGCCCCCACACCTTCCTCTTCCCCACCTACATTCATAAGCCACATCCTGCTCCAAGGGGTGGGCCAAGCCAGTCCTGAAGAGGAGATTGGGATGTGGGTGGAGTCCTTGGGGATCTAGGACATCCTCTCACCAGGGTGGCTGGAAACCCTTCTCTGCCCTAGGTTCCTTGGAGCAGTTCTTTTGTTAGTTTTTTTTGTTTTGAGATAACTTCTCCTGTGTCCCAGGCTGCTTTTTAAGTTGCTATGCACCTGAAGATGACCTTGGACTTGATCTTCCTGTTTCTCCCTCCTGAGTGCTGGGGTTACAGGCTTTCATCATCACATCTGGCTTACAGGGGGCTGGGCATGGGCCCATCAGCAGCAACCCTCACAATAAGGAAAAAGGATGGGCTGGAGAGATGGTTCAGTGGTTAAGAGCACTGGCTGCTTTGCCCACTTGGCATCATCCACTTGGCAGCTCACAACTGTCTACCACTCCAGTTCCAGGGGACTCAACACCCTCACATCAATGCACATAAAATAAAATTATTAAAAAAAAAAAAAAAAAAGGAACCTGAGGCTGAGTCTCTAGGGAGGACTATGGGGTCACAGATGCAGATCTGGGCCAATGCCAAGCCGCTCTGGGAGAAGAATCCTCAGCATTCCAGTCACTGGAGGTAGGGCAATGAGGACAAGGTGGTCTGAGGACCCCAGAACTACAGGCCTCACCCCTGAGACTGCTCCCATTTGTTTCTTTGCACTCTGTAACCTTGAAGACGGCCTTTCCCCCTGCAAACCTCAGTTTCCCCATCTAACAACCATTCTGTTCTTTTTTTTTTTCCCAAGACAGGGTTTCTTTGTGTAGCCTTGGCCGTCCTGGAACTCTCTCTGTAGACCGGGCTGACCTCGAACTCAGAGATCCGCCTGCCTCTGCCTCCCGAGTGCTGGGACTAAAGGTGTCTGCCACCAACGCCTGGCCTCATTCTGTTCTTCTATAAGAGTCAGATTTGATGCTAAAGTGGATGTGATGAAGGCCAGTGTGGACCATGGTCCAGACCTAGTGCCCACTTGTTCAGTTCTGGTGAGGATGGAGCAGGAGGCAGCTCTGGACTGTTGGTTTAGGGGAAGAAGTACATTTGTCCCTTGATTCTTTGTGCCCCAGCCACCTGCTGCTTCCACTAGGGGAAGGAGGTGGGGTGGACAGGCTGGGCTGGCCTGAGAAGGAAGCCCCCTCTCCTGAGAACTAGCATACTGACTCACTGGCTCATTCATTTGTTCAGACACCCATTTAGTATCTGTGGGTGGCCAGCCCAAGTGAAGCTAACCCTTCTACAAGCTTCAACCCTTGGGTCTCCTACCACAGCTCTGCCCACAAGGAATCTGCAGAAGGGGTGGATGCTGAGGATGGGGATCCTGCAAGATACACCAGCCCTGCCTTCACAGGATTCCAGTGGGATCAGGAGAAACAGAAAGAGCAAGGACAGAAGGCACCGTGGAGACTTTCCCACAGTGTAGTGTTTGCTGGGACCAGATGTGACCTGTCCCCTAAGATACGAAGTCACACATTTACATTCAAGCCTGTGTTCTCTCCTGCATGTGCCGTTTCACTTTGGAAGGAACCTTGCACACACTGGCCGAGTACTCTACCGCTGAGTCATAGTCCAGCCTATTGTATACCCCCTCCTCATTTGTTTGTATGTGTACCACAGCACACAAGTGGAATTCAGAGGAAAGCATTATGGACCTCCTGGTAGTCCAAGTCCAACTGCCAGGCATGTTTTATTTTCTGACATCAACACAGGGTATCACTGTGTGGAGCAGGCTAGCCTCGAACTTTGCCAACCCCTAATCCTCCTGAGTTTGCCTCCAGAGATTATGGAAAGATTGCAGCATGTGGACTGGATGCTCTTTTAAAGGGCTGGTAGGGATGAATGAATGGCTCCGGGAAGGTGCTGTGCCTTAGGGCAGCTTTTGGGGAGTGCAGCTGGATGAGGGTTAGGGCAGTTTGGGTGATATTTACAAGTTTGGGCATAGGCCAACACAGCCTGAAGCCTTATCTGCTGTCTCTACCATTCTTCCGAGCTGCTCCTTGGGTTTCAGCCTGGAGTCTTGAAGAACGGATGGGTGGTGGGAGATCCTGGGGGCAGGACCCAGTACTGCCACAACTCCTCGCCCCAGTTATCTTCTCCTGGGATGGTGGGAAAAGTGAGAAGCCCTAATCTCTCCCACTTCCCTCCACAGATACCGACTCAAAGCTCTGTTGTTCGGTCCCTGCTGCCTTCTCTCACCCCAGGCCCCAGGGGAAACAGAGCTAGGAAGGAAGGGGGAGTTAGCTACCTGTAGTCCTGAGATGGTTTCCAACCTTGAGGCCACAGGTAGGGGCAAGAAGTAGGGTGAGATGGGGCAAGAGGAGCTCCAGGCTCCTTCCCTCCCTGCCCTGCCCATCTATCTGTGCCAGAGCACCACGGGGGGACTCTGGTGTGACTGAGCTGAGAAGCATCCAGTGACCAGGGCTTCCTCTAGGGCTCGCAATACCTGTTAGTTGCTGGTACATGAAGGGGACTGGAATGTGGGGAAAAGTTTGGGCAGCAGAGCAATTGGAGCAAGGGGCCTAAGGGAATTTCTGGGTGTTCCAGATTTGTAGGCAAGGATGACCTTGAACTCCTGACCCTCCAGCCTCCACCTCCTCAGTGCTAAGATTACAGATGTGAGCTACCATACACACATAATGTGGCCCTGGATGGAATCAAGGGCTTCATACATGCTAGGCAAAACACTCTACCAACTGACTCATGTCCCAAGTCCCTGGTTTTAGGGTTTTAACAACCTGCAGTGTTACAATAAGGTGTCTAAGGACCCAGATATCCTTAGTCAAGTGTGCCCATATATATGTGGTGACCTTGTTTGCCTCTCTGAGCCTCAGTTTCCTGGTTGGAAGATGAATCTGAGGGTGGTTCACAGTGCTTCAGCTGGGACACAGGGAGTATATTCCCTCTTGTGACTGCTCTATATGTCACTTGATATGAATGAGGGATAATCTGATGACATTGCTGCTATTGGACCATCTCCAAAGTAGTCATGTCACACGCTCAGGTGAGAGAGTTGCTGATGAATAATGGAGTTCATGTCTTTCAGGCCTTGTCATAGGCTCCGGAGATGGCTAGGTGTGGGAGGGAGGGGCTGCCCATGCAATAGTAAATAGCCCTCCCTCTCCCCTTTGCTGTCAATCTCCATATTGTAATTCCAGCACTACATGTGGCTCCAGGATTCTGTGGATAGAATGAGTCTCAGGATGGAGTAGCCAGGCCAGATGTGATCATAGAGCTTCAGGAAGGGGAAACAAACTGAATTGCATGGTTTTTGTTTTGTTTTGTTTTCTCAAGACAGGGTTTCTCTGTGTAACATCCCTAGCTGTCCTGGAACTTGTTTTGTAGATCAGGCTGGCCTCAGATTCATGGAGATCCTCTGCCTCTGCCTCTGCCTCTGCCTCCTGAGTGCTGGGATGCACCACCAATGCCTGGCCAAATCACATGTTTTAAAAAGATTAAAATGATAGCTGGGCAGTGGAGGTGCACACCTTTAGTCCTAGCACTCGGGAGGCAGAAGCAGGTGGATCTCTGTGAGTTCAAAGTCAGCCTGGTCTACAAGTTCCAGGACAGGCTCCAAAGCAAAACAGAGAAACCCTGTTGGAAGAACAAAACAAAACAAGAGAGAGAAAGAAAATGATGAACGCCTACTGGGACCATCAAATGTGGAGAGGACCATGGATGGAGGCTGGATGGTTAAGTGGCATCTAGGTCCTGAAGCAGGAAAAGAACACCATTGGGAAAGGTGGTGATGTTATCACCAGGTTTAGGCAGGAGGATGGTGTTAATGGTAGCACCTTCATCCTTTATATTTAATGGCTATTTTACTTTATCCTGATGTGTGCATCTGAGAGGCCCAAAAACATGCATTGTGCTCTTCTGTCTCTGTTTCATCTTTTATATTTTGAGATGGGTTCTCACTCTGTAGCCCAGGCTGGCCTCAAACTCTTGATTGTCCTGTCTCAGTCTCCTAAGTGCTAGGATTACAGGCGTGTAGCACTGTGCAGCCACCTTTTCTGACTTTGTTAATTAATATTTTAGTGTCCAGGGTACAGAGGCTCTTTCTCCTCAAGGCATACACAGTTTTGCTCTCAGGGATATACCGCAGGTATCTCTATCCTCCAGTAGAGAGCCTCAACCCTCCATTTCACTGTAATTGTCTGTCTGTGATGGGGTTCTGCAAGTGTGCCACCTGTAAGTGTGTCATGCCACATACCTGAGTTCCAGGTGGCAGAGGCAAGAAGATCTCTGTGAGTTTGAGGCTAGGCTAGTCTACATAGGGAGTTCCAGGCTACCCTGAGCTACGAACTGAGACATTGTCTAGAAAAATAAGTATGCTCTCTTAATTTATCAAGAATTTTCCATTGCTATGCCAGAATAACAGAGGTGGGGTAATTTATGAAGAAGACTGTTTGGCTCTTAGCAGTGGAGGTTGAGGTCCAAGTACATGGTGTAGGCATCTCAGCCTGTGAGACTAACCAGTCCTGTGAGACTAGCCAGTCTTGTGAGAACTAACCAGTCCTGTGAGAACTAACTAGTCCTGTGAGACTAACCAGTCCTGTGAGACTAACCAGTCTTGGGAGACTAACCCAGCCTTTGAGAACTAACCTAGCCTGTGAGAACTAACCCAGCCTGTGAGACTAACCCAGCCTTTGAGCACTAACCCAGTCTGTGAGACTAATCCAGTCCTGGGAGACTAGCCAGTCCTGTGAGAACTAACCCAGCCTGTGAGACTAACCCAGTCCTGGGAGACTAACCCAGCCTTTGAGCACTAACCCAGACTGTGAGACTAACCCAGTCCTGGAAGACTAGCCAGTCCTGTGAGAACTAACCAGTCTTGTGAGACTAACCCAGTCCTGTGAGACTAACCCAGCCTGTGAGAACTAACACAGCTCTACCGGTCCTCCTGCCCTAGTCACCTGTTACCTCTTATTATGGTTAACCAAGGATCAAGCTTCAGCTGACATTAGCCAAAGACCGACCATAGGAACTGTAAGCATCCAAGAGAAGCACTCTGTTTATACTCGTCACACCTGTCTGCAGAGGGATAAAAATATTTATTCATTTATTTATGGGAGTCTGTTCTCTTGCCCTGCCCTGTGGGTCCTGGGCTCCATCTCAGGTTGTCAGCCTCTGGCTGGCACCTCTACCTACTGTGCCATCTTATCCTCAGAGGAAGTCAGCTTCCTTTTACAACAGAGGAAACTCAGGCACAAAGAGGTGACTTGTCCAAGGTCACATATCTGCAAGTGGTACAATGGGAGTCTTACCCATGTAGGTGGTGGCTTAGTCTCAGCTTGTGACCACTGTCCCCCACTGCATGGTTTTACTTTTTGAACATCAAGGCCCTTTAAAGAAAACTAGTGATCTGGTCAGCGCTGGTACACACTTTTAAATCCTGGCACTCGGGAAGCAGAGGCAGGTAGATCTCACAGTTTGAGGCCAGTATGGCCTACAGAGCAAGTTCCAGGCCAGCCAGGGTTACACAGAGAAAGTCAGTCTCAAAAATTCCAAAATACAAATAACAAAAAAAGGTTTAGTGTCCCAGCCACCTCATGGAGTGGGTATTCTTGCTATTCTTTACCTTACAGGTGGAGAAGCTGAGGCCTGGTAAGAAGAGTTTCTTGCTAAGGGTCACAAGGACAGCAGGTGCTCCTCAGTGATGACTACTGAGACAGAGACTCAACAGCCCACAACAGCCTTCCACTTGCAGCTTCTTTGATTCCTGACCACTCTCTTGCCTCATGGCCATGTTGGCTGGCCTCCCTGAATGAATGGCAATGACACTCATGTTAGATGTCCTCACACTCCTGCACACCAGAAGCTGAGGGATATTCCAGCCCCATTGTTCAGGTCAGGAAACCACCCACCCTCCATGACCAGGGAAGTGGCCTCTGACGAGTTATTTCTTCTCAGGGAGCTGGCCATGTGTGCCTGGACCTGGACATACACTGCTGTGTCAAGGCATGTGACTGGGAGGGGCTGCTCTACCCCAAGAGTCACCTGTCCCCTATCAGAACCCTTTGAGGAGGGGTGGACCAGGTCAAAGGGCAGAGGATGATAGATAGAAGTGTAATGAGAATGAAGGCCCTTGTTAGGGGTGATCTGCTCCTACACAGCTCAGGAAAGGTTGGAGGTCTGTAGGCCCCAGTGGTCCCGTGTGAGCCCCACATTCATCTGCTCCATTGGGTCTCACGGTAGCCAGTGGTATGTTCTCCATAGAGCCTGCTTAAGTTGGGGGGGGGTTACTACCGTGGAGCCATCAAGAATGGTCCAAGATCATGCAGAAATAGGAAGGTTTTGTTTTGTTTTTAACTTTATTATTTTATTTTAAGAGGGGTTCTCTTAAAATGTAGCCCTGGATGTCCTGGAATTCACAATGTAAACCAGGCTGATATGAAACTCATCAAGTTCTTTCTGCTTCTTCCTCTGGGATCAAAGGTATATGCCATATGCCTGGCCTGAATCTGGGAATTATGGCCAGGATCCCAACTCCCAATGCTGCCAGGTATGCCATTCCCTTTGTCTCTTCCTCTCCTCACTCTACAGAGCATACTTGGTGAGGAAGAGCATGAGCTGGGGTTTCCCCTGGGACCCATGTCACTGTCAACCCAGTCTCTCCTAGCTAGGCCCAGCTTCCCCTCTTTCCTGAATCAGGGTTCAGGAGCCAGATGTCCTGCCAGAGCTAGGAGGACTTCCTAGGAGGAAGACTCTCAGTTCAACATCAAGCTGGGAGAGAAAGGGTGAGAGCATTCTGAGCAGAGGGAACCCCAGGTCAAAGGAATAGGAAATCTCTAACCTGATTTGTGAGTTCAGGCTACCAGGCCCCTTTCCCCATGAGACACACTCTGAACAGCCACTGGCTTTGGTAGGGCAGTCTGTCCACCTGCTAGGCCTCTCATCTCTCAAAGACTTCCCATAGGATTAGCATCATAGTGGGTTCTGGGAGTTTGTTAGTAGGTTCAAATATTTTCTTTGTCACTGTAGCTCTGCTGTGCTTGGTAAAGATGGGCAAAGAGCTGAGTGCCCTAGGCCAACAGGGGTTGAGCAGAAGCTGTGGCTGAGCTCCTGAGGACCTCCTGGGAACTGGGTTAGCATGGGCTAGTTTTCAGGGCCTGGAAGAAGCCAGAAGTTCAGGCTTTGAGGAAACCACCTGACTTGTTAGCGTTGTCAATATGACACAAGTTAGAATGAATCCAAAAAAGTAGTCTCAATTGAGTAATTGTCTTCATTGCACTGGTATAAGGGTGTGTCTGGAAGGGATTGTCTTGATTGTTAATTGATGTAAGGGAGTCCAGTCTAGTTGGGTGTGATGGAGTACACCTTTAATCCCAGACATTTAATGTACCTTTAATTCCTGGGAAGCAAAGGCAGATCAGATCTCTGTGAGTTTGAGGCCAGCCTGGTTTACAGAGAGAGTTCCAGGACAGCCAGGGCTACACAGAGAAACCATGTCTTGAAAAACTAAAAATATAAAATAAAAAAGAGGGTTCAGCCCACTGTGAGCAGTGTCATTCCCTGGGCAGGGATAGTCCTAGGCTATATAAGAAAGCTAGCTGATGATGAGTCTGCCTTCCAGGCAGCAGCCTTTCTCCATGTTTCCTGCCTCCAGGTTCCTGTCTGGAGTTCCTGTCCTCACTTCCCCCAATGTTGGATTGTGACCTGGAATAGTAAAGTAAATAAACCCTTCCCTCCCCTGGTTGCTTTTAGTCAGGGTGTTTTATGATAGCAACAGCAAAGGAAATTAGAGACCCACCAAGGTTTGCTTTGCTTTGGAGTACAGAAAATTGAACCCAGGGCCATATACATGTTAAGCACATGCTCTGCCACTGAGTCCAACCCCCTTTTTACTTTAAAATAAAGGTGTATTCTTATTTTATGTGTATGGGTGTTTCACATGCATGTATGTCTTCTAACCGAGAGGGTGTAGTGTCTATGGAGGACAGCAGAGAGCGCTGCATTTTCCTGGAACTCCAGCTACAGATACTTGTGAGCTGCCATATGGGTGCTGGGAATTGAACTCAGGTTCTCTGGAAGAACAGTAGGATCTTAACTGCTAAGCCTTCTCTCCAGCCCCTTACTTTTTATTTTAAGGCAACTTCTCACTAAGTTCTCCAGGCTGGCCTAGAACTCATGCTTAGTCCAAGCACTCCTTGAACTTTGGGCCCTCCTGCCTTTAGCTTCCCATGTATCTGAGATTAAGCTTGTGTCACCATGCCTGGCATTATCCAAGTTTTTGTTTGTTTGTTCTTTTGAAACAGGGTCTCACTCTGTAGCCTTAGCTGCACTCTGGCCTTGAACTCATAATGATTTACCTGCCTCAGCCTTCTGAGTGCTGAGGGATTAAAGGCATGTGCCCTGCCCAGTTCCATACAAGTTTGTGGAAGGTTTTGTTTTGTTGTGTTTTTTTTGAGACAGAGTTTCTCTGTGTAGCCCTGGCCATCCCAGAACTTACTCTGTAGATCAGGCTGGCCTTGAACTCTTCCCTCTGTCTCCCAAGTGTGGAGGTTAAAGGCATTTGCTTGTCTTCTGGGGAGGCGTGCAAATGAGATGGTGAGCCACCCAGCACCTTGATTTCAGATGTGTCTACCTTCCATCTGTTTAGTGCCTTCCCTTCATGTCCTGATGGTGGGTCTTACTTTCTCAGCTCCCCACAGCATCCTGGAGTCTAGCCCTGTGCCTGGCCACAGTTGCTTTCCCCTTATATACCACAATGAAGTGAATGAGTGCAAGGCCAGCGGGAGAATGATGGGAGGCAAATGAGCTACAGAGGAAGGAGAGTGACACTATTGATTGTTCAAGTGGCAGTGGACACACCTGCTCCCTCTAGGCCTTCTGCAATCATGTGTCAACCAGGCATGGTCATGTCCTCTGGGAGGCTATTGAGCCAAGGATTCCAGGGCACACATGCCTCATCAACCCAGTAATTCCATTCCAGCTAAGGAGCTACCCCTAACTGTGGAAAACAGGACACTTTCCGCAGAAAGATACTAATCAAAGCCTGTTATTTATACCTCCCTCAAACTGGAAATAATGGAGGTGTCCAACAACAAGGGAATGGCTAGTCAACTATGGAACTTTCACTTGATAAAATATTAGGCAGCCAATAAAAATGAGGTTCAGAGACAGGGAAAGGAAACCAGGCCAGAAAAGCAGGATACTACCATTTGGGCTTCTTCTCTCCCTACCCCCCTTTTAATATACAGTGTGATCTCAGCTATGCTTTTTAAAACAGCCGTCAAACAAAACACTATGGACGGAAATACATCAAGTCTTAACAATGACTGGGGCCTGGCTGGTGGGGCTGTGGGTGGTGATCTTTCTTCCTTATTTTGACTTTTCTGCATTTTTCAGATTTTCCCAAGTAGGCATGCATCATGCCTTTTATAGTAAAGACATTAAAAATGAGAATTTGGGCTTCGGGGGTGAGTACCCAAGACCTGCCCAGGTGCTGGAAAGTCTGAGAGGGAACTGGCCTGGGGCCAATTCTGGGCTTGGAGGTGGCCCAAGGGTCAGAACCAAAACTGCCTTTGTGTTCCTGAACAAATACTTTGTGCCTTAATGGCAATTCCTGCCCAATGGGTTTGGGCAAAGAGCAGGATGAGAAAGTGGTGTAAATGGTGTCATGATTAGGTTCTCTAGAAGAGCTGTTCCAGACACTCAGAATGATAGGAGCCCCTGGCCCCTAGCCAGGGAGTCCCTGGGATTGTCTTCTTCCCAGGGAGGCACAGATATCCTTGACTCATTTTGCAAATTAGAACTGGGGTAGTTTCCAGAATCACATCATGGGGCTGGTGTGTGTGTGTGTGGCACAGCCAGGGGTCAGAACCCTGGCTTGTGGAGTCTGTTTCTCCTTTGAATCTGTGTGAGCTTAGGGGAGTCACTTAGCCTTCCTGTCCCTCAGTGTTCCTATTCAATAGGCTCTGCTCTCAGGATAACTTGGGTCCTATTTAAATCTCCCTATGCCCTTAAGCAGGAACACAAGGGTCTAAGAGAGTGCTCCTGTCTGGTCAGGGTAGCTGACACCTTGCCTGTCTAACCTAGAATTGTTTCCAGCCGTCATTCCTGGGTTAGAGTGTGTGTAGGTACAAGGATATTCCCAGAGCTCTGGAGGTTCAGGCCACTGAGAAGTTTGTCCTCAGTTTTCCTCACTCAGTCTTTGTGGTATGCCTGCAGAAGGTCTATGTGAGGGTAGGGTGGATGCTACCTCTGGGCAGCAGTGTGGATGGCAACCAAGCAAGACCCTGTGTATGGACAGCCCATGTACCCTGCTTTGTGAGTAAGCTCAGCTAAGGCCACTGCTGCTGTGGCACTGCCAAACTTGTTCAGGACACTGCAGAGCCCTTAGAGCAGCAGCCTGGGACACCCCCATCTTACTGCTCTAACATAGTTACTAGATGTGAACACACAGGTACATCCCATTCCTGGACACACACACACATACACACAAATGTGCACATGCAAGCACACACACACATACATACACACATGCACACATATACACACACACACATACACGCACATGCACACACACACATACATACAAACGCACACACTCACATACATATATACACACAAACATGCATATGTTCGCACACACATTTATACACACACAACAAACACATACACACGTACATACACACACATACAAACACACTCACACATACACACCCAAGACCTAACTTTGACTCCTGTGTGACAATGCTGTTGAGCCATTTCTATGAATATTTAAGAATGTGTGAGACAGGTACTGAGGCTCAGCCTGGATAGCCATGAACCAGCCATTGACCCCAGTAAATCATCTGGGTCACACAGCTGACAATGACCAAGGCCAGGCTTTGGCCCCAGGCTGTCTGGCCCACATGCAACTTTGGGGCTTGTGCTTTGAGAACTGAGACTCTTCCAGCTGCTGCTTTCATAAATGTGCAGATCAGTATAGACCCAAAGCTTCTCAAGGTAACAGCAGACTAAAGTGGTACCTCAAGTGGCTCTAGACTCCTGGATTGGGGAAGGAACTCTTTGTCCATGAATGCTGAGTGGAGTTAACTATCAGAGGCACACTCAGCTTCTTGTCCTGGCACAGTATCCAATATTTAGGCCTGCCTGGACTTGAGTCCATATCCATCCACTCTGCTGTCCATCGTTCTGTCCATCAAGATGCTTCTCAGAGACCAGTCCTGTGTGAGTCCTTGGGGTCAGAGGAGGGTAAGATTCATTCTCTCCTACATCAGGATGCCCAGGGCACAGCCCAAGTCTGGTTAGATGGGGAAGACAGAGGACAGTGTAGGCCAGGGGGAGTTAATTGCATGGTGAGTCCAGGAGTCCTAGGAACATCTGTGAATGGCAAAAGAGAAGACTCTACAGGGTCAGCAGCTGCTGGGCCCTAATGCCTCTGGGAGAAGGAATCATGTCACTGGCTCCCAAGGAGTGGTGGTGAGGGGTACCATCTAGGAAAGGATATGGTCATTGCCTTCTCAGCCACAATGGGAAGGAGAAGTCTAGGCTAGAGTTAGGGGTAGGTGGGGCCAAAGTCATAAGTGGGGAGGGAAGGGGGAAGCAGGCAGTACCCTGGCGCCTCTGACATATCTCCTGCCGCTGGTCTCACTTCCCCTTAAGCTCATTCCCATCACTGGGTCTCTGTACTTGCTCACTCCTTCCTCAGTGGGAATGGTTCTGTCTATCTCTCTCTGTGTCTCTCTATAGCTCTCTTGTAGTCATTCTTGTGAGTTAATTTTTTTTTTTTGAGAGTCTGTGTAACATTGGTTCGTCTGTAACTTACTAGGTAAACCAGGCTGGCTTTGAATTTTGGGGGAATTTTCCTGAGTTCTGGAGTTAAAGGCTACACCATCATACCCAGCACAATGGCTGATTACTGTCACCTTGACTGGGCCTAGACTCTCCGAGGAGATGGAGGCACACCTCCGAATGTGTCCACTATGGACATGTTTTCAGAGAGAATTAACAGGGGAGAGACCTGCCTTCAATGTGGATGGCACTGCCTGGTGGCCTGGGGCCTGCAAAGAATAAAGAGGAGCTCCAGCGGTCCCCTTCCTGCATCCTGGGCTATTGCATGTAAAGTGTTCTTCTCTGCTCCTGTACCTAGAAGGATGGGCTGAACTCTCTGAAACCATGAACAAAAAGAAATCTCCTTTAAATTTTGTGTGCCAGGCTGTTTGGTCACAGAGACAGAAAAGCAGCTAACACAGTTCATACCCTTCAGTATCATCTTCACAGGGTCTCCTGACCCCTCTAAGGGACCTCAATTGTGGGATCAAAGGGGTCAAGAGAGGTATCTGGGAAGGAGTACCAGGGGTCATGATTGCTTGCTTGCAGGGCATACCTTGTCATTCCAATGATAGACATCAGGAAACTGAGGCAGAGAGAGGCAAGCCACTTGCCCCCTGGCTTTCCTGTAGTGGCTCTGGGTTATGACCTTGGTTCTAGGGTCAGACATTGAAGGGTTGGACATTTGATGGCTTTTTCTCTACACCATTTGCAGAATGTGTAGTGTGGGCATGGAAAATGTATAGAGTCCCCTCCAGATGTCTTCACAGCTCCAGGTTTTCTTTCCTCAACTGTACCTAAATGTCAGTGTTTCTTTGTCTTTTGTTTTTATTTTATTTCTTTAGAGACAAAATGTAGCTCTGGCTATCCTGGAACTCACTCTATTTATCAGGATGGCCTCAAACTCAGAGATCCTCCTTCTCTGCCTCCTGGGTGTTGGGATTACAGGCAGGTGCCACCACTTCTGGCGTTAGTTAGAAAAAGTTTTTTTTTTTTTTTTGGGACAGGATCTCACTATGTAGCTCTGACTGTACTGGAACACACTATGCAGACCAAGCTGTTCTTGAACTCACAGAGATCCCACTGCCTCTGTTTCCCTATTGCTAGGACAGAAGGCATGCACCACCACCATTTGGCTTTAGTTCTTTAATATTTATTTATTTATTTAATTTTATGTGTGTATGTGTGTGCCTAAGAGTATGTCTGTGTAGCATATGCATTCAGGAGCTCACAGAGTTCAGAACGGGCAGTGAATCTCCTGGAACTAGAGTTATAGACAGCTGTGAGCCACCATGTAGGTGCTGGGTCCTCTGCAAACCCAAGTCCTCTGCAAGAGGAGCCAGTGCTCTTAATGGTTAAGGTATCTATCTATCTATCTATCTATCTATCTATCTATCTTCTTTTTTTCTTTCTTTCTGTCTACCTACCTACCTACCTATCTATCTTTCTTTCTGTCTACCTACCTACCTACCTATCTATCTTTCTTTCTGTCTACCTACCTATCTCTCTGTCTATATCTATCTATCTATCCATCCATCTATCTATCTGTGTGTATATCTGTGTTTGCACATGTGAGTGCAGTGCTTTTGGAGGCCAGAAGAGGGCATCTGATCCCTTGGAGCTGGAGTTTCAGGTGTTTGTAAGCCACCAGCCATCTGTGAGTGCTGGAAACTCAGGTCCTCTGGAAAACAGTTTGTGCTCTTAATGGGAGAGCTATCTCTCCAGCCTTGGTTAATCTTAATTACTAATTTGATGGCATTTAGAATCACCATTGAAGCTGGGCATTGGTGGTGCAGGCCTTTAGTCCCAGCACTCGGGTGGCAGAGGCAGGCAGATCTCTGTGAGTTTGAGGTCAGCCTGGTCTACAGAGCATGTTCCAGGACAGACTCCAAAGCAATACAGATAAACCCTGTCTCAAAAAACCAAAAAAAAAAAAAAAAAAAAAGATTCAGCATTAAAACAAGTCCCTGAGCAAGTCTATGAGGGATTAGGTAATGTGGGAAGACCTAATGTACATGTGTGCAGTTCGACTGCTTGGACTGGAGTCCCAAAATGAATAGAGGGGGGGGGAGAGAGAGTGAGAGAGAGCGCTGAGCACCAGCATTCTCTGCTTCCTTACTGAGAGGAGGCAATATAACTGACCAGCTTCCTCCAGCTCTTTCCACCACGCCCCTGCACCATGACAGACGAACTCTACCCAGGGACTAGAAGGTACAACTAACCCTTTCTTCCTTCCTTAAACTACTTTAGTTGGGTATTTTGTCATAGCCAGAAGTAATTAATACACCCTACTGTGTGGTCCAAAATTAGAAGAAGCCACTCTTCCTGTCCAGCTGAACCCCAAACCTGTTAAGGACCCCTCCCCCTCCTCTTCTCCCTTAGCCCAGTCTCTGGTGAGCACGCCTCTATTTCCTACTCCCATGGAAATGAGAACATGTGGTTTCCGTCTCAGCCTAGCTCATTTCACATAATGTAATGACCTCCAGGCTCATCCATGCGGCTGAGGAGGGCAGAGGTTCCTTTTCTTCCCCTTGATTAGTACTCTGAGGCACTTAGGTCCCATGTCTCTTTCTCGCTATCAGCTGATGGCTCAGGGTTGACAGCCCTCAGAGTGGTTCCTTGCCCTGGCTATAGTGAACAGAGCTCAAGGAATAGGGAGAGCACACAGGTTTGTTTCTCTAGCACACTATTTCCCCTCCTATGGGTGGGCACCTAGTGATGGGCTGGGCCTTTCTGCTTTCTGAGGAGCTTCCCACTCTAGTTCCATGATGCTGGCACGAACTGACAGTTCCACCAGCAGTGTCTGTCTGTCTGTCTGTTTTTCTCTGCATCTCTGCCCAGCAGCCATCACATTTTGTACTAACATTTATTCTAGTATGAATGTGTCTGTGTGGCTGGGGTGTGGGGTTGCATAGGCACATTGTGTGTGGATACTGGAGGTTGGCAATGGGTGTTTTCCTCAACTATTTTCTACTTTGTTTTCTGGAGACCATTTCTCACTGAACCTGGAGTGCATTGATTTGATTAGACAAGCTAGTCAGAGAGTTCCAGGGATTATCCTGTCTCCATCTCCCCAACACTGGGACTCTAGGCATGTGTGGCTTTTACATGGATGCTGGGGAGCCAAACTCAAGTCCTCGGCATTTTATCAACTCAGCCATCTCTCTAATTTAAAAACATCAATCAACCAATTCTGTGTTTGTGTTTGTGATGCTTGTGTGCCTTGGTTCAATTGTGGAGGTCAGAGGACAACTTTTGGGAGTTGGTTCCCTCCTCCCTGGTTGAGATAGGGTCCATTTGCTTCTGTGTTGAGTATTCTGGGATAGCAGGTCTGAGAGCTTCTGGGAGATTCTCCTGTCTCTGCTTCCCATCTCATAGTATAGGAGGGCTGTGGGTCTTACTGTTGGGAAAAGGTACTGCAGTACCACCAAGAGAAAAGTAGATGGGCAGATGGATGGATAAACAAATGTCAAAAAGGCAAAAGTTGGCTGAGGAGATGGCTTAGTGAGGTACTGGGCTTGTCACACAAGTGTGAGGATTTCAGTTCCCCATAACATAGGTAAAGCCAGATGTGGTGGCATGAATATCTGTAATCCCAGTGTTCCTATGGTGAGAGCAGAGGTGGGGACAGGACACAGCCAAGAGAATAACTACAGGAAGTGCTATCTGCAGCAAGGCCAAGAACACGAAGGAGAGCACAGAGGAGGGAGGATGGGAAGCTCCTCCCACTGGACATCATCTATGCCCCTCTCCTCCTCCTCCCTTACAGGCTGGGTCCTCCAGGGGCCAGCGGTGAGGCCAGGCTTCAGAGAGAGGTCCTCCCTGTCTTAGCAGGAGATACCAGTAAAGAAGACCCTCCCTGTCTTGTCTGGCTCTCAGGGACAGTTCCTTTGGTCACCTTTGGGGACAATGTCTTCTGATGCAGACTTGGGAGTTGTATGCTGGACTGTTAGCAAGGGAGTCATGAGGGGTGGGTGGGCTCCTCAAGGCTCTTCCTCTCTCCTCCCCAGGTGGTTATAAAAGATGGAGGAGTTGCTGATCAATTCCCCCAGGGGCCCAATGTCCACTGTGGTACCCAGTATACCTCACTGTCTAATAAGAGAGGCCTATGTGTGCCAGTCAAGGGGGCAGTGGCTGGCTCTAGAATATGGACCTTGAAGAAGAGAAGGGCTAAACTGAGTGGGAGGAATGGGGTGGGCTTTATGCCTATCTTGGAGGGAAGGCAGGGTCCCCTCCCTTCCATTCGCCTGTCTGCAGAAGCTGTGCCCCACCAGCCATTGTTCAAAGGTTTAAAAATAAAGGTTTCTTGGCCTGGGTCCTGGTAGGGACCAGAGGGACAGTGCAGGCCCGGGGCACAAAGGCATAGGGCAGATGAATAAGGGGGCCTTACCCAGCTCTACCACCAGCATTGCTGGGAGCATAGGGGTCCCTCAGCCTCTTTGGGGCTGACAATATGGGGGGCAGGTACTCCTCATTGCACTTTCATGGTGGGATGGGGGAGCTGCCCTCCCCAAGTTCCTAGCAGCCCCTGACCAATGGGGGAAATGTGCTCTCCTCCTAGTACCTTCCTTACCTATTAGGTAATGGTTTCACAGCAATAGCTATGGCCCACAAGCCCTGGTGTGGTCATGATCATTGTTACCACTACACACAAGAGGAAACCAAGGCTCAGAAAAGGTTTCTAACTTGCTAAGGTCACACAGCTGACCAGTGAGAGAGCCATGGCTCATACTGAAGACTGCTGGGCTTCTGAGCTGATACCTTCACCAGGTAATCTGCCACCTCCTGCAACTGAAATGTTGTGCCTTCCTGGGACTCCCATTCCTCTGTGTAGTTTTTGGAGCCTGTCTTGGAACTCACTCTGTAGACCAGCTGGCCTCAAACTCAGAGATCTGCCTGCCTCTGCCTTCCAAGTGCTGGGATTAAAGGTGTGTGCCACCACCACCCTGCTCTCAGAAAGATTTCCGCCTCTCCTAAGTAGCCAGGGTAGTACGGCCCACAGGGCAGGGGCACTGGAGTGCACACCCAGAACCTTGGGGGAAACAAGGTCTGACAGATGGCCACAGCTCGGGTGTGACGGCGTCCAAAGCTTGCTTCCGTAGACTAGAAGGTTAGTTGGAGCCCTTCACCTTCGCGGGCATCAGGGTTACATGTGAACCAAGAGGCGCTGAGGCAGCATCCTGAGTCACCCTACATGGTAAGCAGGAGAGGTCAGGTGGGCCAGTTCCACATGAGCTTCAGCAGGCAAGCAGGGCCCTGCCTTCCCCCGGTGGCACAGCTGCCAGCTCCCCATTCCAGACAAGTTCTGGTGATCCCCATCCGCCCCCGAGGCCTCTGGTGAGGCTGGCACATTGGTGCTGGCACCAGGAAACAACATTCCAGAGCACCCTCCCCCATTCCTGCCAACCCTAGATTCCTGGTAGCATGGGAGAGCAGGGGCTTCAGGATGTTCAGGGTGGTAAGGTGAGGAGGACTGGGGAGGGGCAGACCCCTCCCACCCACCAGGTGGGCCTCAGAGGCTGCCTCTTTCCCACTGTAACCGAGCCCATGCATTCAGCAGGACTGGGCAGAGGGTGGGTGGCCAGTGACTCCTATATTTTCTTCTGTCCAAAATGTTGTAGGAAGACTCACTGTGTGACTCTGGGCAAGACACATACCCTCTCTGGTCAGTGACTCAAGAACCAACTGAAGCAGGTACCGGAGAAGGTGCCTTCCATTGTCAGCTGCGCTTGGTCTGAGCTGTGGGGACTTAGGCTTGCCCAACCTGTCACCACAGCAGTCCTACAACCTCACCATGGTGGAGTGGGGGGTGTCTCTCTCCCCTTGCCATCCCTTCCAGCCGGTCACACCGGTCTCCTTGTTATGCCTCAACCAGGCAGGTGTCTCCCCTGGCCTTCGTTCACCCTCCTCTGGCCTTCAGGGAGTGGCCCAACCTAGGACCTCGGCCTCCTGGTCATTCAAGTCTCAGCTCAAATGTCATTCTCACAGAAGCCTGCTCTGACCTCTTTCTGAAGCCAAGGCCTCCACCCACTCTGTGTCTGTCTATCAGATTTCTGATTTGTGTCCTTTATGCTACCCTGACACTGCTGATATAGCTCTGCTCACTCCTTGTTTATTTGCTGACTGTCCTTCCCTCAGGCTGTCACCTCAAGGGCAGGGACAAAGCCTGCCTGGCCCTTGCTTTCGCTCCCTCTCTCTCTCTCTCTCTGGTGCAGGCATCTGCAAGCATGGGTTATCCCTAAGACACTTTGGAGAAGTTCCTGAGACACAGCGGGGTGGGGCAGGAGGAAAGACTCAGAACCTCTGATCCCCATCGTCCATTTCCCAAGAGCAGGAGAATACCCTGGACCTGGAAACCCCCTGTGTCTGGCTGCCAAGCCATGCAGTTCCGGGGTGACTTCATCGCCTTGAAAGGAGGGCAACAGGGGCAGGAAGCAGAGGGTGCATCAGACAGACTAAATTTAGAGTATTTGATTCAGTTTGTGTAGACAACATTCCTGGAGTCCCTATTGTTTGTGAGGGGCTAGAGAGCAGGCTGACTGCCTGCTAAATGGCAGGTCTGCTCCATGCCAAGTTGTCTGAGCACATGGGGGTGTTGGCTGGGGTAGGAGTGGAGTTGGGAGTCAAGATGGAGCTGGAGAAGAAGTTGGGTTGAGGTCAGGATAGAGCCAGCTAGGCTCTGGACTCTGGGAACACTGCCCTTTGGACTAAGGTCAAAGGTGGGATAGAGGTGTCCTGGAATAAAGAGATCCGGTGACTTTCAAATTCTCATCACCAGCTCCCAGTGTGTGATTTCACAGCTAGGAGGGTCATGCTTCTTCACCCTGTTCTGCCATAGTCCGGGGGGGAGGGGTACCTCAGGCTCAGCTCCAGGGACATTGTACCCAAGGCTGCCAGTACTGCCGTGCTGGTGCCTCCAGCTTGATACTCCCTTCCCAGCGGAGGTGCCAGCTGCTTCCCTGACCTCATGGTCCTGTCGCCTGCCCCAGGACTGCCTGTCAGGAGGACAGAAGAAGCTGGGACTTCCTAGGGTCCCCAAACGATTGCCATGGCAACAAGGATCCAGACCTGTGTGGCTCTGGAGATGGGGGAGGCTGGGGTTAGTTCTCCAAAGCTGAAGACTGGGCCACAGCCCAGCAGGCTGCCCAGGCTAATCCTGCTGTTGGTCACACATCCCTCAGGGTGTCCTGTTTCTGCACCCACACTGCAGCCAGTCTCGAAAGGAAGGTGGTAATAGGGTTGTTCTCATTTAGAAGTCATCTGGGGGGGGTGAATACTTAGCAGGCCAAGTACAGACCTCCCCAGCCCAGGCCCACTCCCACCCCACAAGCCCACTGCTTGGCCCTGTTGCCCTGGAAATAGGGGGGGGGGCACAATTTTCAGTAGACTTGCTTCACAACCTGGCCTGTGACAGGCAGGGGAGAGCGGACGTAGTGAGTGATGTTCCGAGCTTGGTCCTGCCTTCCTTCAGCTCCTTGGCTCAGACAGGACCTTGAAAACGAAGCCACTCCCCTCAAAATCCTAATGAGAAATCGGGAGTATCTGACACCACGCACTGCCAAAATGCTTTACCAGGCAGGGCCCTGCCTAGTGTAGGCCTCTGGGTACCACACTGCCCTGGTGCAGCCCACAACCCTGCCCTGGGTGGCTCCCAGGCTGCGCACTGCTCCTCTTGATTTCACATGGTGACTCACTTTATCGTGTTCACAGGGCTGAGTAACCAGCCACCTGAGTTATTTATACCCAGGCTAAGCGGGCTTCCTTCCCTCCTCCCAGAGCCTGGCTGGCCAGAGGATGGATGGGGGTGGGGAGGAACCTGGAAGGGGGAAGGGGACTGGAAGGAGGCAGCTGAAGCACCCCCACATCCCCTCCCCTGGTGCACCACCCCCATAAAGCACCCAAAAATAGCCATGACTGTCCCAGCACAACAGGATGGGCTGGACCTATGGCATCGATGCATAGGGTGACAGGGGATTGGGATTGGGGAGGGGGGAATTCCTCTCTTGAACGAGTCACCCGTCTGGAAAAATAAAGAAGGGAAAAGCTGAAAAATTTTTCCTTCCATCAAAACAGGAAGGAGCTGGGGAGGCGGGGGGATGGTGGGAGATGAAGGGGAGATGAGCATGAAGGCTGAGGTGTTATTCTCCACCCTGAGGTGGTCTTCCCGGATTGGAAGCCCTTCTGTGCCCCCACATGGGGACCCACGAGCCAGCCTGGCCGATCTGGATGCTTCCCAAGGGCCATCCGTGGTTGTTTAAGGTCTCACTTCTTTAAAACATGCACACAGATGCACACAGATCCAGTCCCACTCAGACCATGTCACAGGCACACTTACCCTCCCAGCACACCCAAGCCATAGTCCACATGGGAAAATAGCTCACTCATCTAGACACGAAAGATCTGTCTTTCTGGCAGGGTGTGGTGGTGCAAGCCTGCAGTCCCAGCAACCAGGCGGTTGAGGCAGGAGGATCAAGACTTTGAGGACAGCCTTGGCTACCTACCTAAATGTCACAAGCAAACTAAACCAACATGTCTTTGATTTTGATTGTTTTTTGGAGACAGGGTTTCTTTGTGTAGCCCTGGATGTCTGTCCTGGAACTTGCTCTGTAGACCAGTCAGAGACCCACCTGCCTCTTGCCTCCCAAGTGCTGGGATTAAACTACTTGGTATGACTTTTTTTTTTTTTTTTTTTTTTTTTTGGAAAGAAGGTCACATTGGCTGGCCTGTTTCTTGCTATTAAGGCTGGCCCTAGACTCAAAGATCTGCCTGTCTGTCCTGAGTGCTAGGATTAAACACATATACCACCATGTAGCCCTAGCTGTCCTGGAACTCTCTGCAGATAAAACTGGTCTTGAATTCAGAGGTCGATCTGCCTCTGCCTCCTAACTGCTGATATTAAAGGTGTGTGCCACTGTACACAAGATTCATTATTTTTAAAAATGTTTCATTTCTAGTTATGTGTATGTGGATGCACATGTACAGGTGTCTGAAGAGGCCACAAAGGGGGTACAAGCAGTGTGTGCTTCTCAGTGTGGTTTCTGTGAGCAGAAATCTGGTCCAGTGGAAGAGCAGTAATGATTTAACCACCAAAACCATGTCTCCAGCTCCCAAGTTATTTACTTATCTATTTATATTTGTTTTTGTTTTGTATTTTTTGAAACAGAGTTTCTCTGTAGCTTTGAAGCCTGTCCTGGAACTCACTTTGTAGACCAAGCTGGTCTTGAACTCATAAAGATTCACCTGTGTCTTTCTCCCGAGTACTGGGATTAAAGATGTGGTGCCACCACTGCCCTACTTTATTTTGCTTTTTTGAGACAGGGTTTCTTTGTGTAACAGTCCTGGCTGTCCTGGAACTAGCTCTTGGAGACCAAGCGGGGCTTGAACTCAGAGATCCACTTGCTTCTGCCTCCAGAGTGCTGGGATTAAAGGCATGGTACCATCATGCCCCCAGCTCTCCCATTTATTTAATTTTTATTTATTTATTTTGGTTTTTCGAGACAGGGTTTCTCTGTGGCTTTGGAAACTGTCCTCGAACTAGCTCTTGTAGACTCTCCACACTGTTCTTCCTCCTTCCTTTGAGCACTGTCTGAGGAGTCCTGGGTATTCAAGTCAAGCTCCAATTCTAAGCAACAGAGAATTTCCCAGAAGTCACATTCCCTCCCTCAGGCTTCCTTATCTGTCATAGGACCACAGTCATCCCCATGTTGTTTCCTGAAGCTGGCTATAAACCCTGTCAGAGAAGCTTACCATCCTTGGTACCACACATTTGCTTCACTCATTACAATTAACCCAACACCATTACCTAATGTGACTGGCTTCAGGATAGGACAAGCCCAGGTCACATGGCTGGTGCCTGAGGAGTGCCACTTGTAACTACCGTAGAATGAAGGAGGTCCTGGAAAGCCCCAGGACCAAGGAGGGACATGAAAAGAGAGGGAAAGGTTGTTCTTCCTCACTCAGTGACTTGGTGGCACGGATGTCTGGGTGGCTGGATGCATCTTCTTGATGTACTGCACCAGACAGTGGAGGTTGCTGAGACTATTGGTCACCCCACTAGGCTGACCCCTTCTGGGTAACTGCTACCTGAGGCAAGTTGTACGATCATCTAGATCCTTCTGGCTTCCTGGGTCTGTAAACCATCCCTCTGACCCCTGCATAAAGCAGACAGCTCTGGGGTGAGCGGGCAGTGTCATGCCCAGATCTTTATGAGGAAGCCCCATGGTATGGTACCACATCCCTGGCACTCAGTGTCTGCATCCCCATCTTACTGATGAGGACACTGAGGCCTTTGGCATTGCTCCTCCAAGTCAGGAGTCTATATTTCCTGTCTGGTCAACAGGGATAACATGGCTGGGCAGTTGAGAAGGTTGATGTATCAACGTAAACCATATAAGATTAGCATATTTTCCTAGGTGTGGTGATTCACACTTGTCATCTCAACACTTGGGAGGCAGAAGCAGGTGGATTCCGAATTTGAGGACACCCTGAGCTACAAGGTTAGTTCCAGGACAGTCTGGGCTATATACCCCAGACTGAAAAAGGACATACCTCCAAGACCACTGTCCCCCCCCAAAACAAAAATACCATGCATAGTGGTCAGTATCTTTAATCCCAGCATTGGAAGGTAAAATTGGAAGGATTAAGCTTTCCAAGGTCTCTTGGCTACACTGAGTTAGAAGCTAGCCTGGGCTATGTGAGACACTGTCTGAAACCAACCAATGTACCTAAAAAGGCAATCAATTTCACTCTTAAAAAAAAAAAAAAAAAAAGACTCCAGGCAGGCATGGTGGTATTATCTTTAATCCCAGCACTGCAGAGGCAGATGTAAGATGTAGGAAGAGTTCTGTAAGTTCAATGCCAGCCTCGGGCTACATAAGCAGGCAGGAGACAAGGCAGTGGTATGGTGTGCTTTCCTCTTTGCCCTCTGGCAGATGAATAGCCTGGGCTACATGTAAGACACCCCTCCCCCACCCTTCACTCCCCACCCCCATCTCAAAAAGAAAAAAAAAAGTAAAAAAGGAAGAAAGAAAGAAAGGCAGGCAGGGAGGGAGGGAGGGAGGAAGGAACAAAAGAAAAAAGAGGTTAGGGGCTGAAGAGATGGCTCAGCACTTAAGAGTTCCTACTACTATTTGCAGAGGACTTGAGTCAGTTCCCAGCACCCATGACATGTGGCTTACAACTGCCTTAACTCCAGCTGCAGGGGATCTGATGCCCCTGATGTTCAAGGGCACAGGTGTTCACACACACACACACACACACACACACACACACACACACTTACTTTAAAATAATAAACACAAATCTTTTTTTTTTAAGGCTTTGTTTATTCACTGCACATCCATGGGGAAGGTACAGAGATTGTCCATGAGAATGGGTGGGTGACGGTAGAGCCCAGATGGACAGGCAGTGGGTATAGGTGTGTTTTCCTCTTTGCCCTCTGGCAGATGAATAGGCAGGGGCCACAGCATGAGCTGCACCTTGGCAGAGCTGCTAGGGGCCTTGGTGTTCCCACCTGTGAGAACACCCTGCTCTTACAGGCTGTGTATCTTAAGTGAGTGACTGCAGAGAATTCAGGGCAAGCTGCCTGCTGAGTACTGGACCACAGAGTGACTGCCTTTGATGAGGAATTGGTGACTTCTTCTGTTCTTTTCACAGGCTTACCACAGTTACAAATAGTTCTGTCAAGCAAGCTGGTACCCCAACAACAGTGGCTGCCTACTACTTGCCTCTGTCCCTCCCTCCTGCCCCATTCCTTTTAGAATGTCACAACATGGCTGACTGACACTAGTTTAGAGAGTACTTGTTGACCCATCTCCAGAACACAGCCTCTCCCCTGTGTGCATTTCTCCAGCAAGAGGAAGACCCTGGGGTACACTGATCCTTGGCCTTTTACTTCTAGCTCTAACAGGCCCTTCCATGGACAGGCATGTCTTCCTGTACCCCAAAACATACCAAAGCTGGGCCACCCTGAGGCAGGCAACATGGGAGGCACTATGGAACAGGAACAGGGCTCAGGGTAGATACAGCCACCTCTTTGTCCTTGCTTTCAAGGGTACAACTGTCCTATCCCCACTGTGGTTCCACTGAGGCAGCCATGATAGAGTCCCAGGAAGTCTCTCCATCTGACCTGAGCCTGGATTTTGCTGGTGCCCTAACCATGGCAAGGTGCAGCTGGGAGGGCTCTTCTCCAAGGAGAAGGGACCTTTGTTCACTCCAAGGCAGTGGGTGGGCCTCCTCCCAGTCCTCTGGGCCAGCTCTGTGACACTGGAGGACTCCTTCCAGCCATTTCCAGGTAGGCAGATCCGATTTGCTGGTCCAAACATCCACATCCTCTTCCTTGTCTGGAGCCTGAGGATCTAAAAATGTTTCAGTTCTGCCTGATGGCATAAACAAACAGTGGCTTCCCTCTGCTCTGTGTACCTGACAGGCCCAAGGCTCTTGTGGGTAGCCTAGATCTATGGTCCATCTGTCTATTTTTCTGGGCTCTCCCTATGACTCACAGTACAGGGGCCAGAGTGTCATGGAAGAAGGGAATATCTCTTCACCAGAAGGGCTAGGACCCTACATGAGGACAAGGCATTCCCAGTATTGAGGCCCATGGTCCTTGCAACTGTGGGTTGTTTTCCTAACCCTGGATCCTGGGTTTGGAGGTGGATGTGTGCACACATGTGCCTTAGTACTATAAAGGCCAACACTTTTCAGTGCTGCACTTTTTTTTAAAGATCTTATTTAATTTTATTTGTGTTAGTGTTTTGTCTGCATTCATGTCTGTCTGGGGGTGTTGGATCCCCTGGAACTGGAGTTACAGACAATTGTTGTGAGCTGCCACGTGGGTGCTGAGAGTTAAACCTGGATCCCCTTCAAGAAGAGCCAGTGCTCGTAACCCTGAGCCCTCTCTCCAGCCCTTCATGCTGAACTTTCCACACCTGAATGTGTGAAGTCATTTTAACTAGTGAGGGGTTACTACTTTACTACCAGTACCCATAGCTACAGATGAGCTAACTGAGGTTCAGAAAGGTCCCACAGCTAGTGAGTGGACTTTAGACCCAGGCAGCCTTTCACTGGGGGCTTGGCCTTGTAAAATGAGTGTGTGATGGTATTCTCACCCTGTCTGGCAGCTCTGTAGCGAAGCAGACCAGTGAGGAGGCCCTATATACTTACCATAGGTCTCTTCCACAGGAAGGCAGGGAATGACTGCCATACACAGTGGCTGTCACATGGTTCAGGGCTTGAGTGCGTGCGCGGTCATTTGTGGCAGAGGAAGAGCAAGCTTGTCAGGGACTGTTTAAGGTAGAGACTCTGGGAAAGAACCACCTCCTTTCTTGGCATCTCCTAGGCATCTCCAGGTCCTAGGTGACCACACCCAGGTGTAGATAGTGTTCTTGTTAGATTTGACACGAGCTAGGACCATCTGGGAAGAGGGAACCTCAGCTGAGAAAACTCTTCCATCAGATGGGCCTGTGGAGCATATTCCTGATTGATGTGGGAGGGCCCAGCCTACTCTGTGCAGTGCCATTTTAGAGCAGGTGGGTCTGGGTTCTATAAGAAAGCAGGCTGAGCAAGCCACAAGGAAGAAAGCCAGTGAGCAGCACCCTACACAGCTTCTGCATCAGTTTCTGTCCCAAGGTTCCTGCCTTGAGTTCCTGCCCTGGCTTCCTTCAATGGTGTACTGTGATAGGGAAGTGTAAGCCAAATAAACCCTTTCCTTCCTATATTGCTTTTGGTCAAGGTGTTTCATCACAGCAACAGAAACCAAACGAAGGCAGCTGGTTTCAATGGAAGAGGGCTGAGACCACTCTAAAAGTCTAAGCACCTTTTTGAACAAACCTACCCCAGCACAACCACTTTCTTTCCCATTTAGCTCATATGGGTCAGAGTATGGGGTGGAGAACTGTGGTGGCAAGGCCCCCACTCCATGGTCACATCCTATTTCTAGCCTGAATTGACAGGATTCCTTCTTGACCCTAAAGCAGAATTTAGGCCTGGCCTTCCCAGGTCTCAGACTTCCAGATCCACTTCTGTAATGATGGTGAGAAGGTGGAGTGGGGTAGTAGGGGAGATGGGGGGAATAGGATACACCTTGAATCCCCTGTGTTTGAGTTTGTACCATGCCACCTTTTAGGAAGGGTTTGATATCTCTGCACAAACTGCACATGTTGTCTCAGGTCAGGGTGGAAAGGAAGAAACAGGCAAGATGTCTGCTCATTCATTTACTGTACCAACAGACACCCACCAAGCAACTACTGCATGCTGGCAGCTGAAGCCTCCATTCACTCTCAACTTAGTTTGGTGCTGATACAAGAACAATGTTCAGATAACTCTGAAGACAGAGAAGCCTGAGCAAGTACCAAGCCTGACAGGCTTCCTGGAAGAGGCCTGCCGTGCGATCCTGGTAGGAAGGAGGCTGAAAGGGGCCCTTCCAGCATTTACCTCAGTCCCTGCTGCCTCTCCTGCTCCTGTGCAAAGCAATGTGCAAAAAGTGCCCTTGTTGGGACATAGGTCACTGGTTAAGAGATGTTGGTGTTCTTTTAGAGGATTGGGTTCAATTCCCAGCACCTCCATGGCTCAGGACCATCTGTAACTTCAGTCCCAGTGGATCTGATGCTCTCTCCTGGCCTCTATGGTTACTATATGCACATGATGCACAGACATACACACAGACAAAACACCTATGTACATAAATAAACAAAAAAATTATAGTGCCACTATTGCCATCATTCCATCACCTGCAGAAAATAGAACTGCATGATGGGTTAAACATGTGGGCTCTGTAGCTGGACCTGGAGCCTAAGCCATGGCTTTACTAGCTACAGATACCATGTGCCCTGGGGTCCAAGTTGCTGAGTCCCTCTGTGCTCCAGTTTCCATGTAGGGCATAATGGACTAACATTATCTTACAGAAGCACTGACAGGGTTCGTAGGGTCTACTCAATGGTGGCTCCACCACTGTATTTCATAGAAAAGAACAGGGCAAGGGCAAGCTTACCCAGCTGTCTGGTGGAAGTAATTTTCAATCTCTAAGGCTTTGGACACAAAATCGAGTGTGCTGGATTATCTCCCCACAATCCAGGCTGGCCATCTTGTCTCCCAATATGTCTGTCTGTCCTGGATGGTGGTCCTATAGAGGAGTATCTTTTTTGAGCTTCCCATCACTCTGTGAGGAGGGCACAACCAACTGCATGAATCAGTTAAAAACAAAGTTAACATGTGTATGTGCATACGTGCAAATGTGTGCAGGTGAGCATAGAGACTGGGAACCTCCTTCTTTGAGACAAAGTCTCTCATTGGCCCGAAGCTCACTGATTAGTTTAGACTGGCTGGCCAGCAAGCTCTCGTCTTTACCTCCCTAGCATTGGGATTGCAAGTGTGTGCCACTCTGCCTGGGTTTTGTCATGAGTTCTGGGGAGTGGACTAAGCACTTTACCAAATGACCTATTGCTCAGACCACCAACCCAACCTATGAACCCATCATCAATCATAAAGATGGCAAACATTTCCAACCCCCTGTGATTTTCCCATGCTCCTTTGAAATTCCTCTTTTCCTCCAATTTTATCTCAAGTTACTGAGGAGGAAATCAAGGTACCACTAGTGAGGTCAAATCCTACCCAAAGGTCACCTGCCCCAGGCTATCTCCCAGTCACTGGGTTACTCTGCTAGTGGGTCATTTGGAAAAGGGGGTGCCTGAAGCCATGTGTAAAGAGGCTTGGGAGGCTCTCCCTCATCCAGCACCATCCTGTCCAGAGCCAAAAGAGGCAGTAGTACCACTCAGCACTTGTGAGGCTGATGGGGACCAAGGATGAATGACTGACAACAGAAGTGGATGAGGCCAAGGTGCCCCAAAGACAGAGAGGCAGTGCAGTGAGCATGCTGGTCTTGTGATGGGTGCTGGGCCAGCAAGCAAGAGTGTGACTGTGTCACTGTGACAGTGTGACTGCTGAAGGCAGGGACACAGCAGCTCCCCGAGCTGGAGGTGGAAGGTGTTATCTGAGAGTGCTGGTGTGGGTGGGTGGCCTCTGGGCCTGGAACTGGGGGACATAGGGAGATAGGAAACACCCTGCTGACAGCAGCATCTTGGTGGCAGCCTAGTGAAGATGCTGTATGGCTGTGGGGGTTTGTGTGACTTTGCAGTTCAACAAATTCAAATTCAGCCCATTCTGGCATGGCAGCGCATGCTGTGTGCCAGGCAACAAGCAAGGAGAGACAGACCCAGCTTGTAGCTGAAGGGTTCCCACTGTGGGTTTAAGAGTTTTAACCTTGGGGCTGGCGTGTGGCTGGATGCTTTCTGATCATTCTGACATTTAATCCACCCGTCCTCCACTTAAAGAATGTATGGTTAAGCACAGAAGGAAAGTGACTTGCCCAAGGTGACCCAGCTACTCAATAAGACAGGAACTGAATTTATGCTGCCAGGCTGCAGAATCCCAGCCCTTCATCATCATGCCTTTGCCAGGCTGCAGATCTCTGGTTCTGGGGTTCAGGGGCTATACTCCTGGTCTTGGTTCTGGCCCTGCAGACACGCCCCTAAATACAGGTCACTGTGCCAAGGGGCTAGATCCACAACCAGAAGGGCTGCCTGGCACTGAGACCCCTTTAGTCCTTGCCTCAGGCCCTCCCTTGGTTCCTGCCCCCCTCCAGGCACTGACTCCGGGCCAGGGGAGGAAAGGCTGTCTCCACCCACCTCTTGCACTCTCCCTTCTCCTTTATAAAGGCCGGAACAGCTGAAGGGTGGCAACTTCTCCTGCAGCCTGGAGCAGCCTGCCTGCCTCCCCCGCTGCTTCCCAGAGGGCTCCCCTCCGGCCGCCAGCGCCCATCTTTCTTTCTCCAGAGAGATATTTTGCGCACACACACATACACACACACGCAAAAGGGAAAGGAGGGGGGAGAAAAGCCCCCCCCCAGGCCTCGTTGCAACGAATAAGCCGGAGCAGCCGCAGCTCGAAACCCGCAGAGGACGCCCAGAGCAGCGAGCGGATGGGCAGATCGACCGACTGACCAGCGCCGCGTCCACCTGTCGGCCCGGGCCGGCACAGCGCGCAGTGGGCGCGCCGCGCGCTCGGAGCAGCCGTGCCCGCCGCTCGGGCCCCAAGCTAGGGCGCACACGCTCCCGCCCCACCACTCGGCCCGAGCGGGAGTTTGCACCTCTCCCTGCCCGGGTGCTTGGGCCTCCGCTGAAAAGCCAACTTTGGAAAAAAGTTTTTTTGGGGAGACTTGAGCTAGGAGGTGCTCAGCCCTGCGTTTTCTGATCTGGGGAACCTTTCCAAAAAAAAAAAAAAAATGTTGCAAAAAAGCTAAACCAGCGGGCAGAGGAACACGCCTTTAACGGACGAGTGAAGACGAACCATCGACTGCCGTGTTCCTTTTCCTCTCGGAGGTTGGAGTCCCCTGCGCGCCCCCACACGGCTAGACGCCTTGGCTGGTTCGCGACGCAGCCCCCCGGTCGTGGATGCTCGCGTGGGCTCGGGATCCGCCCAGGTAGCGGCCTCGGACCCTGGTCTCGTGTCCAGGTCCTCCCCAGCCACCCAGCGACGGAGCCGGGGCCGGGGGCGGCGGTGCCCGGGGGCCATGCGGGTGAGCCGCGGCTGCGGCTGCAGCGGCCTGAGCGCCTGATCGCGGCGGACCAGAGCAGAGCCCACCCTACTCCCCAGCCCCCCACCCTGGCCGCGGGGGCGGCGCGTTCCGTCTACGCGTCCGGGGCCCCGCGGGGCCGGGCCCGGAGTCGGCATGAATCGCTGCTGGGCGCTCTTCCTGCCTCTCTGCTGCTACCTGCGTCTGGTCAGCGCCGAGGTGAGTTGCGACGGCGGCCGGGGCTGGATCCTTTCCTCGCAGCCCCAACCCCCATGCCTGGCCGCCCCCTCTTCTCCCTGCGGTGAACTTTGGAGCCCTGCAGCGCGTGAGCCAGGCACTGGGCACTGGGTGGCCCCAAGGACTTGGGAGGCCAGGCCCAAGGTTCTGGGCTCAATGAGCAGACAACGGTGGGCTTTCTGTTTCCAGTGGATCAACCTTGATCCCGAAACATTTTAGCGTCCTGGAAAGGTGTGTGTTGCCCTGCCTTCTTAAACCCCTACCCGGCCAGGGGAGGAGTGGGGTGGTATCTAGGGTGCCTAAGGCATCGCGACTTCTTGAGTCCACCTTGGAATCAGTCTGGGCTTTGGTTCTGCCCAGGACCCGGATTGCCCTAGTGGTGTGCGCCCTCGAACTCAGGATATTCAGAGAGACCTTTGGCGAGGGTTCTGGGCCCACCCAAGCTTCTGCTCTGGGCTGGACACCTCGGGGTCGTGCTGGACGGTCCAAAAGCACCTTGTATCTCGGCGCAGGGGGCCCAGAGAGGCACAGAGACACTAGAGAAACAGGCAGACAGACACACGGTAGGTTCAGACTCTTGGAGTAGAGACAGGACTGGGGCGGCGGAGCGGGGGGAGTTCTAATGGAATCCAGCCCCAGGGGCGGTGTGTGTCTGAGGCCGGGTCATACCTGCGCCTGCGCCCGCGCCCTGCGAGAGGAAGCACCTCTCTCCCCCGCATGCAGCCTGCGGAGCGCGCGCCTGCAGAAGCCTAGCTGCAAGAGAGGTGGGGTATGGAAACGTCTGCAGGAGCGATCAGGTCGGATCGGTGCCCCTACCCCTCCCAGCCTCACGTAGCAGTGAGTTGGCAAGTCTACCGGGAATCCAGGTGGGAAGGGGGCGGGGCAGGAGGAGGCGCGAGCTGGAGCGAGGCGAGAGCCGGGAGAGCGGCGTGTCCGGATCCCGTCCCGCCTCCGCCTGCTGAGGTCCAGAGCCCGCACCTAGTCGGCTGCGGACAAGGTTAGCCCGGTCGCCCGCAGCCAAACGCAGGGGAGAGGCGGTGGCAGCAGGGAAGGGGTTAAGGCGGAGGGCTCCTAGGCCGCGGACCGACCTTGGGCCGCCGCCAGCGCAGGTTGTTTTGACCACGGAGGAGCCGTCGCCGTCTCCTTTTGTTCTTGGGGCTCCTCGAGGGCCGCCGGCCGCCCGCCCTGGGGGCCCCGCCCTTCCGTGGCTGCCCCCCGAGGCCGGAGCCCGAAAGAGAGCAAGCTGGGCATGGCCCGGCCGCTGCAGGCCCCTCACGAAGCCCTCTCCCCGCCTTGCCTGCAGCCCCCTGGGGCGCGGCCAGCTGTTGCGGGGGGGGGGCGCCTGGAGGCCCCAGATGCCGCCTTGCCTTGCCGCGGGGACCTAGGGGCTGGCCCGGTGCCAAGGCGTCCTGAGAACTGCGGCGCCCCACATCTGATCTCTGCAGCCCACCCCGCCCGGCCCCCGACTTGCTCACTCACCCCACGCATGCACACTCCTGGCCGGAGGCGATGCTGTGCTCCCGCGGGCGGGCGCGCAGAGCGACGGGCACGCAATAAGGCCGCCAGGTCGCGCGCCCGCTGCCACGCCCATGCATACGCGGGACACACGCGCACGCGGCCCGAATACACGTGCGCTCACACACCCACGCACGCACAGCCCCTCTGTACACTCAGTGCCAGGTGCCCGCCCCCACGCAACAGGTGGGCCCACCGTGGGCCCTGGCACCTCACTGCCTATGTAGCCACCCATTTCCTTCCTGGGGGGAATCTAAGGAGGAAGGGACAACCCCAAATCCTGATCTGGACTCCACAGCATCAATTTTTTGGCCTGGTAGAGCAGCTTGGCACCCCTCAAACTTTACCCCCTCCATAAGGGGTTTTCAACCACCCCTAAGTGGCTCATGGTGATATTGGAGTGACCCCAGATTGCACGGATAGCCAGGCAGTTTCCATTTCAAATAAGGGTCCATCTGACCTCCAAGACATTAAGGACTTGCTTACCTGATGAGTATGTCCCTTTCACCCTCCCTGTTTGTCAGGGGTGTGGCACCCTGCGTTCTGATGGGCTCTGTTGGCTATGTAACTTCTGGGTGAGGTTTCCCAGGCCTTCTCTTACCATTCCAGCTTCCTCCAGCAGCACCCCACCATTCCCATGAATATTCCCATTTGGGGTTAAGGCTGTAGCTCAGAAACTCATCCTTGCTCCTCCATAGACCATTTCTGGGACCCCGATTGAATTGTACTTTGTTTTGCTGTTGACTTTTCTGATAATCATGAGGAGTGCTGAAAGCATGAGGACCTATCTCCATTGGGACCAGTCCAGTCCAGCTCCTAATCACCGGTGCAGGGAGACACAAGGAGGGCCTTGCTTCTGGAGGTGACCCTGAAGTTGGAAGCAGGCTGGCACTGTTGAGACAGGGTTTGATGAAAGTCTGAAAAGGCTGTGGAGGCCCCCATCTCTGTCAGCTGAGCTGACTTCCCAGAAGGTGACTGTCATGTGACAATCTGTCTGTCTCAGCACCCTTCTACTGGGAAGAAGTAGAGGGGACACCAACCACCCAGTCTCCTGGCTTGCTAATGGTCACAGGGGGTGGGGAAACCTACTTGCTGGAATCCCCCTGCCCAGAAGTGAGAAAGTCAAGGACAGATAGATTCTAGAGGCCTTAGTGCAAGAGCCAGGAAATACATGTATGGAGGAATTAATTCAAGGTGTTTGCTTTGGGTTCATGATGCCCTCCCTCTTTTTGATGTTTTTTTTTTTTCCTCCTGTGATGCATTTTCTTTCCTTTTTTTTTTTTTTTTTTTTTTTTTTTTTTTTTTTTTTTTTTAATTTGAGACAGGATCTCATGAAGTCCAGGCTACCCTGCCACTCACTGTGCATGTATGTGGGGATGGCCTTGAACCCCTGATCTTCCTACCTCTACCTCTAGAGTTACAGGTGATGCACTATCATGCCTGATTATGGCAACTTTTTGAGGTTTGATTTATTTAGCTGTTACCTGCTTTCTCCCATGAATTGCAAACTAGAGAGATCTTTGTCTTGTTTCCCGCAGTGTTAGTGGGGTGCTTGTAGCCTGGACAATCACCAAACAAGAGTGGAAAGAATTATGAATGGTGGGTTGGGCCCAGGCCAACTTTGATGAACCCTGGCCCCTGAAAGTAGCCACCCATGGTACAGTGCATTGTGGGCATCTGGCTTGTAAGCCTGCCCCTCCTCCATGGTGAGATATTGGAATACACTCTTCTCTGTCTTCAATCTGGAGTGTCAGCAGGGAGGAAAGAAAAACACTGAAGGAGAGGCAGGCTGGGCCTCAGTTTCTCCTACCTAAAATATGGAGCAGGTTGCATTCACTTAATATATGAATGATAGGGGAATTGGCTTCTCTTGAGGTGGGAGGTAGTGATTGCAATGGGCCACCAGGGTGGCATATCCAGGAGACAGGTCCTTCCAGCTTTGAGATTTTTGAGATTTTTTTTTTTTCCCCTGTTGCTCTAGCAGAGGTAGAAGAGGCTAGTGGGCTGGCCTGGGTTGCAGAAGCATGGGGAGGCTGAGGGAGAGGGTAAACCCAGGAACCAGGAAGAGAACTGCTGGCTAGAAAAGCTGGCTCCAAAAGGCCTCTCTCTCTATGTTGTGCCCAGAAAGGGCTCCTTCAAAGAGCTCATCTTTGCCATGTCTTCTAAATACGGCCTGAGACGTAAGCAGACAAGCAGTCAGGCCCTAGGAGGCCTTGTCAGCTTCTGCCTTTGCCAGCCACAGACAACGCCCTGGGTGCTGGGCGAAGAGCCCGTCTCCCTCACTGCAGTGGCAGCAGGCTGTGGAGTGTGTATCTCTGCCTGTGTGTGTATGCGTGTGTGCTGTGCTGTTCTGGGGCCCAGGTGGAGGGTGGGGTGCAAGCCTTTTTGATCTGCCAGCCTGGCTGGGAGCAGGTAACTCACCTGGCCTCACGCTTGCTCGCTTGCTCGTGCCTCCTGCAGCTGGCTTTGGGGGTGGGGCAGGGCAGGGCAGGGAGGAGGCTGTTTCTCTTGGCTGGCAGGCTGGCTTGGCCCCAGCTGCTTCCAAGCCACACCCTTGTCCTCCCTGGAGCCCCAGGCTTGAGATCTGGGGCAGCTTCTTCAAGCTGTCATGTGTCCTTTCCTACAGATGGGGGTAACCTGGGGTGCCCACCTGGAGGCTTCCAGAACCTATGGCAGAAAATTCTGGCTTCAGCAATTCTATATTGAGGGTGGGTTACACACAAACTCATGGACTCTGACTGCAATCTTGTTCTCTTGAGGCTCCCCAGAGCACAACATCCTGGAGTGGACCTCAGGCTAAATGCTCACACACACCCCCCAGGCCTGGAAGAGCCCCACCAGCCCAAGGGTCACCTGGTAGTATCAGTGTGGAGCTAGGTGTCATTTCCTGTGGTCCAGCATGGGGGATGTGTAAAGCCACACTCTGTCCCAGGGGAGGGCAACTCTTCACCCACTTGTCACCACCCTTGAAGTATTGTGAGTGTCTGGCTCAGGACATTCATGTCCTGTTGCCCTCAAGAAGCCATATGGGAGAATTGGTGGTAGTAACAATAACAGCTAGTTAAATGCTCTTTATTTGGGGCTACTCTGCTCTGTACACTTACACTTACCAGGGACCCCAGAACCAGCTGTGGTTAACCCCATTTAAGGGAGGAAGGCACCTTTTGTTTCTTTGTCAGTGGAACTGGGACTGACCCCAGGACCTCACCAATGCTAGGCAATCATTCTGCCACTGAGCTACACACTCAAGCCCCGTTTTTATTTTTATTCTGTGACAGAGTATTGTTTAGTGTCCCAGGCTGGCCTTAAATTTGTTCCACGCCCCAGGCTGGCATTGAACTTATTCTTTAGCCCAGGGTGGCTTTGAACTCGAAATCCTTCTGTCTTCAGCCTTCTCTAAGTAGCTTGGATTATGGGCCTGTGCTATTACAACCAGCTGAAAGTAGGGTTTTTGATGATTTATTCTGTGTACCCTGGTTCCCTTTACACCAGGAGCCCTGGCTTTCCTCTATTGTGGGTTTCTCACCTTTAGCACTGTGGGCATTTGGGGCTAGTGATGCTGTATCCTTTGTGGGATTGTGAATAGCATCCCTACCTCCATTCATTGATGCCAGTAGCCTGTTTCTAGCCATGACCACCAAAAATGCCTTCATATGGTATCAGTGTCCCCTAGGATACCGTCACTGTAATTGAGACCATTGCTGTAAGATGAGAGGGGCAAGAAACCAGCGGGAATCTTAAAACGATGCAGGGACCAGTGGCATCAGAACAGAGGGGAAACATGCTTGAACTGTTCCTGGTGGGCCAGGAGAGACTAGGCAAGCTGTGATCTGGGAGAGACCCACTCCTGCCACTGACTAGTTTTCTAGACTCTAAGCCTCAGTTTTCCCATCTGGAAGATAGGACTGAAGATAGAGTCGCCTCACGATTGTAGTTAGTGCAGTGTTTTGTTGAGTTAGTGCCTGGCATGAAGGATCACACCCAAGAAGACGACCCCCAAGGAGAAAGGCTCAGCCCTTCACATATTTTCCAGTATTTGTTGAGCACCAGCTGAATGCTTTCCCCACCTCCACAGTTTCTGTCTGTTTTCCCCACTCAGCCTCAGGGGTGAGTTTGTCTCCATGCGGCGGTCTCCGTTGCTTGGTGGACTGGGGGCCTGAGGTTTCACTAGGTCTGTTCAGGCCACAGCTTGCTTTGCCTCACTGGCAGCTCCAGCCACTCCTTGAGAGGACAAGGAGATCCTGACAAGCATTAGATGCCCCTCCACCCCTAGGGCTCTGCTATCCTCTTCTCCTTCTGTGACCCCCAGGCTGCATTAGATCACAATAGAATGTTTTCTAACTCCCCAGTTCATAGATAAGAGCCAAGACCAGAGAGAGGCAATGGCCAGCTAGAGGCCAGCTACCTGCAGATGGTAGCAGTGTGAGGCAAGGAGTTGAAGTCTTTTGAATATCAGTTCTGAGACTGACAAAACTCGGGGGCAGTGGCCTTCTGCAGTTCACCTTTGAGCTGTCTGTCCATGTTCTGCCCAGCCCCTGCCCCCACCCCAACCTCTCCTTCAAACTTTTGACATCCCCAGGATACCAGGCAGGTTTATAAACTCCATGACTGAACAAAGTGATCCAGATGCTGAACAGGGTTCCAGGAGCCAGGTTTCAAGGTGTTAGGCTCCTTGAGCCTGTATTGAGTTCCTAAGTTGACATGGGGGACCAGAGGTGGGTATAACTGAATCCCTAAGGAGTTTTTCCTAAATATTACTGCACATGTCAAGGACCACAAAAGTTTTGTGTGTGTGTGTGTATGTGAGACTGGGTCTCTCTATGTTGCCCAGGCTAGCCTGGGACTCCTGGGCTCAAAAGATCTTCCTGCTAGGCATAGTGGCTCACATCTTTAATCTCAGCCCTTACTAGAGGCAGGTGAATAGTTGAGTTCAAGGCTATCTTGGCCTCCACACCAGCCAGCAAGGGCAACATAAGGCCATGTCTCAAAACAAAACCCAGAGCAGTTGTTACACAGTAACAACAGTCTCACAAAAGTAAATATAAATAAATAAACAAATAAATAAAATCCCCCAAAGTAAAACCAAACTGTCTTAGATTTTCAGTTGTATGATAAAACACTATGGCCAAAGCAACTCAGGAGGACACTCTGTGTCCGTTTGCAGTTCCATAGCACTGTCCAGCACTAAGGGACTGAAGGGAGTAGAAGCCATTGGAGGGTGCTGTTTACTGGCTTGCTCCTCATAGTTTGACAGCCTGCTTTCTTATAGTCCACTAGCCCAGGGGTGGCATCACCCACAGTGATCTGGGCTGTTGACAAGTGTCTAAGACACATAGCCTTGAGGAGACTGACCCCGCTCCCTCCCCACCCCTCCCCCATAGCTGACCAGGGGTAAGAACTTCTTTTCTACCTTAGACAGTGAGAGCAGGACCCCACTCTCAAACACACACACACACACACACACACACACACACACCCCTACCTGTGCTTAGTTACTCAGTTTCAGTCCAGGGAAACTGAGGCACAGAGTGGCTTAGAGCTTCTCTCAGGCTGCATGGTCTTGTCACAAGCCTGCATGTGTGTGCATACTGGCATGTGTGTATGCACCATGGTCCCAGACCTCAGACATGCCTTGGCATCTTTTGCCTTTCCTTTGTCCCTTATGGTTAGGACACTTCCCAGTCCCCTCTGCCTTCATCTCTCTCTTGGAACCTTTAGCACCAGGCTCTTGAGACTCCTAGGGCTATGGGGATGCAGCAGTGACCTTCCTCTCCAGCTGTATGAATATGATTGTGGGACCTGCGGTTTCCCTGGAGGAAGCTGGCTTATAGTGAGGCCTGTTAAGGTTCTAACTAAGTTGCAAGTGTTTGGTGACAGGCCAGAGGGGCTCTAAAAATAGTTTGGTTGGGCATGGGCATGCATGGGTAAGCTTTCAGGTTTCCCGTTGGGCCTGAGGATTCCCTTATTTCCTCTTTGGCAAGGACTGAGTCGGTAGCACTGGGACACACAGGCTTCTGAGATCAGCTCAGCAGGCACTATTCATTATTAAGCCCCTCTTGGGCTGGAACACACACTTCACTGTCATTTTCTGAGTGAAACCTCTGTTCTCACCGGGTTTGTGGGACCTATACAAACAGTGTGGGTGTGGGTGTGTGTGCCTGTCTTAGCTATCAGGTGCGGAGGGAAAGTATCAAAAAATTGGATTGTTGAAGTTTCTCCAGGACCTGTGATGTGATGGGGGAGACATATGTAGACAAGCTGGTGGAGCTGGGGGCAAGTCTGGGTACTGTGGAGGGCTGGGCACCCTCAGCCTGAATTTACCTCTTTAAGTCTTTGGGCCTTTATGCTCCTTGTTCCTACCTACTCCAGCCTTACTGTCTATTTATTTGGGACGGGGGTCCTGGTAAGAACTTTGTGCAAGAGAAAGTGTGTGGTTAGCAAGACAGCCATGCTTGCCTGGTAAGCCTTCATCCCAGTTACTCAATTCCGGGTGTCTGCCCAACAGGGGGACCCCATTCCAGAGGAACTCTATGAAATGCTCAGTGACCACTCCATCCGCTCCTTTGATGACCTTCAGCGCCTGCTGCATGGAGACTCCGTAGGTAAATTGGATCCTCCTCCAGAACCTCAGCCTCCATTGGTGCTTGGGAAAGTGGGGAGGGGCAGGCAGGGACACCCCTCTTGACATAAGAGAGCTAGATCCATGGCACAACCCAGTGAAGGTACGACTGCACCTACCCAGGGCAGGGCACAGTAAGAAGGGTTGGTACGGTACATGGGGCGTGGCAGAAGCAGCACCCACGTGTGACTCTGGCTTGGTGCAGAGGGTGGGGTTCCTGGAGCTGGGCTGGCAGAGAGAAAGCACTTGGGGCATGTACTGAGTACCTGTTCAGGTGTGGACCCATCTGAAGAGGGTAGGGCTTCAGAAACCATCTACCTGCCCCTCTGGCCCAGGACCTGGTCAGCAAGGTCTCCTGGGGACACCTGGCCAGGACCAGCTGACAGCCCTGCTCATGCCCAAGAGTGCACTGGGCAAATGGGCACGTGCTTGGTGGCACACACGTGGCAGGGCCGGTGGGTTGGGCTGGGAATGTATTTATAAATGCTGTCTTCAGAGTAAATTCCATTCTATTCTAACCTCAGGCCTGGTCCCTGGAGCCTTGTTCAGCAGCCCCCCCCCACCCCCACACACACCCACGGGCCCTTGTCCCTCTGGGGTCCTGTCTCTTTGTCACTTTGTAATTCTTGCCCAGACGCTATCTACAGGGGAACAGCATTTCCTGCCTTTGTTTCCTCTCTCCGTTGGGCCCCTGGCTCCTTCTCAAAAGCATTCCCGGGCCCTTTCAATACTGCCTGGGCTGGGGGGGTAGTAAGGCAGGCAGGGGGGGCCCCAGCTGGGCCCACCTATTGTTCACCACAGCCCCCACCCCATGTCTCCCACCCGTGCCCGGCTGGCCAACCCTGGCCACACAATGGGGCAACTTCCAAATTTAGCTTTCTTGCTGTTTCTTTCCAAGGCGCTCTGCCGCCCAGCTCAGGCAGCCCCTCCACACCCCTGGTGGGGGTCGGGATCTTGGATGTGAGGTTTTCAATAGCAGGCCTGTTTCGAGGCAACCATGTGGCTATTTTTTCCTAATCAACTTACCCTTTCCACAAAGCACATCTCTCCCCATCTCCTCCCCACCAGGGACATTCCAGAGATGGCAGAGAGAAAGGAGGAGAATAAGGGACAGACAGGCAGGCAGACATGGTCAACACTGTTGGGCTGGACCAAGCAGACTTGCTAATCAGTCAGTGTCGATCTGCAGGATCACAGGGATCCTAGATGGGGCAGCAGCTGGCAGAAGCCTTTGCCTTTGATGGGACCAGTGGGCTGGGAAAGATATACAAGCCCCAACGTGTGCCGTAAGGAGGCAGCAGAGGCTCCTTTCCAGCATCCCTCAGTTCATTTGCTGTTCCCCACCATTAAGAGACAAAAGGGGCTGTTCACCTTCAAGACCAACTTCAAAGCCTAGTCCTGGCCAATGTCTGAGGGTAGGGAGGTGTTAGGGTGGAGATATCACCAAGGAGAGCTTAGGGAAGGGAGCTTTGGCTAGGGGCAGGAAGAGGAGCAAAGCTTGGAGAAGGGACAGAAAGCCCAGGATGAAAGCTGAGGACAGAGCCCTCCCACCCCCTTCCTCTCCACCCTTTCTCTCCAGACCAGTAGAGCCATTGTCAAGGCTCCAGAAGGCTATACTGAGCCTGCTAGCCCCAAGGGGATTCTGGGAATTTCTCCATTCAGCACTTCTTATGGGAACGCTCTGGAGGGCACTGAGAACTGGCCTCCAGTGCTCTGGGTCCCTGCTCCACCCTGGAGGCTGAGGAGGGTTCACTGACAAGCGAAGGGGAAGGGTTATTTTTAACTCCATTGACATGGGTTCTGGCCAAAAATGGGGCTAAAAACTGAGAGTGAGGCTGAAGGCTCCCAATATGCAGTCAGGCCCCACTGTCCCCACCAAACCATTCAGCTGCCCAAGGCTTCCTGGTTGCTTCTTCAGGGCCAGGGGTGTCAGGTTTATACAGCACCAAGGGCAGAGTCTCAGATTGTAGATTCGCTGTCCTCAACCCAGTCTTGTGGTAATAATCTGGGCCAGCATGCCTGATTATGCTTTCCCTTACAGATGAAAATGGGGCTGAGCTGGACCTGAACATGACCCGAGCACACTCTGGAGGCAAGCCAGAAAACGCATCTCGAGGGAGGCGGAGCCTAGGTAAAACCAAGGGTCCAGATAATGGCCCCTCAAAGGGTGGGATCCAGGGAAGAAAGACCAGGGCACACAGCCATCCTGGATTGGGAGTCACTCCCCAAACCTCTTCCTACTGTTAGGACTGAATGGGATGCATAGCTGTTTTTGAAGTTGAGTTACCAAGCCCTCTGCCCCATGTTTTGCTTTTAAAATATAGTGTTCTGGTTCTTCCTGTTTTTGAAACAGGATTTTACTACATAGCCCTAGCTATGTAGGTAAACCAGACTGGTCTCAAATTCACAGAGATCTGCCTACCTCTGTCTCTGCTTTTATACTCAGCTGTTTCTTCACTCCAACCCTGGAATAGAAACCAGGGTGGAGAAACTGGAATGGAAGGACTGAGGTTCAGAGGGCTAATTTGTTACACTTGAGCCCAAGGTATTCTGGGTGGGTCCTCTGTCCACTGTGGCCCAGGGCTACACTATGGCCTAATGCAGAGGCACCAAGCTAAGCTTAGGACTGCTAGTTGCTCCTTGGCAGAGACCAAGCCAGTAGATCTTAGGCCTTAGAGAAGCCTTCTAGGCTACAGCAGGAAGCCAGCCACCTAAAGTCTCCAAGCCCCTTTCTCTGTAGGCAATAGCACTTGCTGTAGGCTTCACCCACCTTCTTCCTCTTAGCTCAAATGAGAGGCAAAGCTCTGTTATCCATATCACAGATGAGGTAGATAAGGCTTTGAAAGAAAGAGCCACAGAGCCACATACAAATAGGCCAGTGCAGCCAGGCGGTGATGGTGCACGCCTTTAACCCCAGTGCCCTGGAGGCAGAGGCAGACATATCTCTGTGAGTTTGATGTCTGAGCTCCAGGATAGTCAGAGCTATCCTGGATAGTTTTGTCTTGGAAGGAAGGGAGGGAGGGAGGGAGGGAAGAAAGGAAGGAAGGAAGGAAGGATTAATTGATCGATCGATCAGCCAATGCAAGCCAGCATGCTAACAGTGGGTGAGGACTCAGGGCCAATCACACAATGGTGTGAACCTGAAAACTTGGGATCCAGGAGGATGGAACAAGTGTGCATTAAAACATTTACAAGGTCACACGGGATGATCTTACCTGATCCTGACCATGCTTCTTAGGAATAGATCTCATTGTTTTCACATGGGGTAAACTGAGGCTCAGGGTGGTCCACATACCTACCCAAGTTGAGGACTGTCTGGATGGGGGCAGTTCCAAAGAAGACAATCCTCTCCTGACAGGCCATCACCCCACCCCCACCCCTGCTCCAGGTTCCCTGGCAGCCGCAGAGCCAGCTGTAATCGCCGAGTGCAAGACACGCACAGAGGTGTTCCAGATCTCGCGGAACCTCATCGATCGCACCAATGCCAACTTCCTGGTGTGGCCTCCGTGTGTGGAGGTGCAGCGCTGCTCTGGTTGCTGCAACAACCGCAATGTGCAGTGCCGGGCCTCGCAGGTGCAGATGCGGCCAGTGCAGGTGCGCAGATTCCGCCCCATCCTGTCAAAGCTCCATCCTAGGTCTCCCAGCTCCAGCGGCAGATCAGCTGCTGCAGGTTGAAGGGCTAAGTAGTGGACCAATGTCATCTGCTCTACAGGGACACAATCCCACAGTGTTCCTGTCTTCAAACATCTGACACTTAAAGAATGTTCAGGACAGCTGCCCAGGCCCCCTCAATGCTCCATCATACTCAGGGATCTCTATACTTTGGGACTTTATCTGTCTCTTTGGCAACCTTTGTCTTTAACAAAGGTGGCACAAATGTCCTCCAATGGCAAGCACTGTAGGAACCAGGGCCCCCACTGGCAAATGGCCCAGCACTGTGGCCACCTTGATTTTGGAGGGGGTGGGGCACAGATGCTAGTCTGTAGGAGGGACCCAGAGGCTGTCCCTGAAGCACCTGCTTTCATGTGGACAGGGCAGGGCACAGGGAGGCTCAAGTATCTTCTAACCCTGGAAGACCAGGTCTCTGTACCTGGGTCAGCTTTCCCTTTTCAGGTCCCCCTGGGCACACAGCACAAAGGTTACAACCAGCCCTACCCGGTGCACTGGCTGTTTGGCCATGCTGTCGTTCTCTGCCCTCTGCCTGTGTCCAGTGTCTCAGTCATCCATTCCTGGCCTATCCCTGTAACCCAGATTATAAATTAATGACATGTTATGCTTCCCCACTGTCACAGTATCTTCTGTCCCCAGCTTTAGGGATAGACACCTGACAGCTGCCAACCCACTTACAGTCTCTCTTCTAGATAAAGTATCTCTCACTTCCTTCCAGATAACCATCTCCCCTGCTCGCTACAGCCCCTGGCCTTGGCCAGTGTTCTACCAGGAAATGCCTTTCTCCCACTCTGGGATTGGGGGGCGGGTGTTGTTGCTATAGCAAAGTTGGAGACCAGGTCAGCTAGGTCGAAGGGCTTGTTTTGATGGAAAAGCTCTGAGAGGGGCAGAGGGCAAGGCCTTGCTATTGTTTGGTTCAGAGCCCTCACTGCAGACAAGCCTGGCTTTTGGCTTTCGAGGAAAGAACCTAGCTTAGGAGACTGCCAGGCATGTGAGACTGTTCCTGCACGGTGGCTTCTACAGAGGAGTTTTGCTCCACTCTGTCCTCTAGGTGAGAAAGATTGAGATTGTGCGGAAGAAGCCGATCTTCAAGAAGGCCACAGTAACCCTGGAGGACCACCTGGCTTGCAAGTGTGAGACAATAGTGACTCCTCGGCCTGTGACTCGAAGTCCTGGGACATCCCGGGAACAGAAAGGTAAACCACCTTCCTAGAGGGCTGCTCTGTGGGGCTCAGCCCACAGCCTCTTTGCCTTGTCACATCTGGGAAAAGGATGGGTCCCTAAGGAGGAGCCAGGAGGCTGCGGAGAGTGTTCAGTGGGTAGAGTGCTCCTAAGCAAACATGAGGCCCTGAGTTTGAATCCCTGGTAGGGAATGGCAACTGTGTCTGTCATCCCGGCACTGGGAAGGTGGAGATGGATGGATCCCAGGGTATCATCAGATGACAGTCTAGCTGTTGGTGACCTCCTGAGAGACCCTACCTCAGGAAATGAGGTGAAAAGCAATTGAGGAGGACACTTGACATCAGCTTCTGACTTCACATGTGTACCTGTGTGCAACATGAAAGCCTGTGTGAACACAAGCACATGTGAACACTTGTACACACACACGTATCTGAAGCAACACAGTGCACATACCACACACACACACATATATACAAAACAAAACAACAACAATAAAAAAGAACCTACTATTGATAGAGAACAGGTGGATACATCTGTGGTTAAATTTATTGGAGATAATTTGATCTCAACAAGAACATTCTAGATTCTTCCCAGCTTAAATAAGGTTGCAGCCCCTGCCCTTGCTACCAACCAGTCCTCTTCACTTATATCACATACTGCAGGTCTACAAGTAATGGCATCTCTGCAGCTGGGCTATGATAGGCGGGTCTGACATTCAAGCATGCTTCACATGAGTTTGTGTCTTTGATGCCACAAGTGTCAGACTATTAGATTTAAGTTGAAGACATCTCAGAGGCTCCTTTGATATCAGAGGTCCCTGATATCAAAAGATATTGGAGCCTTGCTCCAGGTCACACAGCCCAGCCTAGGCCCATGTGTCCTGAGAGCCCCTTTTTGGCTCTTCCCTCACCCCAGCTGCTCTCCTTGGCTTTCACTGCTTTACCATCTGTGCTGTAGAAGAATTTGTAAGCGTTAGCATTGGAATTTTCAGAGTTCTGAGGGACTCTTCCAGGTTCATCTCTGGAATGGCACAGGTCACTGCTGTTTCTTTGGAATTTTTTTTTTTTTGTTTGTTTGTTTGTTTTGTTTCATTTTTGTTTTTCAAGACACCGTTTCTCTATAGCTTTGGAGCCTGCCCTAGAACTAGCTCTGTAGACTAGGCTGGCCTCAAATTCAGAGATCTGCATGCCTCTGCCTCCACCTACCGAGTGCTGGGATTAAAGGCGTGCAGTTTCTTTGAAATTCTTAGGCTCAAACCTCTATCGTGTGTGAGTTATATGAATTGGACCAGCTCAGCCTTCTGTGCATGGCCTGCCCTTTGGGGTAGAAGCTCTCTGTGGGGTGTACCCATGGCCCTCCTAGGATCTGAGCTCCCCTAGATCTCTACACTGCAAGGAAAACTGCATTTGCATTAAAGGAAGGCTGCCTCACTAATTGGAGGGCCAGGAACTTTCCCGGTGGCTCCCAGGAAGTGCTGGCCCCCTGCCTGGCTTCCTAGAGACCAGAAGGAGGAAAGATTGATAGTCAGCCTGGCCCAGGGCTCCCAGGAACTGTTAGTTCAAGCAAGTGTAGGAGGTGGGGAGCACAGATAGATGCCAGGGCTTCAAACACAGCTCTCTGCCTCAGTTTCTCCAACACTGTAGGACGAATAATACCCACTGTGGAAAAAAAGGTGCTCATAGGGGAACCAGGCCCAGAGCAGTGACTGCTGTGGTTCTGGCTCTTGATACACTTTCTCAACCCTAAGAGGTCACAACCACTGTAAAGGCACAGAGTAGTTAAGTGACTTGTCCCATGGCACACAGTCCCTGGAAGAGTCCAGGTTTGGTCCAGGGCTGACCCCCTGACTAAGCTGTGGCCCAGCCCTCCATTCTGTTTCTCAGAGTGCCCAGGAATTTAAATGACAGGCCCAGTTCCAAGGAAAGTCTGATTCTGGCCGGGAACCCAGCTGATGCCTCCTCATCTTGTGGCTGGAAGTTTCAGTAGGAGTACTCGCCAGGGAGATGGGAACCAAGAGGGTCACAGTGGCGACTGGCCGCTACCCATGCTGTACTATGGCTGACCCTGGCCATGCACTTATGTTCAAGAACTAGGCTCCTTGGGTAGCTTGTTGATCTTTCTGCAGTCTAGCTGTGGCAGAAGGGGACAGCTACACCTGTGGTGCAAGAGAACCCATCCTCAAACTGCATTTCTAGCCAGATTTTTCATGTGAGACAGGGTGACCAAAGTGCAAAGATGGGTTGTGCCCATCCTCTGAAGATGCGTTTGATGGGTACATCGTCAGCAGGCCCTCCTGTTGTGTTTGAAGGATCAGGGCCATGCCATGCAGGAAGGACTTGAGGACCACATTGAAGCATCTCCTGAGTCAGGCACTGTTTGGCCAGCCTATTACCATGTAGTCCACTCCCCTTTCCCATGAGGTGGGCCATCCTCTTGCCATACTCTCAGATAGAGAAACTGAGGCATATAAAGGTTCAGTCACATCCCCAGAGCACACAGCTGTTGAACAATGGGGACTTGGCTATGACCTCCTGAAGTCTGCCCTTGACCTTCCCCTGGTTCTCTTCCCGAGCCAGCCCTAAGGCTCACAACAGGAATTGGGATACAAGGAGAATACCCCATAACCATTATGTGCTGACCAACACTTTTTCTTCCTGAGCAGCCAAGACGCCGAAAACTCGGGTGACCATTCGGACAGTGCGAGTCCGCCGGCCCCTCAGAGGGAAGCATCGAAAGTTTAAGCACACACATGAAAAGGAGGCACTGAAGGAGACCCTTGGGGCCTAGGGGCATCGGCAAGTGTGTGGGCAGGTGAGGACTTGTCAAGAGAGCCAAGGCTCCGATACTCCCTGGCCGTGGCTTAGATTTGAGGTGAGGGCCAGCAGGGACATTTGCTCTCTTCAGCCCCATCAGCCCTGAGTGTTTCTTCTGCCCAGCTGTGCCTCAGCCATTCCAAGTGGATGTCTGTCCTGCCACTCCAGTTCTCCATGACTGCACCATCCTGGCCCTGGGGCCTGCTGGAAACACGATGACAGGAGTACCAGTCCCTTGTCTTGGTATGGGAACTTAGGACCCAAGGGAGCCCCTGAGCCATTTCTGACCCCGTGTCCTCTGCTCTGCCTGCAGGGTTATTTAATATGGTATTTGCTGTATCGCCCCCATGGGGTCCTTGGAGTGATAATTTTGTTCCCCTCGTCCGTCCGTCTCGATGCCTGATTCGGACAGCCAATGGTGCTTCTCTCACCCTGCGTGCACGGCCACTTCCACAAGCAGCAGTCCGGTGGCCCGCCCTGTGGCCTGCCCTGCAGCTCCAGAAACAAAGGACTCTACTCCACCACTGCTTCTCTTGACCCCAAGAACCTGGGGCAAGTGTGCAGGAGCCTCATGGGGGACTGTGGACTGGCCCCAGGAACCTGGGACATGGCCTGAGGACCTCTGCATGCCCTGCCTGGTTCCTGGACCCCTGGCCAGCCAGCAGGGAACATATTCAGGCAGGCTAGGGTCCCTTGTCCCATGGCCAGGACCACATGGGGAGCACAGACTAGAGGACCCCTCGTGGCACCCATATCTGCTACTCATCTTTCACTGTCCCCTCAGCCCATAGTGGCTTTTCATTTTATGAGTATGAAATCATGGAAGATATGAACTCCTCTGGGCAGGTGGCCACACACCTTCTCTGATGGATTGGAGGTGCAGTGTGTTTGTGACCTGGGCCACGTCCCCTGCCTTTCCCCACCTCCCCTGCATTCACTTCTGTCTCATTTCTCTACCTCCACTCTGCATCTTCTTCCTCATAAACCCTTCAGTCTGTCCCACCATGGGTGCCACCCTGATCAAGGCTCTGAATGGCCCTGTCATTCTTCCTTAGGACAGGAGACCTGTCTGCTATATTCCACCCAGCCAAGACTGCCCAGTAATGTTGTGTGGGATGTGCATTGCACATGGCACCGCATGTGGAGAACTCTGTTCACACCCGAATATGGCCAATTTGTCTTATTTATTACGACTTTCTGGCAGATGTAGGTCAATCCTCTGAGGAAAGGAAGCCTTGTTTTAATTCATGCCGAGGCCTGTGTGGACTGGTGTGTGTGCCCTGACCCACCCTGAAGCTAGCAAGGAGTCTAGTGCTGGGGTAGCACTGCAGGTTATTGCCTATTGCCTCCACGTCGCTTGCCTCCGCTCCAGCTGTTCCCTCCTGTCAGGTGTGGGGCAGTCTCTCCTGCTTGCACATTGCCCCTCAGATCTTCTGTGGCTTTACCTGATGGCTTCCTCCAGGAAGCTAGCTAGTAGACTGGAAGTGGGAGAGAGAGGGAGAGCTCTAGAACCCTCAGGAGGACTGGAGTTGATGCACCCCACCCCACACACTTTTCCCTCCCCCTCCCAGGTCCACATCCTTCAGTTTGTAAAGTTGGTGATTATATTTTTGGGGGCTTTCTTTTTATTTTTTAAATGTAAAGTTTATTTATATTCTGTATTTAAAGTTGTAAAAAAAAAAAAACCACAAAACAAAACCAAGCGAATCCTCCGGAAGTCAGTCTGTTGGCATCGGGTGTGACAATTAACCTTTCCATGTTGGCAGGATGTGCCAACAGCTTGCTACGTGTTGCTACGTGTTCTTCTCACTCGGGAAAGCTAGACACCATTGGGCATCTCATGTGCACACACAGATACACACTTTTCACGTGCTCATGCATATTTGGGCCTGGCTCCAGGGAGAGGGAGAGTTGGTCCTGGCCCCTTAGCAGGACCTGAAACCTGGTCCCCTGGGCCTGCTCCTATAGATTGATTGATTTCTGTTGAGCAGGGGCCTCCAGGTGGATGTAGAATCCCACATTACAGGTAGCATGTGTGGGGGACTGGAGGAGGTCCTGGAGGGGCTGTGGAATTCATCAAAAAAGGGCCAAGCCCTGGCCTGGGCTCGGCCCTAAATCTGCCAGTTCAGACTGACCATAGAGATGGGAAGGGAAGGGACTGGGAGCAGCCAAGGATCAGCCTTGAAGTCCTGTGCCTTTTGCTTCAACCTATTCTTTTGGTGCTGGCAAGGCAAAGCAGATTTCCACTTCAACCTTACTGTCTTCTCTGCCCATGGAGCCTTGGGTTCCAGCTTATAAAGAAGTATTCTGGGTCCTGCTTACAATGTAGAGTTGACAAGGAGCTCAGGAGAGGGGAGTCTGTCTCATTGAAGGGATGACTGGAAACTAAAACCATGTTGGCCTGAACTGCTTGGCTCCATGTCCCTTGATTATATGCAAGGGCAGATGAGGCCATCTTGGTTGATGGAGAGGCTCCCATGGTTATGACTCAATTTGTCCCCTCACCCCTTGAGCCCTACTACAAGTGTCTGTCCCTGCCAATGCGTCCAGAGCCACATGACTTGGGTCCCAACTTGTGCTAGAGGAGAGGGGTCTCCATGGTGGTGAGTGGAGCTGAAAGAAAATGTCTGGAGTCTCCCATCCAGCCTGACATTCTTATGTAGAGCCTCCCTTTCCCTGGACCGCCAATATCCAATTTCCCAGACATCAGAGTTAGTGCTGGAACTGGGCTCGGTGCGGGGGAGACAAGTGGGAGGCGATTCACCAGAATATAGAAATTGAGACAGCTGCAGAGCCCAGGGTTTGGGACATCTAGACAGCTGCCGACAGCTGGACCATTTCATGGATGATAGCAGGAACCTTCCAAAAGAGCTGCCTGGATCCTCTTACCCGTGTTCCTTGCCAGGTGACCACTGAATCTGTGGACCTTCAGGGGCTTGGTGGGCCTCTAAAGCATCAGGCTAAAATGACATTCCCCAAAAAACTTCTGCTAAGGAAAGCATTCTCTCTTTTTTGGGGGGAGGAGGTAGGGCAGGATTGAGGCAGGATCTCATATATAATCCTGGCTTGTCTGGAACTCAACTATGTACACCAGGCTGGCCCTGAACTTGTAGAGATCTGCTTGCCTCTGCCTCCTGAGTGCCAGCTCAGCATTCTCTTCATATCTCTCTGGTCTCCATGGTAACCTGTCAAGGAAAAAAACCACATGACTTATTTTATTTACTCCTCTTTAGCACTTTACAGTTATCTGATGTATATGTCACAATCACCCAGAAAAGACTGTGAAGGTCATTATCTGTTATTGGAAGAATGGAGTGTTTCTGCCCCAAAGCACAGCTCTTCTGCCTGGGCTCACCCACCATGGTGTGGTCGGAAAACTATAGACTCAGGCTGTAACTGTTGACCAAAGGTTTCAGTTTCTCACTAGTTCTTTGCTTGGCCCAGCATGTTCCTTGTCAGGAAGAGCCGTGGATGCTGAGGTCATGTCCAATACCTTCTATATGTGTCCAGTGACATCTCTCTCCAAGTCTGTACTTCTATCAAACCTCTCATCTGCCATCTGTTCCCCCACCACCCATTCATATATACATCCATTTGTCTACTCATCCACTCATCTGCTCATCCATTCACCCATCAAGCAGCCCTTATACATACATCTTTCCATCTGTCTATCCACTCATTCATATACACAACCATTTGTCTACTCATCTACCCATCTGCCTGTCCACTCATCCATCTATCCACCCACTCATTCATGCATCCCTTCATCAATACATCTATCATTCATACATATATCCATCTGTCCATGTGTGTCTATCCAATTCATCCAACTGCTCCTCCATCTATCATCTACACATCCACCTACTCATCCATCCACTCATTCATCATCCATTCATCTTTCTACACATCTACCAGTCTACTTACATATTCATCTATTGTCTATCCACCCACACCCATTCATCACTCATCTATCCACCCACCCATATGTTCACCCACTTGTGCATATATTCACAAATCCATCCATGTATCCTGTCCCTCATCCCTGCCCCACTTCTTCCTTTGTGGTGTGTCACCCATACCATGTTCCACTCTCAGTCTTTGCTACCTCATTCTATCAATCTCCAAGGAGCTTGAAACCCACAGTGCAGAGGACACAACTTAGTGATGAACACTAGGTCTCTATCGCAACCTTGTTTCCTCCCTTTGCACAGTCTCACAGAACTGCTGCTCACAGTTTAGAGATCCAAGGGCAAAGACCTGCTCAGCATGTGTGGCCTGGTAAGTGATGGATTTGTTCTCTCTTCTCAACATCCAGCCAATGGCTAACAGCAGTATGATGAGGTAAAACTAGAACTAGAAAGTGAGCAAAGGAGTTTAGATTCACTGCTGTAATACCTGTGTCTGTTCCTGTTGTGGCCCTATTGTTCTGTCTCAGGCCAGGTGTCAATAAGTTCCAACAACTACCCACAATTCCACTGGGTACAACTGGCCCTCTTACAAATGGCAACAGTCCCCTGGAGGAACATTTGTGGGCCAGACCACTTCTTCCCTATAGGAAGTTCTGAGTTTGAGATGGGCTGGGGGAGACCATATGTCTAAGGCCATGTGGGGCCCCAGTCAGACTGGGCAACAAACTTAAGCCCTTCTAGAAGATGTGTTCTTGTGGATATATTTCTACCCAGCTGCTCTTCAGCAAGCCCGTGGAGAGCTGTTAGAGCCACCCTCACCAATGGATACAGCATCCTGAATTCAGAGGCACTGGTAAATACAGTTTCCCTTATAAGTTCCATTGGATGTGCACAGTTGCAGCAACCTCTGGGGCTTTGCTGATATGAAAAAGCAATTCACATTGTTCAGCTTTTTATAAACTTGGCCATAGTCTAAAGACCTCACAGGTTGTATTCCCAGGGGTCCTTGTAATGTCAGGTCCAACCTTAGAAGTGAGACATCCCATATCCATCCATCTGCCCATCATCTACCCACCTACCCATTCATCCATCCATTTGTCCCTCTATCATCTACACATTCAACCCCCTCCATTAATCAACCCATCATTTGTTTATCCATCATGTACCCACCCACTTATCCATCTACCTATCACTCACCCACTGTCCACCTATCATCTACCCATTTATCCATCCTCCACCTATCTACTCATCTGTCTATTCATCCATCCACCCATAATCCCCCATCTACTCATCATTCACCCACTTAACCATCTACCAATTATCTACCCATCATCTACATGATCATCCCATCTAGCATCCTTCATGTACCTGTTATCCACTTATCCATCCATTCAACATCCATCCATCCACCCATCATCTCTCCACTCATATACCCATCCAGTATCTATCTATTTATTATCATCCATCTATCCACCTATCCCTTCCTTCACTAGCTGTGAAGGATCTCTTCGAAGACCGGGTTTAGAATATCTCAAGATGCTCCTGAGGGGTTGTGGCTCTTGGTCCTGAGGCTGCAAGAATTCCATTGAACTTTCAGGGAAGCAGTAGAAGTCCTCAAGGTTTGCTCTGGGTTGTTTTGTTGTTGTTGTTCTGCTTGTGTGGTACTGAGGATGGAACCTGTGCCAGATAAGCCACAGAGTTACACTCCATCCAGGCTGAGCCCCGAGTTCTTGGTCTGGGTTCTGGGTCAAGAATTCAGGAGTTGCCCAGTGGTGATGACACACACCTTTAATCCCAGCACTTGAGAGGCAGAGATATCAGTTCTCTATGAGTTTGAGGTCAGCCTGGTCTATAGAGAGAATTCCTTAACAGCCATGGCTACAGGGATACTCTGTCTCAAAAAACAGGAGCAACAACAAAAAGGCAAAACAAAAAAAGAATTCAGGAATTTAGGATAGTGTTCCCTGGTTCCCACTGCCACAATGAAATTCCTCCTTCCTTTCCTTCTGAGGACCAGAGTCACATCTTCAATGGACCCTTCAGTCCAGATGACTCCAAATGGCAGAGCTGGCATGCTGTCTCTGGCTGCATACCAGGTATCCTGGCTCCAGCTGCACACCACAGGCTTCTGCAGCTGTCTTAACCATGTACCTATTCTCCCCCACCCCAGGTCTTTCGAGGGTTTCTCTGTATTGCTTTGGAGCTGTCCTGGAACTAGCTCTGTAGACCAGGCTGGTCTTGAACTCACAGCGCTGGCTTCTGCCTCCCGAGTGCTGGGACTAAATGCGTGCGCCACCAACACCCAGCCCATATGCCTATTCTTACTAACTCATTCTCAAGCAGTCCCCATAATCAATTCCAGTTTCCCTAAGTCTCCTCCAATAGGCACTGCCTGCAGCCAGTCCAGGCTCCAATTTCTATTAAGGCAATGGTCTTCAACACCAGCAAGAGAAAGCACAGGTTAACTTGAGGAGAAAGGGTTGCTTAAAGTATGAATATGAAAAAAAAATGTTGGGTGCTTCACACGTGGTTAGCAGGCTGGAGAGCTGCACTCTGGACATCTGTGGCATTGCCCTGTGCCTGGCACCTCGTACACACAGGACCCAGAACAGAGCTGCTGTCTCAGGGTCCAACCAAGAAGGTTCTGTAGCCCTCCCTCATTTTGCTTTCAATCCTGTCTTGGTGCACCTGATCGGGGAGTGTCCGAGTATCCATCACTCTTGTCTACTGCCTTCATGTGGCCATAAACTGGGAAGGTGGGGGAGTGAAATTTTCTGAGCCTTGGTCTTGCTGCAGGTGCAGGCACACACATGAGCATACAGTAGGTGCTGCTGAATCAGGAAATGTTTCCTTGAGGGCCCAGGATAAGGTGACACAGCACTCAGCCTGAGTCATCCAGATAACTCAGTCCATGCAGAATTCTAGAAAATCAAAATTAACAAGCCTTTAATACCAACAGCACAGGCAGGCAGATGCCTGTAAGTTTGAGGCTACCCTGATCTACATAGTGAGTTCCAAGACAGCCAAGGCTATAGAGCGAGACCCTGTCTCAAAACACACACACACACACACACACACACACACACACACACACACCTGGACTTGGTGGCACATACCTGTAATCCCAGCATTTGGGAGACTGAGGCAGGAGGATTATGAACTGTAGGCCACTCTGTACTACATAGCAAGCCTCAATCACAAAAAAATGAAATCAAGTCTGGGAAGCTGAGGAGACAATGCAGTAGCCTTGGTTGCCCCTCTGGGGCCCACTGGGAAGGAGCTTCCTGATCAATTGTCACTCTTGACAAGAGTAGCAGCACCTGGATGCTACTCAGGGAACCCTTTGCAGGGAGGCAGTGGCAACAGTCTGGTGTTCTTGGGGCCTGGGATGAGCAAACTTGAGTTGATCTTCACTTTGGAGCATGGACTTGGGCCACAGAGGGTAGCAGAAGCCTCAAACTGGAGACTCACAGCCACCCACAAAGTGACTGCCCCACCTGAGACCAAGACCCTTGTGACAAGTTGCAACACCAACAGCAATGTGTCAAATGAAGTGGTTGAAGGTTAGGGTGGTGTCCTGTGTGTGGGGTCTGGAGGACACTGTTTGCTAAGCCTCCATGGTTCCCTGAGGTGTTAAGTGCAGAGTAGGGAACAGAGATCTCTTATAGGTCACGTACACATGTTTCTTCTGTGTCATCCAGGACCCTGTGGGCTGGGCACAAAAGCCAGCCTTCCTTCCTCTTGAATGAATGAACAGCTCTTTCTTGACCAAGCTCAACTCTACCTGCATCCTCCCCAGGCAAGACTGTCCATTTTCTGGGTTCTTGGCAGTTTCCAGATATCATGTGCATTCTGCTGTGTGGGTGTCCTCCCTGTCTCTGTCCATACTTGACCCATGTCACCTGAACAGCTGTCACCTGAATACTTTTTGAGGTTGATTTATTCTGTTTCTTTTATGACAGGGTCTCACTCTGTTACCCTCACTAAGTTGAATTATGTCACCCTTGCCAGGCCTTAGACTCGCCCAGATCTGCCTCTGTTGTCCCCTTTCTACATTTCCTTAGAAGTGTCACCTACGTCTCACTGCCCTGCTCCTGCGTGGTGACTTCTCTCTCGACTACACTGTGTTCAGAATTCCACCCCCTTTATCTTTCTGAAAAGAACCATTTCTGTGATTCCTTATCCTCCTCTAAAAATTGCTTTTAATGCAGCTGGGCGGTGGTGGCACACACCTTTAATCTCAGCCAGAGGCAGAGGCAGGCAGATCTCTGGTAGTTCAAGGCTAGCTTAGTCTACAGAGCTAGTTCCAGAACAGCCAGGGTTACACAGAGAAATCCTCTCTTGGGGAAAAATGCTTTTAATGCAAATAAGTTTAGGATGACCCAGATATCAGAGTTTCAATTAAAGTCCAGGCTACTCTCAGTCATGCTTTAGGCTCCTAGAGGCTGAACGGTTCTCACTCACATACTCTTCATCCTGCCTCCAAGATGTAAAAAAGCCCTGTGGTCTGTCAGTGTCTACACTCCAAGTGTCCACATGTTCTATGTCAGCCCCCCACACACACACTTTATAGTGATAACACAGGCCTTTCAATCGTAACACTCAGGAGGCAGAGGCAGGCAGAGCTCTGTGATTTCAAGGCCACCCTGGTCTCCATAGGAAGTCCAAGGCCAACCATAGCTATATGGAGAGATCCTATCAAAAAAAAAAAAAAAGAAATTATGGAATTATGTTTTGATCTAGCAATTCCATGGTTGGGTTTACACCAGTGAGAACTGGGAGCAGGCTGTCAAAGAGGGATTGGAACAGTCTTTATCCTAACAACTTAAGTCACGATAGCCCAGAGGTTCACCAGTAGGTGTGGATAAGGTCCCTCTCCATCTCCATAACAGAGTACTATTAAGCCCTGAAAAGTAGGGGCCTCCTGACATAGAACAGAATGAGCTTCTAGGGCCCATGCTAAATAAAATAAGCCGGACACAAACATCCAAATACTGCCTCACCTACCTCCCTGAAGTCCCTGGAGAAATCAGATTCATGAAGGCAGACAGTAAGCAGCATGATGGGAGGTGGCTACCAGGACAAAGGAGGATGGGGAGGACAACAGGCAAGTAGAGCTGAATGGGGACAGAATTTATCTCTTGCTAGAATCTAGCAGCTAAATGAAGATTTCAAGATGGGTGGTGGTGCTGACTTTAATGAGACACCTCTAATGCCCCTGAACTATGGACTCAGAAACAACAAAGGTAGTAATTTCCATATTAAGTGTATGCCCCCCCCAAAAAAAGATAGAAGATTGCCCTGCAGCAGCCCTTCTGGCCAGTGTTGTCTTCTCTTGTGAGTCTGTCAAGATGCTCTGACCCTTGAACTAGGAAGGACACCTCTCTGAGACCAGATCTCTATACAAAGCACCACCCTCCTCACATCCCCAGACCATCTTCCTCCCTCCCTCCTTCCTTCCCTCCCTTCTCACATCCCCAGGCCATCTTCCTCCCTCCCTCCCTCCCTCCCTCCTTCCTTCCCTCCCTTCTCACATCCCCAGGCCATCTTCCTCCCTCCCTCCCTCCCTCCTTCCTTCCCTCCCTTCTCACATCCCCAGGCCATCTTCCTCCCTCCCTCCCTCCTTCCTTCCCTCCCTTCTCACATCCCCAGACCATCTTCCTCCCTCCCTCCCTCCCTCCTTCCCTCCCTCCCTTCCTATATCCACAGACCATCTCCCTCTCTCCCCACATCCTTCCTTCCTTCCTTTTTTCCTCCCTTCCTTCCCTCTTTTCCCCCTAGTTCTTATTTTTTATTGGGGGTGTAGTCTGTGGTGTATTTACATGTTCATGTGGGTGTGTGCATACATGCAGAGGCCAGAGCTGACCTGGTGTCTCTCCCTGTTGCCCTCCACCTTATGTTTTTAGTCAGGGTCTCTCACTGATCCTAGAGCTCACTGATTTCACTGATGGCCAATGAGCTCCAGCTCTTCACATGATACCTGGGGTCTGAATTTAGGTCCTCATGCTAGTGCAGCAAGCCCTTTGCCAACGGAGCCACCCCCACTCGGTTTCCTGTTCTTGAGACAGGTATCATATAGCCCAGGCTAACCCTAACTTCACCATGTAGCAGATGACATTGTCTCTGATTCCCAAATGCTGAGGTTACAGGGTACACCACAGTACCCAGCCATATTTTTTTCTCTTACATATTTTTTTAGACAATGTCCTGCTAAGTAGCCCAGGCTAGTGTTAAACGTATGATCCTCCTGTGCCAGCCACCCAGTAGCAGGCATGTGCCACCATACCCTGATTAGATCTTTGCTCTCCCTTCAGCTTCTTGAAGTCTGGCTGAGGCTGTCCTGTCTGTCATTCACTCAACCCATCAGCCTTACATGCTTTTCTATTGTGTGTCAGGACCCATGCTGGGCACAGGGGACACCCTTAATAGGGGACCAAGACCCTGTGCTGGGGCTCTCATAGTCTAGTTGGGGAATGGAGAGAAAAATGGGCTTTGGAGAAGTGCACAGAGTATATAGAGGGATCAAAGATGACCTACTGTGTGCCAGGTAATAGCCCTCACAGTTCTGTCTCCAATGGGTCCCACCCAGTGGGGGTGCTGTTTAAAGTCTGTACTGGCACCTCTTCTTTGTAGGTTTGTGTTGAGGGATGTGTGTGTATGCACAGCTGTCTACCATAGGGGTGTGGTAGAAGCCTCTGTCCTTGTGTATATATTTGTATGCTGTTGGCGCTGTGTGTGTGTGTGTGTGTGTCTGTCTATCTGTGTTTGTATAGAGAGGAAGGTAGGGCAAGAAGAGCTTGAGTCAGACCTCCCTGGTGGCCTCAATGGCAGTGGAGGTCTGGGGTTCTCCCCAACCTGGCCCCTGGATCAGGATGGGGTAGGGCTGGAGCTGGGGCTCTGTGGGAAGTAGGGCTGGTCCCAGCTGGAGCTGTTTGCCTTTCCTGGGTGACTGATGGCAAGAAGCCACCGCCTTCCCATGACAGATGCTGGAACGTTTCACTGATGAAGGCAGAGAGCTCCTCCAGTGGGGCCTCCCCCCAGCTCTGCTCCCTGGCCACCTGTCAGGCCTGGGAAACTTCCAGACCATCCTGACCCCACTCCTTACCACTGCCTCCCAGAATGTCAAAGCCAATTAAAATATCTTCTTCCAGAGGGACTCAGAGGGGAAAGCAGGACACTGGGTGGCTTTCCCTCATGGGTAGAACTGGGCTGGGGACTAAGTAGTCATTCATGATGCCTACGTGGGTCTCAGTGGTACTCCTAAAAGGTCATCTGGGATCCATGTCCTAAGATGGCCCAGGACATGGCACCTTGAGGTTGTTGAAAGGGCTGTCACCTCCATCTCTTTCACTGCACCCTAGTGGCTTCCTCTACTAGGTAAGGCCTAGATAGGGACCTTGAAGAGGGGATGACTTGTGGAGGTAGCAGACTGGAGACTGTGTCTTCCAGATTGGTACCCAATTTCATCTCTAATTCAGATCCTACCTGTTGTGTACCCACCCCACCCCTGGTCCCAGCTGGGCCCCACACTCCCAATTAAAGCCTGAAGTTTATTTTTGACTCAGGGAGGCTTCCACAGTGTCTAGGAGGCCACAAAGAGGAAGGATAGCCTTAAAATTTGTCACATGATTAACGGGACTGCATTAGCTTAGCTTCTTGTACTGCAAACAAGGTTCTCTGTTCCTTCCCAGAAGAAAGGAGCTGGGAAGGACAAGGCACCTTTTCAGGAGAGGCCTAGGAGGTCAGGGAAACTGGGGACAGGTCAGAGCAGATCCATTGACCGAGGGCCTCATCACATCCAGAGGCCCAACAAGTTGATGTTCAGTGTGTGTGCTTGAGTGAATGTGTGTGATACACAAATGTGAAGGCCAGAGATTAATTCCAAGTTTACTCCTTGAAGCTGTGTACTTTGTTTTTTGTTTTAATTTTAGTCACACTTGACTATTATTATTTTTATTTATTTTGTGCATATGTGTATCATGTACTGTGTATGTTTAGGAAGGGAGGACAACTTCTCTTTTTCTACCATGTGTGTTCTGGGATCAAACTCAGGTTGTCAGGCTTAGCAGCAAGTGCCTTTACCTACTAAACTATCTGACTGACACCTTTGTTTTGGTTTTTGACAAAGGATCTATCACTGGAATGTGAGGCTTAACATTAGGCTGGTTAGCAAGCCACTAGGAGCCACCTGTCAGCCTCACCAGCACTGGAGTTACAAGTGCATGCTGTCATTGCCACTTTTTATTTTTTCTCCTCGTGGGTTCTGGGAACCCAAACTCAGATCTCTATGCTTGCACGACAAATACATGATTCCCTGAGCTTGTTTTGCTTTTGAGCCAGGGATGGCTATGCCACCCAGGGCGGACTTTAGCTTGTGATCTGCCTACATTTGCAGAGATTACAGGGATGTGCCATCACACCCAGCTAAAATGTTGTTTGTCTTTTGATTCTGTTGAAAGCATGAAGAAATACTCAATAGTGTTAGCAATGTCATACTGTGTTAGTAGTTTACATTGATCCACACCCTGGCACAACCTATTATGTAGATAGGCAGGACTGGAGGCAGATCTCTTTTTAGAAATCACACTGAAAGCCAGGATGCAACTTGTTTGGTAGAATGTTTGCCTAGCATGCACAAGCCCTATAGGTTCCATCCCCACATGAAACTGAGTATGGTGTCACACACAGATCATCCCAGCACTTGGGTGGGAGGGTATGGACATAATGTCATGGGGCTAGGGACCTGGAGAGTGCTGTGTGCCCCACTCCTCCTTGTGGGAGCACCATCGCTCTCAGCACCTGTCTTGGGAGGAATAATCACTGATCATAGGTCTCAGGTACAAAGGAGCTGATCCAGGGCTGTGGCAGTGGCTGGAGAGAGATAGGGCGCTGGTTACCTTCTGTAGTGTAAGGCTCCCTTTCTCTAGGCTGGCTGCCTGCATTCTAATGCTGGTCACAATGGGCAGGTTCCTGCCTTTCTCTGAGAGTCAACACATTTGATTATAAATGGGGACATGACAACTTTGGTGTCCTGACTGATGTTAGATGATCCTTTCATCCCAGCTCTATCAAGAAAGAAGCTGGGAAAGGCGCTGTGGAGGCTGCTGGGGTCAGGGTGATAGGGAGGAGCCCTGTGAAAACACCATGCCTCCCTAGGATACAGTAATGACCTCAGGGGGGGAACTATGAGCTCCCCTACCCCCCACATCATCTTCAAACTGGCCCAGTTACTCCATCAGTTCTAGCTCTCCTTCCCAGAGCCTGGGCTGCTCTTTAATCCCCATTTTGTTTTAGCATAGATTCCCCACTGGGAAGTGCAGGTCCTGAAACACAAATCACTCAGTGGCTCTGCCACTCTCTGGACCCCTCACCCACTGGTTCTATACAAACCAACATCTGGATGCCAGGCACCCCTGATGGCTTGGACACCCCGCCCCCAGCCCCTGAGTCTTCCACATTCATCCTTTAGTGAGTTAAAGTGAGTCTCCAGTTTGTATCTTCTGTTCCTAGTGGTGCGCCCCACTTTCCAATGTTTCCATTTATTTTTGCTTTGGTGCTAAGATTTAACAGAACTAAGGGAGTCTTTTTCTTTTTTTTCTTTTTCCTCCTCAGCCTTCAGAAGAAAGCTTTTAGTACCCGACACTAACACTGGCCTTTTCTACATGATGACCACAGTGGCCCCTGTCTCTGGGCCACACCTGGAGTCTCTGTGTGGCACATTAGTCCCCAAAAGCTGATCTTACACCTCAGTTTTCATGGAGGAATGAGGAGAAGGAAGCAGGATGATTCTGGTTAACTTTTCTCCCCCAAATCCCAAGGTCTTACATACCCCAGGCTAGCCTTGAAACTCCTATGTAACAGACAATGACCTTGAACTTCTGACCCTCCTGTCTTCCAGGGTTACACCACCCTTTTATGGTGCCGGAGACTGAACCCATGACTGTGCATGCTGGGCAAGCACTCTACTGAACCACATTCCCCAGGCCCTAGTCACACATTTTGTTTTTTAATTTATTTATTTGTATTTTATATACTGGTGTTTTGTCCGCATGTATGTCTGAGTGAGGGTATTGGATCCCCTAGAACAGGAGTCACAGACAGTTGTGAGCTGCCATATGGGTGCTGGGAATTGAACCTGGGTCCTCAGGAAAAACAGCCAGTGCTCTTAACCCCTGAGCCATCTCTCCAGCCCCGCCCCCATTTCTTCTTACATTTTTATTTGTTTAATGTGTGTATCTATACAAGAATGTCTCCATGCATAAGTGGAGGTCAGAGGACCACTTGTAGGGGTCAGTTCTCTCCTTCCACTGTGTGAGCTCTGGGAACTGAACCCAGGTCATTGGGCGTGGCTGCTAGTGCCTTGACCCTACTGAGCCATCTCAACCTACACTTTTTTTCCCTTCAAGACTTGGTTTCTCTGTGTAGCTTTGGAGCCTGTCCTGGAATTTGCTCAGTAGACCAGGCTGACCTCAAACTCATAGAGATCCACTTGCCTCTGCCTCCTAAGTGCTGGATATTAAAGGCATGTGCCACCACTACCCAGCATACCTTGCACTTTTTAAAAAGTAAACTTTTAGTGTTGAGATCATTGTAGACCCAGGTAGAGTCATAGGAAATAACATAATGATCTTGTGTTGTATCCAGTTTCCCCTAATAGCAACATCTTACAAAGCTAGAAAAAGGTGTCACAAGCTAGACAGTCAGAGCCTAGACTACCAGCACACTCATCAACCAAGGGCTCCTGAAGCTGCCCTTTATCCCAATCCAGCTGTCCCCACAGCCAGTGCATGCTCCTCAGCCCCTGGCCTCTACTGCTGTGTTCATATCTGCATCTTTGGCATTTCAAGAATGCCACATAAATGGAATGACACAGTACGTAACCTTTGGGGACTGGCTTTTCCCACTCAGCAGAACCCTCTAGAGAGTCATCCAGGCTCTTGTGTATCAATGGCTCACTCCTCTTTATTGCCGAGTAGTTTTCCATAGTGTGGATGTTCCATGGTTTGTTTTACTTTGCATGTGTTGAAGGACATCTGGGCTGTTTCCAGGTTCAGGGTGTTACACATAAAGCTGCTGTAAACATTCCTGTACAGGTTTTTGTGTGAGCATAAGCTCACATTTCTCTGGGAGAAGTGCCCAGCAGTGCAATTGCTGGGGTGTACGGTATTTGCATGCTTAATTTTCAAAGGAAATTGCCAGACTGTTTTCCAGAGCGGCCAGACCATTTTACATTCCACCCAGCAAAGTGCAAATGATCCATTTTCTCTGCAGCTTTGCCAATGTGTGGTGGTGTCACTATTTTCTTAATTGTTATTTCAGTCCTTCTGATAGGTGTGTAATGATAATTCATTGTGGTTTAAAATGTGCATTCACCAATGGTTAGTGATGGTGAACATATTGCTATGTGCTTATGACATCTGTAGATTCTCCTTAGTTTGGCTTTCTCTGTCTCTACCCCCACCCCTTTTTGTAGAGCAGGAGAAAGAACCCAAGGGCTTGCACATGTTAGGCAAGTGCTTTACCATTGAGCTACATCCCCAGCCCTTTAAAATACCTATATATAGATACATATATATATACATATATATATATACATATACATATATATATACATATATATATATACATATATATATATATAGAGAGAGAGAGTTTTTAATTCTACTTTATTGTCTAGGAGTATTTGCTTACATGTATGTATGTACATGCTGGGTGCCCAAGGAGACCAGAAGAGGACATTGTGTTTCCTAGAACTGGAGTTGCAGATGGTTGTGAGCCACCATATGGGTTCTGAGAACTGAACCTGGGTCCTCTGCAAGAGCAGCAAGTTCTTTTAACCACTGAGGCATCTCTTAGGCTCTCTTTAACTTTAACTGTGTGCATGTGTGCATATGTGTGCACGTGTGTGTGAGAAGTGCAGGTGCCTGAGAATTTCAGAAAAGGGTGTTGGATCCTCTAGAGCTGGAGTTACAGGTGATTGTGAGCTATCTGACATGGGTGCTGGGAACTGAACTTGGATTCTCTGCAGGAACAGTATGTACTCTTAACTACTGAGCCCTCTCTCCAGCCGCATCCCTTGACTTGTTTGAGATGGGTTACTATGAAGCTCAGACAGACTTTGAATTCCTTCAGCATGCCTGGTGCTGGGATCACAGGCATCCACTACCATGCCTGTATGTAGATGCTCTTAACTAATGGCATCTAGAATAGTGAGTCCTCTCTAGAAAGTTTTCTGTTTACTGTTCCTGAATCCATCAGAGGGACCACCATCTATGGCAGCAAGATCATTCTTGGACAATCTGATTTGATCATGGGCTGTGGAACAGAAGGGCATCATGAATCAGTTTCCTTCAGAGCTCTTGGGAAGCCAACGTCCTGATCAGCAAGCAATGATTCTTCAAAAGGAATCTTTCTTCTCCAGCAGCAGGTCCAAAGGTGAGCCTAAAATATTCAGTGGACCATGTTATTTTCCCTGCTGTGTGGTTGTACTCGCAAAGCACAGACGTGTAGATTTAGAATAGGTAGCAGCTGGTTTTATTTGTCAACTTGACACAAGCTAGAGAGCCGAGACTCTCAGTTGGAGAAATGCCTGCATGAGATCCAGGCCAGCCTGGTCTACAGAGCAAGTGTCAGGAGAGGCTCCAAAGCTACAGAGAAACCATATCTTGGGAAAAAAAAAAAAAAAAAAAAAAAAAAAAAAGATTATGTTTCAAGAACCAGGCACTCAGGAGGCAAAGGCAGGTAGATCTTTGTGAGTTCAAGGCCAGCCTGATCTTTTCTAAATAGTGAACACCAGGCCAGCTGAGGGTACAAGCACAAAAATCCCAGGTGATGGTGGTGCATACCTTTAATACCAGCACTTGGGAAGGGAAGGCAGGCTTATCAGTATTTGAGGGTACCCTGGTCTACAGAGAGAGCTCCAGAACAGCCAGGGCTACACAGAGAAACCCTGCCTTTCTGTTTGTTTGTTTTGTTTTGTGACAGAGTTACTCTGTATGGCTTTGGAGCCTGTCCTGGAACTCTCTGCAGACCAGTCTATCCTTAAACTCACAGAGATCCACCTGCCTCTGCCTGCCTAGTACTGGGATTAAAGGCGTGTACCACCACCACCCCAGCTTTTTCTTTTTTTTCTTTTCTTTTCTTTTTTTTTTTTTTTTTTTTTTTTTTTGTGAAACCCTGTCTTTAAAAAAACAAAAAACAAAAACAAAAACAAAAAAACCTAAAAACCAAAATCCACAAAAACAAATGGGAATGCCCATGACCCCAATGCGAGGGGCAGAGACAGGTGGATCCCAGAGGACTCAGTGGTCTAGCTCTACCTCAAAAAAGGCCGGAAGAACAGCAGGGTGCCTCAGTAAGTAAAAGTGCTTGTCATGTAAGCCTGGTAAGCTGAGTTTGATCTCTGGGATTCCATATGGAAGGACAGAACTGACTCCTGAAAGTTGGCCTCTGCCTTCCACACGCGTACACACATGTGCCTGTACTTGCTCTCACACAACAACAATAGTAATTTCAAAAGACACTTTAAAGGGTGGCAAGTGATTAAGAAACACACTGGAATGTCAACCTCTGCTCTCCACAACCACATACATAATCATTCTCGCACACACATACTCCACATATAAAGGCAAAACATTTGTTTTAACAACCTCACTTATTTTGTTTTTCCCTACAAGCTTTGGAATAATCTTTCCCATATTTACAAATAAAATTACTGACATTTGTATGGGATTCACCTGGGGTGAATGTCAGTTTGGGGAGAATTGACATTATAATGTCAAATCTCTCATTTACCAATATAGGGTATCTTGGCCCAGGCTGGTGGCACACTCATGTAATCCCAGCACTTGGGAAGCTGAAGCAGGAGAATCACAAGTTTGAGGCCAGCCAGGACTGAGACCCAGTCCTATCCTATATATACAATCTTTCTTTCGCTGTTGTGGACGATTTAACTATGTAAAGATGGGTTACATTTGTTTCATCTTGCCTGCTTGTCCAATAAAAAAGCTGCAAGCCAATAGTTAGGCAGGAGAAGGACAGGCAGGGCTGGCAGACAAAAAGAATGAGTAGGAAAACCTAGGTTGGAGAGAGACGAAAGAGGAGAAGACAGGAAGGAAGAGTAGGACATGCCTGGGGTCAGAAGCCAGCAGCCCCAGCCAGACAAGAGGAGCAGTGACAGTAAGATGTAGAGACAAAAATATAGATACAGAGAGACAGGTGAAATTTTAAGAGCTAGCAAGAAATGAGTCTACGCTAAGGCCAGACATTCATAATTAATAAGCTTTCCATGTCATGATTTGGGAGCTGGCCAGTGCTGTAGAAGAAAGTCAGGTACATTTTCCCAGGATTTTGTAGTTTTATCACATGTGCACTTACGCACGTGGAGATTTAAAAGCAGCTCTCAGGAATCATCTTTTTGCTTCTACCATGTGGGTCCTGGACTGGGACTCAGGTCTTCAGGATGGCAGCAAATGCCTTTCATACACTGAGCCATCTCTCAGCTGCCCCCCTCCTACAGACACAGCCCAAGACAGAGTCTCACCATGGAGTCTAAATCTAGTCCTCCAGCTTCTCAAGTGCTGGAATTACAGGCATCTGCCAGCATGCTAGGCTTAACTCCTATATATGTGTTTCTGTTTATTTAGTTTATGTTTGGCTATTTTGTCTGCATGTGTCTGTGTATGTGCTGTGTGTGCCCAGTGCCCTCAGAAGCCAAAAGACTGGATCAGATCTGGAGTTACAGACAGTTGAGAGCTGCCGTAGGATTGCTGGGATCAAACCCAGTCCACTGAGCCATCTCTCCAACCCCACTTTTCCTTGAGGGTGGGAGACTGGTGAGGCCAGCCTAGTCTACAAAGCTACACAGAGAAACCCTGACTCAAAAAAATCCAGAAAAATATATATATTCTCACATCTTTTTCCATCTGTTTGCTTTCAACCTACCTATACTGTTATACTTGAATTTCTTGTAAACAGCATATTGTCTGATCTGCTAATTTCTGTCTGGATTACTGAATTTAGACCATTAACATTTAGTGTAAACATTGTATTCCAGGGATTAATTCTGTTCTTTAGTTGTTTGCTTTTTCTTTCTCATTTTTTTTTCTGTTTTCTTTCTCTTTCCTTCCTGGTTTCTGGGTTTTCTAAGGATCCCCATGGTACTGACAGCGCCCCCGAACAGCAGGAAGCAGTTTGGAGAGAACAATGCCCAAATTCCCAAATATTGTTTATAAATGTTTGTTGTTTCATTTAAATGGGGTTGTTTATAAATGGTTAATGATCACAGCCAATCTCTTTCTAAAGGAAGATAGGGGGAATATGATATAGAAATTAATACTTTGTATTGGTATGGCTTTTGATTTATTGATACACATTTAAGGTCAGTTTGTTATAGGTATATTTCTCCTCTTGTTTAGGTATTGTGTTTATAAAGCTCATTTAAGAATGTATATAATTAAATACAAATTATAGTCACCTATAATAGTCAAAACAAGTTAGTTAGGTTTTCTAGATATACAGAGATACATTTGAGATACTCTTCAAACCTTTCAAAGACCTACAGAATGTGGCATTTAAACTGGTTTATTAGGTTTTTTTTTTTTTTTTCATGACAAAGAGATACAACTGCTCCTGGCCATACTGATTATGTCAGCGAGGAAGATGAGCATAGAAGAAACTCTCTATAGAGTCTGCCTTTGACATGGCAAGACTAGCCATTTAGGCAAGAAACTGCTCTTGCCTGGAATGTTTGACTGTATGCTGTATAAAGTGGAAATGCAGGACCCACACGAAAGTGATCGCTGAACTTGCAAAACAAGATAGGACAGTCCTGTAGAGTTCCCAATTCATGGAAGAGTCTGCCAGACATTCTGCAGGACACAAAGAAAAATGACTGAAACTGCCAATACCAGCAGACAGTTTAAAATTCCCTGCTTCACTGAGAAGCCTGACAGACATACTGTGGCCTATGGCCTGAAGATGGATGCTCCAACGTTACAGAGGAACTTTGGGTGACTGTTCAGGCAGCAAGATGTCTCTGTCAATACTAGAGTTTATATATTATCTTTCTGTGGTCTTTGATGGAGTTGAAGACAAATAGTTATGGTTATAGTTTCCCTCAGTAATGATAAAAGATGTTACATATAAAAATTTCCCCAAATTTAGATTCACAAAGATAGATGATAGATGTCTTCTTTAAATTTTGCCAAATGTTAATGGACTAATATTATTAACTATAGTTCTTACTCGGGAACTGTTTTATTAGTTACAATTTTACTATGTTAATGTTAAAACCCTTCTTTTTATTTAGACAGAAAAGAGGAGATGATGGGGGATGTCCTTCTGAATATGTTTCTCTTATTGGTTGATGATTAAAACACTGTTTGGACAGTAGGTAAGACTAGAAGACAAGGAGAATTCTGGGAAAGATAAGCAGAGAGACACAGCTAAGGGACAGCATGTGGAGACCAGGAAGACAGGATGTGCCAGGCATTCTCTGGTAAGATAAGGCCATGTAGAAATGCATAGATTAGTAGTTATGGGTTAATAATTAAGGCAGAGCTAGCCAATGAGAAGCCCTAGTCATTGGCCAACAGTTTAATAATTAATATAAGTCTTTATGTGCTTATTTGGGGCTGAAAGGTAACTGTGGGACCAGGTGGGAAGAGAAGCAACAGACCAGACTGGCTTTAAATTCAGAGAGATCTGCCTGCCTCTAAATGCTGGGATTAAAGGCGTGGGCCACCATGCCTGGCTTGAACATTCTTCATAAACCCATTTTATTTATTTTTGTGTATATGTGTAGGTATGTACATGTACATAGGCCAAAGGACAAGTAATGGGAGTAAATTCTTACCCCCCCATCCTGTGAGTGCAGGATCAAACATATGTTGTCAGGTTTTCTGGAAAGTCCCTGTATACCCCTCTCCCCACAGTTTCTGTAGCCATTCCATCACATATATTAGGACTGCTTTGTATTCAGTTATCTGTGGAAACCTTAGTGCTCTCTAATCCCTTCACTCTATCTTCATACTATAGTTGTCTTAACTATTTCCCTACAGCCACAGAGACCTGGATCTGACTGTGTGATGCTTTTGCTTCAGTGGTCAAACAAAACACAAGGAAAGCCTATGGTATGCATCCAAGGTTTTGCATGCTGCCTTCCTGATGTTCCAAAACTCCTTCTTTATCCTTTCTCTTCAGAGAACTTTCTTCAGCTTTCTAAAGAGATGGTTTGTTTGTAATCAGCTCAGTTTTCCTTGATCTAAGCAGTGTCTTGACTTCCCCCTCATTTCTGAAGGGTGTGTTAAGAGGGGATGAAAGTCCCAGATCCTTGGCCAGCCTTTTCTGACAGCTTCCAGGCTATTATTCTTGTTATCAGCTATTATAACCCTTTGAGGGTTTCTACTTAGCCTCTGCTGGCATGGGTGAGTCCAGAGAAATTCTGAGATGTTTGATTAGTATATTGTTGCATTTTATGCTGCTATAACAAAACACCGGAGGCTAGAAACTTTATAAGGAAAAAGCCTTATGCTCAGTCATTGTATTGAAGGCAAGGTAGTTCAAGAACATGGTGTGAGCTGGACCATGGTAGCAAAGACCTTTAATCCCAGCACTCGGGAGGCAGAGGCAAAGTAAGTTCCAGGACAGCTAGGGCTGTTACATAGAGAAACCCTGTCTGAAAAAAACCAAAAACTAACCAAACAAACAAAAAAACATGGTGCCAGTGTCTACTTAGCTTTTGATAAAAGCTTGAGCATGGTGAAGCTCAAGGACACTCTGATATGCATGAAAAGTGGTCATGTGTATGAAAGAGGCCAACAGGGAGGTGTTAGTCTTGCTATAAAGAACTCACTCTTGTGATAATTAGCATTCTCACGGACCTACTAATCCTTTTATCAAAGTACATCCTTCATGATCCCAAATGCCCACTAAAAGCCCACACTCCCTCCACACCAGACACTGTGACTTCCGGATCCAGTCCCACTTTGGTGGGACAAACTGTATTTGAACAGAGTGGCTTGGAGGTTTTGTGTACTATGAGGCAGCTGTTTTTCTGGTTCTTGGGTGGAGAACAAGTTCTCCCCAGAGTTTGGTGTTTTGGTTTTTTTTTTTTTTTTTTTTTTTTTTTTTTAAGACAGGGTTTTTCTCTCTATCTTGGCTGTCTTGGAACTCACTCCATAGACCAGGCTACTCTCAAATTTACGGACATCTGTCTGCCTCTGCCTCGTGAGTGCTGGGATTAAAGGCAGGAGGTCTTTATGTCTTTGTCTATCAGTACTCTGGCCGCTGACTTTTGCTGCTCTATACCTATAGAGCATATCTGGGGCAAATGGAAACAAACAGGAGATCTTGGGAAGTTGCTCCTCAGGCCCTGAGATACCTGGCTAGCTCCCATCCTCTCTACCTTCACACAGCCTGCCACAGTATTTACACTTTGTGCCTGCAGTTTTTAAATTCTGTTTTTTGTTCATTTTTTTTTTTCCAGATAGGATTTCTCTGTGTAGCCCTGGCTGTCCTGGCACTCACTCTGTAGACCAGGCTGGCTTCAGACTCACAGAGATCTGCCTGCCTCTGCGTCCTGAGTGGTAGGATTAAAGGCGTGTACTACCAGTGCCTGGCCATGGAACATTTTTTTAATTGAGGTTCTCTTCTCTCAAATGGTTTTAACTTGTGTCAGGTTGACAAAACAATCCAGCACAGCCACTATGTCTGACCATCATGATTATTTCCTTAAATAATTTTTTAGTTATCACATATTTATTTATTTTACATACATGTGGACTGCGGATCACTGTACAAGTCAGACGACAGCTTGTATAAGTTGCTTCTCCTTCCACTAGATGGGTCCTGGGGGTGGAGTTCTGTTGTTAGGCTTGGCAGTAGGTACCCTTAAGGACCAACTGACCGAGCCCTCTCATGGCCCAGCAGTTTATTTGTGTCTCTCTTTCCTCGAAAGCATCTGGGCTACTTCAGCCCTCAGCTGCTTTAGGAGAGCCCAGGAGGTCCCCTGGACCTGGGTGCCACATGTTTGGGCTTGTACCCAGGAACAGCACCAGCTGCCACAGTTGCTAGTGTTTTAGCATCTTGCTTTCTGGGAGGCAGCAGCCTGTACATGCCTGCCCACTGCATATGCAAAATCCTGTTGGGAAACTAATTAAAATCACCTTAGGAGTCCTTGGTAAGGAGGAGATTATTCTGGCAAAGTGACCACCACTCCTTAGATCATGTTTTGGGCTTGTAAATCTCAGGGACTGACCACAAGGGTGGGATTCGAACCCATGAGTGCAGAGCACAATGGATTAGCAGTCCATCACCTTAACCTAGGCCACCTCGTCCTACTGGGCTTATAAATCTCAATTTGTCATGGTAAATATTGATCATCAATTTGACAGGATTTAGAATTACCTAGTTAACATCTGGGAATGTTTATGAGGGTTTATCTTGATTAGGTTAACAGAAGTGGGAGACCCACCCTAACTGTGGGCAGCTCTGTTCAGCAGAATAGGGGCCCAGACTGAGTAAAAAGGGGAAGCCAGCTGAGCACCACCTTCCTCTCTCTGCTTCCTGACTATGGCTAGAAAGTGATGAGCTGCCTCCTCAAGCCCCGCCTCCACACCTTTCCCATCATGATGGCCAGTACCCTGGAACTGTGAGCCAAAATAAAGCCTGCCTGCCTTAAGTTGCTTTTGTCAGGGTTTTATTTTATTTTATTTTATTTTTTATTTTTTGCCCCAGCAACCAGAAAAGTAACCAATGCACTGGGTTCCCCTGATGATAGGAAAGTGTTCTGTTTGGTCCCAAGGTGGAGGACTGAGTTGTGGGATGGGGAACACTCAGGGAGAAGCTGAGATCTCAGGCAAGAAGCAGCTCAGTGGGGAATCTGACATGAGAGGTGGTGGCCCCTAGCACTGCCCCAGCACACAGTAGGTCCTCTGCCCTTGCCAACTCAATAAGATGGTAGCACATATGTGCAGCCCTAGCATGAGGATGGTGGAGGCAGGAGGATTAGAAGTTCAAAGTCATCCTGCATATGAGCTTGAGGTACCTGTGTGGTACCATGAGACCCTGTCTCAAGAAAACAAAATAAAACCCCCCAAATCTAATGCAATGGAAATTCCAGGAAATAGCCCCTATACTGTACTGTTTGGGGATCGGTGACCAAAAAAAAAAAAAAGTGTAGGCTGGAAACAAAAGCAAACTCAGCTTTACTAACTGTCCCAGCTGGTGTGGAGTGCTGGGACAAGTGGGTGCTGTGCTCACTGGATTCTTGCCCAGGACAGATGTAGTTAAATTGTGTTTCTAAAGGCTCCCTCTAGCTGCAGAACAGACAGAGCCAGGGAGAATGGGAGGTGACAGGGTAGTGCCACAGGGTGGACAGTAGGGGTGAATGTCTAGAAATACTTCAGTCAGAATTGATGAGAATCATCTACTCTGTCATGGGTGTCATGACAAAAAACAAGATGTACATGGTGACACCCAGGGGCAGCCTGACTGGTGAACTGACGAACATTCAGCTACCAAACACCCCTGCAGCCAAAAGTGGCTTTGTCCCTCAGGCCCTTCCCAGGCCTGCTGTCGGAGATGCTCTGGGGTCATCATCAGGACACTTTAGAAAGTACTCAGTGGAGAATCTCAGTCTCCTATGGCAACTGGGACACAAATGTCCCCACACATAGCAGGCTGGTCTCAAGAAGACCTTGTGGCCCAGATGGCTTGGCAGCTGTGGATCTGGGCTTGGCTGGGCTAGACAATGACCCCCTGTCTGCGGTTTCCTTGTTTCTACGAGCCCAGCCTTGGGGGATGAGGTTCTGCTAGAGAAGTGTGGAGACAGGTCCTGTAGCATCTGGTCTACAAGAGAGCAGCAGGACAGTGCTGGCAGTAGACCCAAGTTCCTCCCATGGAGCAGCACTTGGGTTAAGAGTATAGAATGTTACTGTTGTATATCATGTCAGTGTGGAGGTCAGAGACAACCTGTAGTGTCAGTTATCTCCCTCCAATTTCACATAGGTTCCAGGCATCGAACCCAGGTCTTCCGTCCAGTATGGCAATCTCCTTTACCCACAGAGCCATTTTGCCAGGCCCCTGTTAAGGTTCTGACAAACACTCCTCAACTTGATATCCATCATTTGCTTGTGAGAGTCATTCTTCCACACCCCGTGCTTTGGGGACATGGCTGCTGCAGGGTGGGGATGAAGGGTCCCTGTTTGACCCATTTTATGCAGGGATGGGGGATCAAATTTGGGCTTCAAGAATGCTATTAAAGGCTGGTTGGTGGTGGCATCGGCACAGGCCTTTAATCCCAACACTTGGGAGATAGAGGTAGACAGATCTCTGTGAGTTTGAGGCCAGCCTGGTCTACAGAGTGAGTTCCAGGACAGCCAGGACTGTTTCACAAAGAAACTCTGTCTCCAAAATTGGAAGAAAAAAGAAAAGCTAGAGAAGCCACTCTACCAAGTAAGTTCACATCCCCAGCCCTGTTGACAGTGTAGTATCTGCTAGGAGTACAGCTATCTTCTCAGCATGCCACTCAGTTCTCTCTGCTTGGAGCTTCCCTCCAGCTCTGAACCACACATTCAGCCTTCCACCTTGCCCATTCACTCTGCAAAGCAGCCTCTCAGCTATGTAGATAGGAGTCCCCTACTCTTCCTGGGTAGGTGGGCCTTCCTCACAGTGTGGTAGCTCATAGCTCCAGCAGGCTATGGAGAGACACCCAACAATAGAAAAAACTTTTGAGTTAAATCAGCTGATGTACTTCAAGGATGTGCTGCCCTCAAAATGGAAACTAGGATATGTGCTACACTGGGGAAGGGGTTTCGCTTTTGTTTCCACAGGGTTAGAAAAGCTATGGATACCATCAAAGTTAATCAAGCGTGGTTTGAACAGGAGAAACCTCTTGATAAAGAGAAATGATAGCTCATCCACCGAGGTGACAATACTACAAGTTGTAAGGAAACCTCACAAAGGTCAGGGCAGGGTTTTGTTCTTGTCTTTGCAGGAAAATAGAAATGCCTGTCTTCAAAAAGTCAAAAGACCTTGACCATATAGGCACCTAAAGAAGAAAGGATAAGTTATCCAGGAAAAAAAATCACCAAACAAAGAAAATCTGACTGTTGGTACCAATATTCTCTGCAGTGTTGTAGTCTCACTACCTAAACACCTATATGTCCTTCTCAGTGTAGTGGTAGTCCAGACTCACTTACAAATCAAAGCTGGCTTTGGAGTTGGGCTGTGACTAAAATTTAAACTTTCCATTTTGATATCAGTAATGTTGAAGTTTTCCACAGTGCACAATGAATTCTCCTACAGTAATCTCTTAAGTCTCCAAAAAGATGGGGCCCCACAACAACACTTCTACCTGGCTCATATATGATGTCGCTGAGCTGATATACCACTCTAAGATTGGTTTTCAGCCACAAACTGCTTAAGATGATTCTAACTTGGCTAGCTGAGATGGAACACCTTCTTGCAACACTCTGGTCAGAACTTCATATAAGAACTTCAGATAAACCCTACCCACTACTCAGAGGCTGTCTACAATTGCTACAGACAGTACTCTTGAGACTTAACCTTTATTTTAGTGTTTACAGGATTCCTGAGACACCGTCACCCCCATGACAGCTGGGAGTAATTCTAACATCCAACAGCTGGATTGGATGGTTTTTAAGAGTTTTTCTCAGGGTCATGGGCAATTGTCACTTATTAAGGGTTGGTTATAAATTTTAATAGAGTTGGGGTGGAACAATAAAGTTTAGATTCAGGAATCTCTTGTGGAAAAGAAAAAGGGAGAATGGATGGGATGGGATAATAAGTTATATTGTGAACTATTTTAGCAACTATTAGTTACGATTTACACTGATTTCAGATTCTTGTATATTGATACAAACGAAATTATATTTGTCAGTTGTTTATGTTCCCCTTTCTGTTTACAATGTTTTTGCACACTAACAAGTTATTTTTGTCATATTGTATGCTTCTACAAATGCTTAAGATATTTTGTATATTTTTATATTGCACTACAGAGTTCTACCTCTGATCAAAATATTTCTCTGTATATTGTTACAATTTGAAGTCATTGTCCTCCTTGCTGCACATCTGTTTAAAGATTGTTTATTTTTATATTATATGTAAGGTTTAGTCTTTAAGCTATGTATTAAGAATTATAGATTATAGTCACCATGCTTTTCTTACCTAGTTATGTTAATTAGGTTCTCTAATTGCACAGAAATATACTCTGTATAGTTATGATCTTGAAACTCTTCAAAGATCTACAGAATATGATATTTAGATGTTTTAATAATTTAAAACTCTGTTAACATGAGACACAACTGCTCCTGACAGCACTGAGCTTTTCCCAAGAGTATGTTGGGTACTGGAGACACTCCATTTGGAGTTTATTTTCTTCTTGGCAAAACTGGCATATTGTGCAAAGAACGGCCCTTGTCTTAACTGCTGACAGTAGGCATGCTGTCCAAACTGGACAAGCAGGATGCAAGCAAAAGTGACTGCTGAACCTTGGCAAGACAGGGTAGGACAATCTTTCAAATCTTCCTGCTTCTGAAAATGGTCTGTCAGATATCTTAGGTACTAGTCAAAGTTGGCTGCCGCAATGTTGCAGGGAGACTTACCAGCTGTTTCTGTCATTTCTTGCACCTTTTGGAAGCTGATTACTTGCACTTCCTGCTTACTCAGACAATATTATTTTCCTTCTCAGGTCTTTATTGGGGTTGAAGACTAGACAGTCACAGTCACTACCCTCTCGTATCTTAGCTGAGCCATTTTAGGTACAAGATTTAGGCTCCTCAGGATAGGACAGCTGTTGGAATAATCTCTCAATTTTACCAATTACCTATAGCCTGGACATTTAATGTGTATTTCTTGTTTGATGCTGTTCTGGTTGGCTGTAGTTCTGATTTTGTGTGTTTTTTTTTAACCTTTTCTTTCTCCTGGACACTTGATATTTTTTTCATTTGTATTTAGTTTTATGATAAGATTAGAATCTTCTTATTTGGAAGAAAAGGAAATGTGTTGTGGAATTTCAATCAATTTAGCCAATGACTTTTGGGGCAGCAAGCCACACCTTAGGGCTTGTCTGCCCAGGTGACAACCTAAAAACTGAAGGACAGGATTGTGAATCCCTCTTGCTGGCAGGCTCTTGGGTGACGGTGGCAGATCAGATGGCAGCCTCCAGTGCCACAAGGCAGAAGACCACAGCAGCTCTCTCTACCTTTATCATGTGATTGTCCTCCAAACAATTATTTGATATCCTTTTATTTCAGGCTTTGTGGACACCCTTACTCTGCCCACAGATAGAAAAAAGAACTTATGAAATAAGTATCTCAGAAGTGACTTTGGACTTGGGACTTTTGAAACATTGTTCAGACTGTGATAGACTACAGGGACTTTTGAAGTTGGACTCAATGAATTTTGCATTATGATATTGTTACAAGTTTATGGGGACCAAGGAGTGGAATGTGGTAGTTTGAATGTAATTGGCCCCTATAATCTCATAGGGAGTGGCACTATTAGAAAGTGTAACTTTGCTGCAATGGATATTGCCTTGTTGTAAGAGTGGCTGTGGTTGGGGCTGGAGAGATGACTCAGTGGTTAAGAGCACTGACTATTCTAGAGGACCCAGGTTCAATTCCCAGCACCCATATGGCAGCTAACAACTGTCTATAACTCCAAAGACTTGACACCCTCAAGCAGACATACATGCAGGCAAAGCACCAACACAAATAAAATTTAAGTAGAAAAAAAAAATTGCAGTGGTCATGCTGTCTCTTTACAGCAATAAAAACCCTAACTAAAACACCCTCCCTAGAGGAAACAGCTGCTCTGAGGAGTGCCTGCTGCTCTTTCTCAAAACTTCTCCCATCGCTCTGCAAGAACTCCGCTTGTTACCTCCTGGACCTCCTGGCATTAGGGGCACTGCACTGTGACTCAAGCCTGGTTCTGTTGGGAACCCACCTCCCCAGCTGTCCCTTTGGGCACGTCTCTGGTCCCTCTTCACCTCCAGAGTCTTAGTGATTGGGCCTGAGTTACCTCAGGAGTTTCACAGAGTAACTGCCACCCACAGGCCAATGCTGCCCAGCACACTGGAACCTGAACTTGGGTGTTTGGTGCCTACTCAGCTACTGATTTAGCCTCCATGTCATCCTTATCCTGCCCACCCCTAGTGTTTACTCCTTCCTGTCCCCATTCCAAACCTACCCCTTCCATGCTGGTCTCATCCAGTTGATGGTGCTTCCAAACCTCTGGGCAGGCTTTGATTTTTGCATTATCCCCCTTCCATTTAACGGACTCCCCCTCTGTCTGTCTGTCTGTCTGTCTGTCTGTCTGTCTGTCTCTCTCTCTCTCTCTTTCAGTCTGCCTTTAATCCCTGCCTCCTGCTGGCTCATCTAAGGCCCCAGCCTCAGCATCACATTGACTCTATTGTCCTTCCTCACCAATGATGGTCAACAGGGCCCTGCCCTGACCTCACCTGAGCTGTGCTTCCTACAGCTCTGCATGGAGCCCCCTCTGTCCTCATCTGGCACTCATCTGTCTTCGAATTCTCTTCAATTGCTGCTATACTGCCTGTACCTGGGAACAAGTCCCCTATGGTATTGGAGGTATGTCAGGCCTGGAGAGGCATCTAGAAATATTTGTTAAATGAATGAGTAAATGACCTGGTCCTTGAATTCTTTCCGAAGGCATGCCCACTTGGCTTCCAAATATCTCTCAACCCAGCACTCCAGACTTCTCTAAAGAATTGAAGCCTGCTTGTCATTCCTGTTCTGGCTAGTGAGGATGCCAGCACCTACTTCATGGTTCCTTCCAGGGCTTCTCCCTCACTACCTGTAAGCAGTCACCTCAAGTTCCCCCATTCCTCTAGCTTGCCTCTTGTGGATGCTGCTTGCTGTGTCTTGTGACCACCCTGTTCTGACATCAGGTGTCACTTCATTAAGCAAAGCCTAGACACACAGCAGGTGTACAGTGTCTGCTGAGTTAAACATTTGGTTCCGTTTCCTGTTTGTTTTCCATTAGGTCTTTATTTTAGGGCATGTTTAATGTTTTAGTTTCTCTTCCGTTTGTTCTAGTAGATTTATTTCCCTTTGTATTCTCTTTCCTTCACCATTTCTTTCTGTATACATACATACATTACTGATAATTTTATAACTTTATCTATATTTATATATAACTTTCAGATTTATTTCACATGCATGCCTGGTCCCTGTAAAGTTAGAAGACATAGGATCCCTCAACTCACAGAGATTTGCCTGCTTCTGCCTCCCGAGTGCTGGGATTAAAGGCATGTGCCATCACTGCCCAGAAGCCTTTGTGTTTTTTTTTTTCCTTTGATTTTTATCACCTACGTGTGTGTGTGTTGTGTGTGTGTGTGTGTGTGTGTGTGTGTGTGTATTCCTAAATATAGTAATACAATCTGCTCAGTTTGTATAGTGTTACTTATATGTGTATGATTTCAGGACTGACTGCTTGGTATGGGATAGCGGATTAGAGATTTCCCTGGGGAAGACTCTTCCCTAGCTCTCAGCATTCCTTAGCTGCCTGTCAGATTTTGTCTACGGTTGGGGTCCTGTGAGATTTCTCCCTTCTGTGGTAGCATAACTGTTGGTATCATACTTTTTTAGGTCTTATTCTTGAGCCTTGAGACTTCATGGGTGTGGCCTTCCTGACATTTCTAGGAGATGAAATCTCACGGCAGACATCCTGTCCTCTGGTTCTTACAGTCTTTCTGTGCCTTCTTCCCAATGTTACCTGTGCTGTAGGTGCAGGAATTATGTTAGACACAGGTCAGTTGGGCAGGGTACCATATGGGGCCACATGTGCTCTGTATTTTGATCAGGTGTGGTTTTCTTATGTTTTGTTTTTTGTTTGAGGTTTTTTGTTTGTTGGTTGGTTTTTCAAGACAGGGTTTCTCTGTGGACTCTCCAGGCCATCCTGGAAACTCACTCTATAGACCAGGGTGACCTCAAACTCACTGAGATCTGCCTGCCTCTGCCTCCCGTGTGCTAGGATTAAAGAAGTGCACCACCAAGCCCGGCTCAGTTGTTTTCTTTAATGATCTCCATCTGTTACAGAGAGAAGTTGTTGAGGGATGGTATCTACACCTATCCAGCTAGACCATGGAGCAAGATATGCAGAACCTGGCTAGGCAGAGAGGTTGGGTAGGGGATCAAAAGCCCTTTAGGTTAAGGGTAGTGTCAGCAGGGCTGTCTGGATTAGGCCAGTGCACTGGAGAAGGGTTCTGAGCCAGATTTGTTATTTGGACAGGATCATCAGAGAGGAATATCTGAACATAATTTTTAGAACTTTTTATTTTATGTCTATGGTATTTTGGTTACTTGTATGTTTGTGAACCACATGTGTGCCTGGTGCCCATGGAGGCCAGAACAGGGTGTCAGATCCTCTGGAAATAGAGTTACAGATTGCTGTGTGGCCCTGTATGGGGGGGCACTGGAAATTGAACCCAGATTCTCTAGAAGAGCAGCCAGTGCTCTTAACCTCTGAGTCATCTCCAACATCCTCGACATTGCATGTGGTGGCTGCCTCACATCCTTATTCACTTTATTTATTTATACAAGGCTTTGTTGTATAGCTTAGGCTGGTCTTGAACACATGAAATCCTTCAGCCTCTGCCTACCAAGCGCTGGGATTAAATTTGTGAACCACCATGTCCAATTTTGCTTTGTTTTTCAAGACAGGGTTTCTCTGTGTGATGGATTCTGGCTGTTCTGGAACTTGTTCTGTAGACCAGGCTGGCCTTGAACTCACAGACATCCTCCTGCCTCTGCCTCTAGAGTGCTGGGATTAAGAGTGTACCACCACTGCCTGGTCATCATGCCCAATTCTGTTGCATTATTTTATCATGATGTATTCCAGCATTGCTCACACTATCATGATGTTCTTTTCTAGCCCTGTCCTCCATGAACACACTTCCAAACGTGTATCCCCAGCCCTCAGGGACTCCTGGCACACGCCCTGGGACTCCCAAGCTTTGCAATTGAGATCTCCCTGGGGAGAGAGAACAATGCACTGGACACGTGCATCCAGCAGGGTGAGGCTCCAGGCTTTTCCTCCTACTGTCTCTCAGACAGACAGAGAGATGGCCAGACAGACAGGACAGGCGGCTGAAAGGCACCAGGGGAAGGTGGAGCGATGGCTTTGAGAGTGGCTGGCCTTTCTGGGACAGATAAAATGGAGACAGTGGGGTTATTGAGAGCAGATCTGTCACCCTGACTGGCTGCTGGCTTGAGGTCAGGACAGGAGACAAAACAGGGGCTCCCTCTTGAATATTCTCAAGGGAGTACATAGGTAGACAGATAGCCAGAGAACCAAAGTCTTAAATCCAGAAACTTGGGGTCACAGACACTGGGGTCTCCTGGGGCCTTCCTGGCTGGGACAGAGAAGTTCATCCCTTGGTGTGATTCGAAACAGAGCCTAAGATGCTGAGATGGAAAATGGGACAATCTAATACAAAGGGTTCAAAGGTCTCCAGCCAGGCAGGAGAGCCAGGATCTGGATACTGACACCCATTTGTTTGGAACAAGCCTTGTCTCCTGCTCCTTCCATCCCTGCTCCCAGAATGGAGTGTCTGGGGCCACCTGTCCACAGCCTCCAGTTTTGGCAAGATGCATATGAGGCAGATCCCAGTGAGCAGCAGTGCCTGGCTTCTTCCCACACTGCTCTGGCTCTCATGGGGCTTAGATGGGGGCAGTTTGCAGAGGACATGGGAAAGAATAAACGCAGCTTCCAACAGCTCTGCATGCTGCTGCTACAGGCAGCTGACCTGACTAACTGTGGGATCTTAGACCAGTTCCTCCCAGGACCCCTGAGGAGCTCCCTGGGGGGGGGTGATTCCAGAGCCTGATGCCCCTCGACTGCTTCCAGCCCCTCCTCTATGAGTATCAGAACTCTTCAGGACAGAGCTGACCCTCAGTAACAGTAGATAAAGCTGGGTGTGGTAGCACATGTCTGTAATTCTGGTACTCAGGAAGACTGGACAGGAGGACCAATACTTCAAGGCCAACCTATACTATATGGCAAGGCTGTCTCAAAATAAGTAAATAAAAAGGGACACCACCATGAAGCAGTATACCAGCCCTTGTGTGGGGCAGGGCTGGCTTCCTGTCCTTGATTAGGGAGAGTCTCAGTGACCTCACAGTATGCAAAGCTGGGCCCACCATTCTACAGCTAGAGAGTCAAAAAGGTCTCTTTGCCCTTCCAACTGTGTCCTGGCCACTTTGCTGAACCTCCTTGGGGACCATTAGTTAGGCAGGAACTGAAAATAGAAGCCATACATGCCTGTCCATGTTCACTGACTGTCCCCAGACCCCCATATCTCAACTTTTGGCACTGGACTTCAGCTTTCTGTGCAACAGGACTGAAGAGAGGGTTGAAAACAGGAGGGACCCCTTGTTACTCCCAAGTCCAAGGGGCACCCAAAGAGAGGAATTCTACTCTGTGAGGCCAGGCTAGCCTGGCACCAGGCCAGTGCCCCCAGTCACAGCCAGGCAGCTGGCCAGGACAGTTGCCAAGAATGCCAGGAATGTAGGCGGCTGTGTCCTTCCCGCTCCTCTTCCTCCCCCCTCCAGCCAGAACAGGATATTTCCTATACAGGGAAACCCGGTCCCTTTATGGGAAAACCACGGGGCATCTGGCGGCGCTGTCCCTGTGTTTGGATGGGTGTTTGGAATAGGCGCCCAGGGTCAGGGTCTGGATCCAGCACTGCTGGGTGGGTGATGGCAGGGCAGTGGGCATCTGTGTGGTTTCAACACCCAGTTAAGGGCCTACTGTGTACCAGATGCTCACAGCCCCCCTGGGGGTTTTATAGAAAGGTAAACTGCTCCAGGCATGGTGGCTGAAGCCTTTAATTTTAGCACTTAGAAGCTGGGGATCACTGTGACTTCAAGGCCAGCCTGGGGCCAGACTGCAGCTTGTGGAGCTAAGACATTACCCAAAGGCGCTAACTAGCAAAAATCACTGACTCCCAGGCCAGCCTGGCCATGATATTCATAAGGCATAAGGTTGGCCACTGAGCCAGGAGGTCTCCACTCATCTGTGACGACTAGGGGTCCTGTCCTGGTTCCTGTCACATGGAAGCTACCACTGGCAACTAGTCTGTTTTGAAGCTGGCCAAAGAAAAGCAAATGTGGGCATTTTGTCTCTAGATGGGCCTGGCACTCCAGTTCCAGTCCTACAGTCTCCAGGGCTGTGGGCGATTCAGTTTGGTCAGAAAACATGCATGTCCTTGGATGGGCTCTTTCAGACTTGCTCATATTGATGGCTGAGAGGAGTCACAGACATAGGGAATGCAGGCTAGGGCAGGTGAACATATCCTATCTCCTAAAGCTGACTTTCTCCACTCATTTTACTGACTTGCAGCTTCACCACCGGATTCAAGAGGGGCCCAGCCCTTCTCTCCCAGCTTCTTGTTTTCACACAGGATGAGCAGGGAAAAGTGTAGATCTGTGGCCTGTGATTTCCAGGCCCCCAACCAATCCCTCCATCAGAAACCAGGAGGCCAGGTGATTTGTTCAAAATAACAGTTGTCACCTGGCTGAGCTGTGATCTGATGCTGGCCTAAGACACCAGAATTCATACGGTGTCTGGATTCCGCCCCTCCTCCATTCCAGGCTCAGCGTCTGAGCTCTGGCGGTTGTATCCTAGTGAGCTGTCCGGCACCGGCTCCGGGTCCCCCGGGGGGCCAGGGTCAGGTAAACAGGATCTCGGCCTAGCTGCCTGACCTTGCTTACCTCCCCAAAGAATGTGAGGCATTCTTCCCCGTCTCGGGCTGAGTCACCCCGCAGCAATGTGCCCACAGGCGGCCTCCAGCAGCCCTCTCCGACCCCAGCTCCTAGCCTTCCCACCAGGTGATGTCACCCATGTTGCCCCCGTCCCATTCCACCCCGTGGAGCCCACCGAGGCCTCCAGTTGCCATGACGACGATTCACAACAGGAAACTAGGCCTGAGCTGGGCAGAAACACAGGAAGCAGCACTGAGCGCTGGGCAGCATTGTCAGCCCGTAAAAAACAAAACAGGACAAAAAGATTTAATGAGAACAATTAGCCCAAAGAAAGAGAAAAAAAAAAAAAAAAAAAAAAAAAAAGGCCAAAAAAACAAACAAAGCCAAACAGCCTGAAGACAGGGGCTGGCAGGGCTCCAAGGACCCCGTGTTTTCCCTCCCACACAATGTAGGTTAAATAATACTTCCTTCTCAGAAGAGGCTCCTGCGGCACGAGGGTCCTTCCCGGTGGCTCCCACTGCGGCCCCAGGTGCAGCTCTGGAAGCTAAAAGGACTCGACCTGCCCTATCCCACTTTGCAGAAGGGGTACTCAGTGGGGAAAGTTGCAGCCAGCAGAAGCACTCAGAGGGATAATGGCCCTGGCGTGAAATCTGTGCGAGTGACATTCTCTTGAAACTGTTTCTTCTCGGTCTCCCTCATCAGTGTCTTCAGCATCCTGGGCATCTTCCCAGCTCACTTCAGCGAGCTGGTACAGCGCAGGAGGTGCAAATATTTTGCGGAATGAGTTAATGCATAAATTGACTTTCTTGGAGGCCAGTGTTAGTTCATTGTTAACTAACTAGTACCGGAGACAGGTAAAAGAACGTCATCAGGGGTCAGGCGCCCAGTTATTGGAGCTGGGAAAACTTGGTGGGTCCTTACTGAGGCATGCTTATGCCTCTCTGTCTCCCATGATTCTCTCTGGTGGTAAGATCTCCCCCAACATTGTGAGTGGGGAAGGAGAACCTAAAGCTCAGAGGGACCTAGAAACCTTAGCTCTTTGTAGTACTTGGAAATGGAGCAGGTTCTGTGCAAGGAAGGCTGCCGTTTACAAATCCACTCAGTTGCCTCCTATCATAGGAACTATCAGAGTGTAAATGACCCCAGGTGGAACAATAGTAGAGCTGGGCTCTGCACACGGGATATTCCGGGCACCCTCTGTAATGAGGCACCAGCAAGGCACCTGAGGTGGCCCAATGCCCCTGCCAACGATCAGCAATGGTGTTCAGGGCTAGACTAGAGAGTGGCAGGCATGTTTAGACGAGTAGCACTGGAGAAAAGAGACCAAAAGTAACACAGTGTATTTGTTAACTTGTGTACAACCTGAGCACAGTGCTGGCCAGAAAATCCTGGGTGTCCTGCAGGAGATCCCCAGACCTGAGGGATTGTAGTAGAGCCTAAAATAAGGGGAAATGATATGGGGAAGAACGAGAGGGGACCTGAGAGTCGCACAGAAGAGGATGGGACCTGACTGTCCAGTGCCAGGCAGCCACTGGTGGCTTTTCTGTTTTTTTGAGCCAGGGTCTCACAATATAACTGGTTGGTCTGGCACTATCTATGTAGGTAGACCAGGCTGGCCTTGAACTCACAGAGATCCCCCTACCTCTCCCTTCTGAGTGCTGGGATTGAAGGCCTGGACCAGGCAGGCTCACAGGTCCCTTTTGAACAGTGGTGATGTGTGGAACTAGGTCAGGTTCTTTTGGGTTACTGCTTGACCTAACAGGGCAGAGGTCAGGGAGTCTGGGGCAGCTGACCTTTCTTTTCTTTAAAAAAAAAAAAAACAACAACAAACAAACAAAACCTGCTTGGTGTGGTGATGCACACCTTGAATCTCAGCAGTCAGGAGGCAGAGGCAGGTGGGTCTCTTGAGTTTGAGGCCATCCCACTCTACACAGTGAGTTCCAGGTCAGCCAGAGCCACATAAAGAGACTGTTTTGAAATAAATAAATAATTTTAAAGTGACATAGGTTAAAGGGCTCAATCAACTTAATTAAATAATAGCTACTTTATACTGCAGTTTCTTTTGCATATGCTGCCTTACTAATTCTCACTATAATTCCTGTATATATTCTAAAACCAGAGGCTTTTTTAGAGAAGTTGAAGGATTTGCCTGAGGCAGCACAGCTTAGAATGATGGAGCTAAATTCTACCTCTGCCATCTCACAACACAGCTAGCTCAGTGCCAAACCCTAGGAACACATAAATAGCCGGGCGTCGGTGGCGCACGCCTTTAATCCCAGCACTCAGGAGGCAGAGGCAGGTGGATCTCTGAGTTTGAGGCCAGCCTGGTCTACAGAACCAGTTCCAGGACAGGCTCCAAAGCCACAAAGAAACCCTGCAAGAGGGTGACCTGCAAGAGGTAAGGACACAGTGGTTGAACAGCTCAGGTGGTAGAGGCTGAGGCTGAACTAGAGAAAGGATGGCATCTCAAAGAGAGAGACAGCCACAGAACATCTCTCAGGACAAACAGCAGGGGTCAGGGTTCAGCAAGTGTATGTGGGGTGGGGAATGGAGGGCAGTGTCAAAGGTAGTGTGATGAATTTCAACCCAGCCCTCAACCCTGGGTCTCAAACTGGAGGTCCTCAGATGGGATGCTTAAAGGACATGTCTCCTGCCTTGTCCTCCTGTCCATTTGTGCACTGTCCTCTGGCCCCATCTGGCCCTAGGGACCTCTTCTGTCCACCTCTGTGTTAGTCAGTGTTCTCTAGAGGAACAGAACTGACAGACTGAATCTTTATGGAAACTGGAAGGGAATTTATTAAGATGACAACAGGTTGTGCTCCAGCTATGTGGTCCAGCAATGGCTGTCTACTGATGGAAAGCCTGAGAATCCAGTAGTTGTTCAGTCCATGAGACTGGATGTCTCAGCTGGTCTTCAGTATATACTAGAATCCTGAAGAAGTAGACAGTAATGAACTTGCCAGTGAGAGCCAGAGCAAGCAGGCAAAGAGCAAAACTTCCTTCTTCCATGTCCTTTATATAGACTACCAGCAGAAGCTGTGGTCCAGATTGAAGGTATTCCCATCTCAAAAGATCCAGACTGAAAGTGAGTCTTCCCACTTCGCATAATTTAATTAAGAAACAAAATCCCTCACTGAACTTGGGTTTTAGTTAATTACATATGTGGTCCAGTTGACAACCAAGAATAGCCATCACATACCTCAGTTCCTTACGGGGACTTGATGTCATGGGCTGTAGGGACATCTATAGAGAGGGCTGGAGCAGGGAAGGGAGGGCAGATGGCAGTGCATGGAGAGCCACAAAGATCCTGGAAAGTTAGGGACAGGAAGAGACATCACAGGGCTGGCGAGATGGTGTAGAAACACTTAGCCCCAAGCCTGAGTTCAATTCCAACAACCCAAATGACTGAGGGGGCAAACTGACCCCTTGAAGGTGGCTGTCTGGCTTGCACAAGGGTGTAGTTGTGCCCACCCCAAGTAATTAAATAGATAAGTTAGGGGCTGGGCCTGGAGAGATGGCTCAGCTGTTAAAGGCTAAGTTCATAACCCAAAGAACATATGCTGTTCTTATAGAGGAGATCTGATACTCTCTTCTGGCCTCTCTGAGCACATGCGTGGTGAACATGTGCACGCGCGCGCGCACACACACACACACACGCACACACGCACACACACACACACACACACACACACACGGGGTGGGGAGCCCAAGGGGCAGGGCATGGGTCTAGAGCTATTGGCTCTCATCTTGCCTCTCCACCACCCAGGGATGAATTACTCCCTTTCTGGGCCTGAATTCCCTCATCTATGTGGTGAGGGACAGTGACTCTGGATACCTTACAGTGTCATATATGAATTTCAGAACTGGCAGTGACTCATGAAGACCAGCTCAAGCCAAGAAACACTCAGTCTTTGGGCCTCAGTTTCCTGAAAGAAGATGCTGTTAGCATCTTATCTCTTCTGGGATGCTAGGGAACTCAGCATGAATGGGATAAGCTATTCAGCTTCTCTGTGCCTGGGCTCCATCATCCATGAAATGAGACTAAGAGCATGCCTACATAAACCTGCATTTAGCAAATACTGAGGGCATGGTGTGGAGGGTGTCACCTGGTTTTGTTCCTCTACCGTTTTCCTGTGATACTGCCTCATCCAAAGCATGCCTCCCTTGGGGGAAGGGCTGGCTTGCAAGGAAGGTGTTAGGTACAATGGTTGACTTTGGTGTTTCTGCTGCATTCTGGCTAATTCTGTCTCTTGCCAGCGCTAGGTCTCTTCAGTAGGGAAGTGGGGGGAGGGAGGGGGGAGCACGCAGGGCAGCCAGACACCTGTGTGCTTAGCGCCACCTAGTGGTTACAGTGGGTTCTGCTGTTCTGGAGAGCTCCAGAGAGGCACTGTGGCCTGTCTTGATGGAGGGAGGGAGGACGGCGGTACCCGGAAGGAGAGGGGAGTGGGGTGGGGGGGGGGGGGCGAGAGAGGCTTTGTTTTTTTGCTGAAGTTAATTTACTTTGGTTTTCCAGCAGAAGGCTGGCTCTCTAGTAACTGTCTCACTTCTGTCAGGAATGTAGCTCCCCATCTGCCCTTGTTGAAGATCAGCCTCAGGCTGAATCCTAGGGTGGAGGTACCAACAGACAGGTTTTCTTGGGAGACGCTCGAGGCTGATAGCAAGTCAAGGCTGTGATGGAGGGATGCCTGAGGCTTCAAAGACGGAGTCCCTAGTGACTGTGGAGAGCCTTCAGTGAACCAAGGATGATGGGGTGGGAGGAGCTCCTGTGAACCCCACAGTGTAGCAGAGATGGAAGCCCCAGGGCTGTCAGCTGGATAGGGTGAAGCTACCTAACCTTGGGGGCAGCCTGGAGGTGGCAGAGACTGGAGGGGCAAGTGCCCGGGACTGGACGGCTGTGAATAGGCGTGGTGGCAGCAGCTACAGGGTTCAAGGAGAAGGAGATGACGATGAGAAGTGAGCCAGAGGAGGCAGGATCAGTTTGCCAAACCAGGTACCTGAGAAAGGTTAGAAAGAACAGGAGGAGGGGAGGGGCTGCAGCCTCGTCGGAGGAGGGCAATCCCTGTCTGAACAGGTTGGGGATTCCAGTGGATCCACCAGGGAACAGTGATGGCAAAATATGGACGTTTTTAGCATGGAAATCACTGCTCCTGGTGGTCTGTTCTGGCTGGGTATCCACAGCGCCCCTCACCAGCGGATGTGCACAGGATAGCTGGAGTCCAACACAATGTGAGCTCCACTACAGAAAAGGGAGGAGTCCAGAACACTTAGAGGGTGGTGTGCTAGTTGCAGACGGGGCAGGTCAGACAGCTAAGAAGCTGAAGGTATGACGGTCCTGGAAGAAGGAAGGGGACCTGACTGTGACACGGGGGAGTATAGGATGGGTCCTGTGCAAGATGAGAACACAAGGCCCCTAACTCCACAGCTGGCATAAATATTCTGACACCAGGGTGGGGAAATGGCACTGCCAGGCCCAACTAGGTGTGCAGCCTGCAGAATGGCACTGGCCACACGCCCTAGCCGTGGGGGATGGAGAGACAGGCAGGGGGGCAGGAATCCTCTCTGATCCCCTCAGAGCCAGAATCAGTCTTGACCTCCCTCCCGTCCCCTAGCTGGGCACTCCCCCATTCTTCTGTGGGGTCACAGTACAGCCATGCTTCCCTCTGCCCTCAGTAATCCCAGTAGCCCAGCTAGGCTTCTCACAACTGTCCAAAGGCATTAGTGACCCAGGGTCCCTCCCCCACTTCCTTCCCTTTTAGATTATATTTTTAGGAGGCATCTTTTTTGGTGTCTACTTTGTGGGCAAATTTATATGCACATAGTCTGTACTCCCACTTTACCGCTATAGGTATATAATTTCTACCTTTATTTTTATTTTATGGGCATTCTGCCTATGTGTGTGTATCCACACCATGTATGTTGGACATCCTGGGACTGGAGTTACAGACAATTGTAAGCTGCCATGTGGGTGCTGGGAATTGAGCCCATGGGCTCTGGAAGAGCAACCAGTGCGCTTAACCCCTGAGCCACCTCACCAGCCCAGGTAATATAATTTCTAAACACGTAAGTATATTATGGTTTTGCAAAGCTCATTGAGGAAAATAAACCCTACCCTGACCCATTATGCCCCTCCCCAACTCTCCCACCTCAACTCCAATCCTTGCTGGGGCTATAGCTTCAATCCGCTGGTTGCAGTGGTGTGAATGAATCTGAGTGGAAATTGCATGTTGCAGGTAGAACGGAAGGACATGCTGTCTTCACATTGGCATCCCACCTTCTCCCCCTCCTCCCAGGACAATTGTCAGTATTCTGGCATGCAGATTATTTTAATGTTCTATGCAGTTGTGAGGTGGGGTGTTCTCATACGCTGAGAACTTTCAGCTTCTTGGAGTTTTTATTTTTCTTGGGTGTGTTTTTGTTTGTTTTGCTAATGTGGTTTGAATGAGAATGGGCCCTATGGCTCTTCTGTTTGAATACTTAGTCACAAGCAGAACTGTTTGGGAAGGATTAGGAGGTGTGGCCTTGTTAAAGGAGGTGTGTCACTGGGGGAGGGCTTTGAGGTTTCAATAGACTCATGCCATCCTCAGTAGGCTCTTTCTCTCCCTTGTGGATCAAGATGTGACTGTTTCAACAGCCTGGTACCATGCCTTTGCTTTGCTACCATAAAATCTCACCCTCTGGAAGTCTAAATCCAATTGAACAATTTCTTTTATAAGTTGCCTTGGTCATGCATAGTGTCATCACAGAAATAGAAAAGTAACTAAGACTCGACATGTTTCTCTTCATTCCCTCAACTCTCCAACTAAGTCAGTTCCAGGACCCAGCACTTTGTTTGAACCCTGAACTCACATGGAAAAGCTGGGGATGGTGGCATGCACTGTAATGCCGCTTGTTGTGCTCAGATTGCAGAGTGCCCCCAAAACCAAGGAGACAGAAAGAGCCTTTCTTCAAGCTCAACTTAGACTCTCCATCTGTCTGACAAAGTGGCTGAGAGAAGAGAGGATCCAGCCCAGGTGGGGTTTGTCATAGTAGAGGTTGGGGGGTTGAGGTAATTTTTAGGGCTCAAGACTCTGATTGACTGACATTTGTCTAGGGGTGTCTTGGTGAAAGAGATTGAGTGTGTGCCAGGCTAAGGGACATGGGGTGATCCTGTCCACAATAGCTGGAAGTTAGGAATTGCCTTTGGACCATTAGGTACGTTTCCCTCGGATAGTCCATTCCTGGGTGGTGCCCAGGTGGTCCCAGCCTGTGGTCTCTCCTGGAGTCAGGTGTCCCCCAGGGTAAACTGAAACTTCAAGCCGACTTCCTGGTTGGTCTCCACTGAACCTTGGCACAGCAGCGGTGCAGACAAGCGGCAGGAGAGTACCAAGTTACCCTGGGCCCCACAGCTAGCACTGGGAAGATGGAGAGTGCCAGCCTAGCTTACTGAGTGAGTTCCAGGCCAGGGAGAGACCCTATAACAACAACAACCTGAAGAACTACAACCAAGTTTGTATGAACTTCACATACATGTATGTATCCCTACCCATTATAAACAACACACACACAAATACCTTTGAGATTTTTTTTTTTTTTTTTTTTTGTAATCTGTAAAACACTCAGAGGCTAGCATTATGTTATCTATGTATGTAAGGAAACTCTTTTACAAACGCGAGTCGGGCTGCCTGAACCCATCTGAAGCTCATTCCAAGCCAATGCCAGTTAGTCTCAGAGTCAGCAACCAAGGGGACACTAAAATTTAGCAAGGAAGCCGGGCAGTGGTGGCACATGCTTTTAATCTCGGCACTCAGGAGGCAGAGGAAGGCAGAGATCTATGGGTTCCAGGCCAGCCTGGTCTACAAAGCAAGTTCCAGGATAGGATCCAAAGCTACACAGAGAAACCCTATCCTCCCCAAAAAAGCAAACAAATGAACAAAACCAAAATCAAAAACAAGTTATGATCATTTCCATTAGCTTGAAGACTGCTTTCCTTTCTATTATCCTCTTCTAGAATCAACATAAAAATCCTTAAAACAGCCCAAAATGTCATGGAAATCTGGTCCCTAGCTCCAGTTTAAAGCCAATTTTTCTAAAAAGATTTATTTATTATGTATACAGTGTTCTGCCTGAATGTACACCTGCATGCCAGAAGAGGGCGCCAGATCTCATTATGGATATAGTTATGAGCCATCCCTAATGGGAATTGAACTCAGGATCCTTGGAAAACCAGCCAGTGCTCTTAATCGTTGAGCCATCTCTCCAGCCTCTTGAAGCCAATTTTTTTGTTTATTTGTTTCATTTTGTTTTTCAATGCAGGGCTTCCCACCATTTTCCCTCTCTGCTGAAGGGAGGGTCACTGCTCTCATCTTGGCAACTTCCTCTCGTTGCTGGTTGGTTTTACCATCTCTGCTTAACTCTGGGTTTGGGGGTTCGTTGGTTCATTTGTGATTTTGTGATAGGTCTTATGTGTCCCAGTGTGCCATGGAACTCTCTAGCTGAGAATGGCCTTGTACTTTTCATTTTGCCTCTACCTTCTGGTTACAGGGTTTAGCCAACATACCCAGTCTCTACAGATTGCTTTATGTGTGTAAAGTGAGTGCTCCATCCACGAGCAGCCCTCTGCATGGTTTTGGAGGTGGAAAAGTGGCTTAGCACCTTCATTTGCTCAGCTTGTGTACCCCTGTAATTCATTTAGCTTCAGTGCTGTGTATCCTAATCCAGTGTGAGAATAACTGCAACCTCGCTTGGGCTCCTGGACTTAAGGGCTATTCCAGTATGGGGCTTTATAAATATTGTCGCCATGAATATTTTAAAACATGTTTTCTGTTTCAAATTTGGAAGAGTCACTCTAAGGAATGTCCCACAGAGACCAATGACAGGCTTGAGTGTATTCTGGAATGCCAAGCTTTCCCAAGTGCTACAATATATCTGCCTTTGTTTCAGCCATCAGTGTCAGCATACCTTGTCCCACATGTATGCCAACACTTGCAGGAAGTGTTTAAGTCCTTCAATTTATGTGAATCAAGTAGGGTTTTTTTTTTTTTTGTTTGCTTTCTCTCTCTGTGTGTGTGTACACATGTTCATGTGCCTATGTGTGTGTGCGTGCACGTGTGCGCATGAGCGTGTGTATGTGTGTGTGTGTGTGCATGTAGAAACCAGAGATCAATTTCTAGTGTCTTTCTCTGCCAATCACCTTAAAAAGTTGACATTTCTTTATTTTGTGCATGTGTGCATATATGTGGGCATGAACATGTCAAGGTGTAGGTATGGAGTTTGGAGGACCACTTTTGGGAGTTGGATTTCTCCTTTGACAATGTGGGTCCTGGGGATCAAACTCAGATTAACAGGCTTGGTGGCAAGACGCTACCCTGAGTCACCTTGTTGGCCCTGTATTTTTTTGATACAGAGTCCCTCACCTCACCTGGAGCTCACTGTTCAGCCAAACTAGCTGGCCAGCAAGCTCCATGATACCCTTTTGTCTCTGACTCCCCAGCCCTAGGATTACAGGTGTATGCTGTCACATCTGGCCTTTTCTGTGTGTGCTGGAATTTGAACTCAGGTCTTCATGATTGTGTAGTTAACACTTTTCAGACTGAGCCTTTTCCCCATACTTTTTCATTAATTATTTAGATTCTTTATTTTTACTTTGTATGTATGAGTGTTTTTGCCTGCTCATATGTCTGGGCACTACCTTTGTGCCTGTTGCCCAAAGAGGTAAAAGGACGTCAGATCTTCTGGAACTGGAGTTACAGATGGTTGTTAGCACCCATGTTTCTTTATATCCATATTTATTTATTCATTCGTTAATTTTGTTTTTTGTTTTTTTTCGAGGCAGGGTTTCTCTGTGTAGCTCTGGCTGCCTCAAACTCGCTCTATAGACCACGATGGCCTCAAACCCAGAGATGCACCTGCCTCTGCCTCCCTAGTGCTGGGATTAAAGGTGTGCACCACCACAAGACGCATATCCATACTTATGCATCTGTATTCACAACAGCAAACAAAGGAGCCAGGCTAGATGATTGTCAACAGATGAATGGATAATGAAAATGTGGTACACAAATAAAATGGAATGTAATTTAGCTCTAAAGGAAAGTATAAAATTAAGCAAAGTAACCCAAACTCAGGGTAAAAAAAAAAAAAAAAAAAGCATGTTCTCCCTCAGATGCAGATCTTAGCTTATAATGTACACATGTTGTAGACAGCTATAAGTGTGGCTACAGTACATTTAGAAAAGAGATGGGGGGGGTGCTGAAGAGATGGCTCAGTGGTTAAGAGCACTGTCTGCTCTTCCAGAGGACGAAGGTTCAATTCCCAGCACCCACATGGCAGCTCACAACTGTCTGTAACTCCAAGGTCTAACACCCTCACACAGACATACACAGGCAAAACACCGATGCACATAAAATAAAACATTTAAAAAAAGAGACCAGGAGGGGAAAATACTAGGTGATGAGGAAGGATGGAATGAGAGCAAAGGACATGTGAGTCATGAAAAGGCTATAAAGAGAATTGTTTTGGGCTGGAGAGATGGCTTCGAACATCATGTGTTCTCCCAGAGAACGGGGTTCAATTCCCAGCACCCACATGGCAGCTCACACCTGTCTATAACTCTAGTTCCAGAGCTTCTAACACCTTCACTCAGACATACATGCAGGCAAAACACCAAAGGACATAAAATTTTTAAAAAAGATAATTTTCTTTCTAGCTTCAACTCTACCGTAGTATGTTCGTTCCTTCCTTCTTTTCTCCCTCCCCCCTTCCTTCCCTCCCTCCTTCCCTTTCTTCCTTCCTTTTTTTCTTGAGACCAGTTTCTCTATATGGCCCTGGCTATCCTGGAACTGATTTTGTAGCCCAAGGTGGCCAAACTCGGAGATTTGCCATATTTGCATAACCACCTGCCATATTTTGTTTTGTTTTGCTTTGCTTTTTGAGACAGGGTTTCTCTGTGTAGCCCTGGCTGTCATAGAATTTGATCTATAGACCAGGCTGACCTTGATTTCACAGAGCCCCACCTACCTGGGAGGCCTCTGGAGTGCTGGGATTAAAGGTGTGCACCACCACTGTGTGCCATATTTTTATTTTTCATGGTGGATATATGAATTCAATTTTCCTGAAATAGCAAGACTCATTTTGTTCAGAAAAACCCAGTGTGTCCTTCCTTTGAGGCAGGGCTGTGAATGTTGTGCTTTCTCTTTAATCCACTCACCAACAGTGCAGACTGAGTGAGATGTTGTCACACTGACCCACTTAGAAAAGTGATTTTCTTTTTATTTGCTCCTCTGGAACTGGAGTTATGTAAAGAACATTGTGAGTCAACACATGGTGCTAGGAACTGAACCCAGGTCTTCTGCAAGAGCAACAAGTGTACTTAACCTCTGAGCCATCCCTCAGTCCCCATAATTATGTTTTTAATATCAGAATTTACCATTTACATTATTTTGGGTTTTTTTGTTTGTTTGTTTTTCAACACAGGGTTTCTCTGGCTCCTAGAACTCACTCTGTACACAAGGCTGGCCTTGAACTCAGAGATCCACTTGTCTCTGCCTCCTGAGTGCTGGTATTAAAGGTATGTGCCACCATCTTTAGTTTTTTTGTTTTGTTTTGTGTGTGTGTGCATGTGTGTGAGGCTGGAGGCCTAAGGGAACCGATTCCACATGGGTAACCAATCATTCTAGCACCATTGTCAGAAATGTTATCTTTTCTCCACTAACAATTTGTCATCTCTCTTTCTCTCCACATAGAATCTACAGATGCACTTTCTATACTCAGCCTCTTCTTTTTCTTCCCTTTCTCTTTGCACATCAAGTAAACATCCTCTTGTTTGCTTTATGTTCTGGTATCTTCTAGAGGTGACCTGTATTTGGGTGTGCACACGCCAGAATGTACATGAGAAGGGTCGGGGTACAATTTACCAGAGTTGGTTGTCTCCTTCCACCATGTGGGTCCTGGGCATGAGACTTTGGTTCTCAGGCTTAGTGGTAAGCTCCTTTACTGGCTGACCCAGCTCAGGAATCCCTTCACTTCCTTTTATTTTGTTGCTCTACTGTCTAGGACAGCAATGTCAGATTATAACCTAATGTGGCCAGGAGTTCAAGACTAGCCTGGTGTACAGAGCAAGTGCTAGGACAGCCAGGGATACACAGAGAAACCTTGTCTGGAAAAAACAAAAACAAGTCTGTGAAACATACATACAAGCTGCAAGTATAATTTGAAATTTTAGTTTTTTAAAAAAAATGATTTTTAAAATTTTATGTGTACTTATTGGGTTTTTTGTTTGTTTGTTTGTTTGTTTGTTTGGGTTTTTTGTGTGTATGACTGTGTGAGGGTATTGAATTCCCTGGAATTGAAGTTACAGACAGTTGTAAGCTGCCATGTGGGTCCTGGGAATTGTGCTTTTCACTGCTAAGCCAACTCTCCAGCCCCATAATTTGAAAAATTTCTGACAGCTACATTAAAAAATTTTTGAGAGACGGCTCAGTGGTTAAGAGCATTGACTACTCTTTCTTCAAAAGGAACTGGGTTCAATTCCCAGCACCCACATGGCAGCTCACAACTGTCTGCAACTCCAGTTCCAGGGGACCTGACACTCATGGCAAAACACCAATGTACATAAAATAAAAATTAAACAAGTGAAATTAATTTTTATACTTTATTTAGCCTAATATAGCAAAATATTATAATTCTAGAATAGTATTAAAATAAGTAGTGGGGGACTTGTTCTTGTTCTTTGAGACAGGGTCTCACTTTGTAGCCTAGGCTGGCCTCAAACTCACAATGATCCAGCTGCTTCTGCCTAGCAAGTAGATTATAGGCCTGAGCCGCCACCCTTCACTATAAAATTATTGATATGGTACACCAGGGATGGGGCATTGGTGTTTTGGCTATTTTTCCGTTCTTGTCATTGTTATTGATTTTGTTTGTTTGAGACAGGGTCTTACTATGGCTCTCCCAGAACTCACAGAGATCTGATTGCCTTTCTTCTGAATTGAATGTGTGCATAAGTAGCCTGGGTACTGTCTTGAAATCTGTATCTCTATTTACTCTTATGTCTCTCTCTTGGAATACACATTTCTCAAGTGCACCAAAGTCACTGTGGCTAGTGGTCACAACTCAAGGGGAAAATGGGGTCCCTTCTTGGGGTTCTTAGTTGCACTAATAAAAAAATTTCAGAATAGGCTCAAACGAAAGCACAAGGACAGTTTGATTAGAGTTTTAGAAAAACTGTCAGCAAGCCGTAACCCTCAGCAGCTGTCTAGAGGAAGAAGATGGAAGAGAGAAGGGAAAGGCCACACCATTTAAACCAGCATGGAGGTCAGACACAAGGAGGGGAGGGAAACTTAGAAGAAGCTATAAGGAAGCCCAGCATGCTGGGGAAAAAAGGTTAAGGAAAGCATGCCTCCAAAGGCTAGCTCAAAATGAAGGAAAGTTACTCAAATCAGAAAAGCAGGCTAACTCAAGACCCTTTAATGGTTGCTTAGTGAGTTATAGCACCTGGGATGAATCTTTTTAGCATGTCCTAGGCTGAGCTTGTCTTCCTAGGGGTGGTCCTTAGCTCAAGGGTTCGAACCAGCCCAACTGGAATTGTAAGCCTCCATCATAGCCAGAGATTCAATTTTCTTGACCAGGAGTTGGGGGTTGACTGTTTGCTCTTTGGTTCCAGTATAGTGTGCAATGGAAATGGGGGTCTCACTGAACTCACCCAACCATCCATCTCCAGCAGGTGACTTCAGCATTCATCATTAAAGAGAAAATTTGCTGTAGTTTTTTTTTTTTTTTTTTCTTCTTTTGTAGATACCTTCATCAGGGGAGTAAGCTATTTCCTTGTAGTCCTTATTTATTTTGATTTTAAAAACACAAGCTGGGCTTGGTGGTATATACCTGTAATCCAGGGACTCTGAGGCCAGGGACTGCCTTTTTCCACACCTACACACAAGTCACCAGGAATGGGTCCTGTAAGGGAGCCTTCTTCATCTGAGTGCTTTTCAGTTAACGGCTGTTTCTCTAGGAACTTGCCCCTGTAGTTTAGATTTTCAAGGGGCTGTAATAAAATTATTCATAATCTTCCTGTATCTCTTTCCTTTCCTTTCCCAAAACTCTGCAGGCCCTTCTCTTTTCAACCCTGGTGTTAGCTAATTGCATCTTCTCTCTTTTTTCTTGATTATCTTTGCCAGATGGTTAGTCTCTTCTAAAAGGAAGAATCCCAGAACTTGGTTGGCAGAGGCTGGCCCATCTTCGAGTTAGAGGCCAGCCTGGTCTACAGAGTGAGTTCTGGGACAGTCAGGGCTATGAAAAGAAACCCCGTGTTTTGCTTGCCTGTATGTCTGGGTATCACATACACACTTAGTGCCTTCGAGGGCTCTGGGATTGAAGGTACCAACAGTTATGAGCTGTCATGTAGTTGGTGGAAATTGAACCCCAGTCTTCTGCTCTGGAAGAGCAGTCAGAATGCTCTTAACTGCTGAGTCATATCTCCAGCTCATACCCTGGAATTTTATTTTATTTTATTTTTATTTTTAAAGACAGGGTTTCTCTGTAGCTTTAAAGCCAGGTTGGCCTTGAACTCACAGAGATCTTCCAGTCTCTACCTCCCAAGTGCTGGGATTAAAGACCTGTTCCATCACCACCAAGCCTACCCTGGAATTCTTAATCCTCCTGCCTCTGCCTCCTCATTGCTGGGGTCACAGGTTACTTGAACACCATTGAGTGCCTGGCTTCTCAGGATTTAAAAACTTTTCATTCTCAATCAGTTAAGATATTTTTATCATTTTATTATGATTTTTTTGATCCATTAGTTATTTAGAAACATGTTTGTTAATCTCAAAATATTTGGGGCTTTTCATGTTATCTTTATATGAAGGTTTTGAATTTAACTTATTGTATGTGTGCCCCATGTATTACATATGTTTAAGTGTGTGTACCAGCACGTGTGTGGAGGTCAGAGGACAACTTTGTGAAGCCAATTCTACTTCTCCATGGGTTCTAGAGATGGAACTCAGTTCGCTTTTTTTTTTTTTTTTAAGTTTTAAAAATGTTATGTGCATTGGCGTTTGTCTATGTGAGGGTTTCAGGTCCCCTGGCACTGGAGTTGTGAACTGCTATGTAGGTGCTGGGAATTGAACCCAGGTCCTCTGGAAGAAAAGTCAGTGCTCTTAACTTATGAGCCATCTCTCAGCCCTTTTTGCTTTTTTTTAATGATAATATTTTTTAATTTAAATTTGAAACAAGGTTGTTTTACATGTCATTTCCAGTTCCCTCCCCCTCTTCTCCCCTGTCCTCCCCCAACCCCCATCCCATCCACTTTCTGCTCCCCAGGGAGTGTGAGGCCTTCCTTGGGGGATCTTCAAAGTCCATATTATTTGGAGCAGGGCCTAGGCCCTCTCCCATGTGTCTACGCTGAGAGAGTATCCCTCTTATGTGAAATGGGCTCCCAAAGACCATTCGTGTACTAGGGATAAATACTGATCCACTACAGAGTGCCCAGTCCTCCTAACTGACACCCACATTCAGAGCATCTGGGTCAGTCCTATGCTGGTTTCCCAGCTATCAGACTGGGGTCCATGAGCTCCCCCTTGTTCAGGTCAGCTGTTTCTGTGGGTTTCTCCATCCTGGTCTTGACTCCTTTGCTCCTCATTCCTACCTCTCTGCAACTGGATTCCAGGAGTTCTGCTCAGTGTTTAGCTGTGGGTGTCTGATTCTGCTTCCATCAGCTACTAGATGAAGGCTCTAGGATGGCATATAAGGTAGTTATTAATCCCATCATAGGGGAAGGGCATTAAAGGTAGCCTCTGCACTATTGCTCAGATTGTTAGTTGGGGTCATCCTTGTAGATCTTTGGACATTTCCCATTTCCCTAGTGCCAGATTTCTCTTTAAACCTATAATGGCTCCCTCTATTACGGTATCTCTTTTCTTGCTCTCCTCTTTTCTTCCCTGACTCAGTCTTTCTGTTCCCTCATGTCCTCCTCTCCCCTTCTCTTTCTCCTGACCCCCTCTCCCCTCCTCTCATGCTCCCAATTTGTTCTGGAGATCTTGATCTTGTCCCTTTCCCCTTCTTTGGGGGACCATGCATGTCTCTCTTAGGGTCCTCCTTGTTTGCTAGCTTTTCTGGCAGTGTGGATTGTAATCCTTTGCTCTATGTTTAAAATCCATATATGGGTGAGTACATACCATGTTTGTCTTTATGTGATTGGATTACCTCACTCAGGATTTTTTTTTTCTTGTTCCATCCACTTTTTTGCTTTTTTAAATCTTCACCTTATTATATGTATTGAAATTTTCTTGAGGGAAGCTGTTTTGGTAAATGTTCCTTCTGTATTAAAAAGAATCTGCTGCTTGGTGCTGACACTGTGTTCTAGAATCATAAGTCAAAAGTGTAGGAGTCATGTTCAGGTCTCCTTCCTGTACCTGTACTAAACATTTCCCACTGGCCCACTGAGGGGAGGGCGGCAACCCTCCCAGTCTAATTTGTGGACTCTTCTGGTTTTTGGAAGTGTCTTCCTTCTGGTTTTTGCTCTTTCAACTGTGGAGTTTTGCATACCAATTTGAAACCCTTCTCTGGTGAAGTGGACCCTTGAGTGTGAAGGGGCTTCCTTTGTCTTTGTGATGCATTTCCCTTCATAATTAAACAGTTGTGCCAACCTTTTCCCTTAGCATTTGCCTGCTGCCTGCCCTCTGTCCATTTACTATCCTTGCTTCCAAACACCCCCTTGTAGTTATTTGGTGTAAATTGCCTCTGCTGGTATTGCATGCAGCCTGTCTTTTTTAAAACTAGCCACAGCATTAGTCCTCTAAGTCACTAGTTTATGGAGTCAAAGGATACTTGAAGTTCCATCCTCTTCATCTTTCTCTCTTCTTGCTTGGTTGCTCTTCTCCTCCTCCTCTTCCTCCTCCTCCTTTTCCCTCTACTCTTGTGCACAGGGATATGTAAAGATCTTAGCACACTTGAATTCCAGTCGCCCTAGTTACCCGCGGATCTTGTTAATTTTCCGTCTGTTTTTCTCTGGAAAACGCGGTTTCTGCTTTTGTACCACCAGTGTTTTCCATTGCCTCTTCCTCATTGAATCAGACCTTTTCCCGGTCTCTCCCCCCCCCTCTTCCCTCCCCCACCCCCCAGTTCCTCGTTTGGAATTCCCCTTGGGGATGGTCAAATTCCTACTGTATGTCTTCGCAAATGTCTTTATTGTACCTTTGTTCTTAGCAGATATTTCCACGGAATATACAGTTGTCGATGATGCTAATTTTCTCTCGTGACAGGGACTTGACGTCCTTTGCCTTCTGGCTTCCTTTGAGCTTGGTTAAAACTCAGGTACCATCTAGCATCCCCCCTCCTTTTTTTTTCTTCGCTGGACATAGGTGTTTAGAGTTTATTTTAAGAATAGGGAACTACGGGATGTTTCTAAGCACTGGGTGACTTGGTTGGGTCTGGTTGTAGAAAGCTCACTGGGTCACCCGGGTGGAGGAGGGGGAGAGGAGGTTGTTAAGAATCCGGTTTGTGGGGGTGGTGATGTGGAGGGGCGGCCCCGAGTCACCTCCTGGAGGAGGGGAGACTCCGACCCGACCTCCATTGTAGGGAAAGGCTTAGGGCCGATTCCGGGATTAAGTGTTCGTTCGGTCCACATTTAGTTGCGGCAAAAGTGCAGAAAACCAAGGTAGTGGAGGGAAACCACTGGAATCTACTCTGTTTGCTGCCAGCAAAAAAGGGTCTCCACCTGAGATGAATTGTTACTGCCTAGCTTGGGCCCTCCGGATAACGCGCTCACGTGTGTGACCCAAGCTTTTTGCACCAGCTACAGGTGGTCAGGGTGTGATGGGTAGAGGCTTGGAGGGATGGGCGCAGAGGCACCATTCAGGCCTGCCTATACTACGCGCTCCGGGTGGGAAAGCTTTGCTATCCGTCCCTCCTGCAGTGCCACGGTCCCCGCCCCGCCAGGTCTCTTTTGTGCGAAGGGAAGCAAATGACGGTTTTCCATCTGCATAACACGGCCCCCACACTTTTTTTTTTTTTTGAGACAGGCTCTCTCTAAGCAGCCCTGGCTGGCTTCGAGCACACAGATCCGCCTGGCTCTGCCTCCCCAGTGCTTGGGGGGCTACCTTCAGCCTTAAGATTCTTTAATGGATTATGTGTATGAATGATGGCCTGCTTGCCCACGTACGTGCGACGTAGATCAGAGGATAGCACTGAATTCCCTGGAACTTTGGTTGTGAACCATAATGTGGATGTTGGGAACCGAACCAGGTCCTCTGAAAGAGCAGCAGTTTCTCCTAAACACAACGCCATCTCTCCAGCCCTTGTTTTAATTTATTTATTTGAGACAGGGTCTTATGTAGTTCAGGCTGGCCATGAACTCCTGATTCTCCTGCCTCAGATGCCCAAGTGTTGAGATTACTAGGCCTGCTACTCTCGGTTTCATGGCCACACTTTTTCGGACCTTCCGAGTCACTGGGAGGATTTGGGGGAAATAATCACGTCCAGCTCAGAGGCCGAATAGAGAAATGAACTGTACCGCAGATCGTTGCGCTCAAATCCCAAGCTCCAAAATAGTCGGGAACATCAGATGTGCTGCCAGCCTCCCAACTTGGCGAGCAGGCGGGGTTGGGAGGGGGCGTGGCCCAGACCGTGAGGGGCGTGGTCCCGGTAGGGAGGGGCGGGGCTGACCCTCTGGGCGCTCTCAGAGTCCCGCCCGCGCGCGCGCGCCCGTCCGCTGGCGCTGAGGAAAACGTTGCGCAGGTTCAAAAATGGAACGTCGGCGGCGTGAGGGAGCGCTAGGGGGTGTGCGCGCGTGCGCGTGCGCGCCTGGCAGAGCCTGACGGGGTCCCCGCCGGCCCGAGCATCGCGCGCAGCGGCCGCGGCCCCGCAGCTCCACCCCCGACCCGGCCCGGCCCCCGGCCCATCGCCCGCCGCCCCGCATGGAGCTGTCAGCCATAGGCGAGCAGGTGTTTGCGGTGGAGAGCATCCGGAAGAAGCGCGTGCGGAAGGTGAGGCTGCTCGGGGGCGGCTCCCGCGACGCGGCGAGGTCGCCTCCTGCTCCCCAGCACCGCCCCCTCCAGGTCGGGCAGATCGGAAAGTGGTGCGGGGGTGGGGGTGGGGGACACCGGGGGACACCTGGGGACCCTGCGCTGCTTGGCCCGCCTCAAAGTTCGTTCCTTACTTTCCCCGCCACCAGGTAGGACCAGTAGAGTTAAAGTTGTTGCCCTGAGATGCTGGTGCATCTGAGGCCATCTGGGATGGAGATGAGGACGGGACTAGAGCTTCTGAGCTCCATTCCGCCTCGTTCCCTTTACGCTCACTTTCGAGGAGTCTAAGGCTCAAGTTGAGGAAGCAACTTGGAAGTGCGTTAGAGCCGAAGTGAGTTTCGAACTCGGCCCTCTGGTGTTTTAGTACCAAGCCCTTTGAAGTTGGCAGCAGAGCTTTGGAAGAGTCTTCTCTGGGTTTTCCTGTTGGACTTTGACCTTCCCGATCCCAGTCGTCTCCCTCCCCCCCCTCCGCACACCTTTCTTCTCCTCCCCCAATCCTCCCCTCCCCCACCTGCCACCCGTGTGCCGCTCCTCCGAAGCCTGGGCCACTGTTGTTGGGGCATCCTCGAAGCCCCGCCCCCTCTGCCAAGGCCTTCCACTCAAACCCTGAGATTTGAGGAGGCGGTTCTGCGGCGCTCAGGACCACACACCTCAGCCTGGAGTTTCCGGTCCAGACCTCAAGTGCATGCTCTTTGTGCACGTGCTTGCTAAGAGTGTACTTGGATCTGGGCATTTGCATGGAGGAAAGTGCTTCTGGATCTATAGAAGGGCCTCTTCCCTTTCCCCTTTCTCCCTGCAACTCCTTGAGAAGCTCTTGGGAGCCAGGTTCTCCCATTTGACTCAAGTGCAGGCACCTGCTGTGGGATACTCAGCAGGCGGGTTTGGGTGGGCTCGGAGTGGGTGACTTGGGTGACTATGACTGTCTATTGGTTAGAGCTGCCTCCTGTCCCTGCCTTGCCAGGGTACTAGACTGAAGTGGGTATAGCCATCATCTCCGACAGGGTACAGGGGTAGGTCAAAGAGGGAACACTTAATTAGCTCAGCTCAGCACTACAAACCTGTATGGAAGCTGCTGTGTTATAGGTACCACTCTGAGCCCAAAGCTCTCTTTTCTTTTCTCGGTTGGTATTCTGGCAAAGGACACAGGTGCAGCAGGAGAAAGGAGGAAGTAAACACAGATGCCTTTGTCGGACTTAAGTGCTCTTCATAAAGAACTGTCCACTGTGTGGTGCTAGGAAGGAGAACTTGGATGTGCTTCAGCGAGTACATGGGCCTTGGCTGGACACTTAAAGGCTCCCCCGTGGGGGAGGGCTGGCCACCTTTCATTAGGGTCCTCTGGGCAGCCTCCCAGAGAAGAAAGTTAGGGTCTCCAGTAGCGCTTTTGAAAACTGGTCTTGGCTTGGGACTTCAGCCACTGTGCATGGCTATGTATACATGCTTCCATGTGGTCTCAGGTTTCCTCTGTGACATGAGTTCCTATCTTGGATTCCATGGATGTCTGGGACCACATGCACCTACCATGCTGCATCAGGGCGAGGGCTATGGGATGGTCATGTAGTAGTGAGTGTCGGGGAGTTGTCTCTGGGTTGAGAGGGTCTGGTACAGAGCCTTGCCATTCATGGGTTGGTACTACTGTACTGTTGCAGAGGGTCCTTTGGTCTTTGTTGTCCTGCAGGTGGTTGTAAGGGGGTGTGTATCTTACTGTCTTTTTCTTTTCACAGGGCAAAGTGGAATATCTGGTGAAGTGGAAAGGATGGCCCCCCAAGTAAGGCTCCTGTGTGTGCTCCCTGCCTATCATCTCTTCCCCACATTGACTTTAGCTCCTGGCACTTTTATGACTGAATGGCAAACCCTGACTAAATCACCAGCTTTTCAAGGCCCCAGGTCCCCTCTGCTAGGGGGTTTCCTGCTTGTCTCCTCATCCTGCCCCCTTTTTCTGGCCATGGGAATTAAGGCCCAGCACCTTGGCTTCCTCAATGGCTGATGGCCAAGTGAGGGGGTCCCCATGTGGAACAGGTACAGTGAGTGCTAGGTGAGATGGGAACATTAGACAGTGGATTCCCAGTAGTCAGTGCAGTAGCATAGGAAGGGGTTAAACCTGGCCATCTTGCATTTGGATGGTACTCTCTTGTCTACAGAGTAAGCGTACAGGCATTCTTTTTAAGGGGGTGTGATTATGAGCTCTTCAGGTGAAAATTGGAGTCAGAGGCAGAAGCAGCTTGCCTCAAGTTACACTGCAAGGGGAGGTAGAGCTGGAACTTGGACTAAGCTTAGCCATTTATTCAGGCCTCTCCTATGAGCTAGGTATGATACCTAGTACAGCTAGTGGACCTCTGCTGGTAAAGCCTGACGAGGAACCTTCTCACTAACCAGTCACCTCCCAGCAAAGAGCTGTTGGGGTTGGGAACAGGCTAGATATAGGACCTGTCTATTGGTTTGTGGATGCTCTGCCCTGCCTCTTAGAGACTGGCTTCTGGAAACTCCCTCTGCTTTCCTGATGGCTCTGACAGCCCTGGAACTTTCTTCTCCTCTTGTGTGTATGGGGGGGGGGGGGTTGGAGGGAGAGGGCTGACCTGTGATTGTGACATGTGGTATCATGGAGGGATGGTGGGAAGAGGGGAAGTCAGTCCCAAGCACCTCGACTTCCTCCTCTACAGAGTGGGTTCAGTGGCCTGGGACTTCACTTCTCTTACAGGCTGCTTAACCTGGCAAGGTGAAAGCCTAGACGTTGGTTCAGAGTGGACCACAGGTATCCAGGTGTGGTATGCTGATGACCCCTTCCTCCATTCTACCCCATCTTCTTTTCCCAAGTGGCCTTCCACTGGTCACTAGTGGTCATCTGGATTGGGCAAAGGGGCAAAGGGAGTGAGCCTGAATAGGGCTCAGTTTGCTGTGCACACACAGCTAGCTGCAGCTGACCACATCGAGAACTTCCTTGAGGAGAAGGGGAATGAGGGTCTTGATAACTCTTCTGTTTCTTTCTGAAGCCATTTGACTAGATCACCTGAGGGTGATGCCTTCTGCTTTCTTTGCTTCTAGATTTCAGGCCTGGCTTCCCAGTGGGCACCTAGGAGCCCTTGGGCAACTCCTTAGCCTGCTGATCTAACCATGAACCCTGAAAGCCTCTCCTAAAACAGTGTTCTGAGTTGAACTACTCGTACAGGGTCAGCTGAGTGGGCCTTCAGCTGTTTTCCTGTTGGAAAGATTCCATTCCAAATAGGAGTTTCCTTAGAATAATATGGTCTTTTCAGATGGAGAAACTGAGGCTCATAGGAGGTCATTACAGGAACATAACAGCTAACCCCCACCTCACAACATCCATTTTGTACAATGCCTGCCACCTGTGTTGGCCAGGTCCAGCTGGTTTTCAGGGAACTGACTTGGAGCAGAGGAGAGTGGGTGTGTCAGACCTGGGGGTCTGGCCAGGGTGAGGGTCTCCCATTTTGTAGCTACCCTCCTCAGAGCAACAGGAAGGTACCTTTGCTAGGCCACTGCAGAGCCATTTTGTTCCTGCCCATTTTCTCCCCAGCAAAAGACAAACAACAGCCTCCACTTCCCGTGAATGTGATAGAGGGGAACTCTTAGAACTCCTGGGGCATCAGGCAGAAGGTATTGCTGCAGATGCTGTTTGCCTTAGAGACCCCTGGGTATTCCATTTTTGCCTCTGCCTGCCCAGCACCCTACTACTCCCTATCTCCATATTTTCTCCGCATGCATAATAGTCCCCATCTTTTCAGAAAGACCAAGCTGCCAGTGTGAGAGCCCCAGTATGAGCCAGGCATACTTTACAGATGGAGCGTCCTTATTTGAGATTCTGATCTACCTCTGGTATACATGCCAATGACACTATAGGGGCCCTCGTGTGTCTTGTTAGATTTTCTAGTGTCAGACTATCATGTCTCTTTATGAACTTTGGTTATGATCAACGAGCAGTGATGCAAGGCAAAACTCTTTAACTTGGCTGTGTCTCCATTAAATGAAGCCCGCTAGGAGTCACTAATGCACCCTGACAGCCAGGTACAGAACAGAGCGACTCCCTCTCTAGGCCCAGAAGCCTGGCTTAGTCCTGGCAACCATGCCTGCAACTCTTAGGCTTCTGAAGCTGGTTTAATGAACACTTCTTGGATTTTATTATGCGCCACACTCAAGTATGTGGGTCATGTGGCTTAACACGTTGAATCTTCTCCACAACTAAAAGCTAAGGGATTGCGGGGAGACCTGCTTTAGAATGAGGTTCAGCAGTTGGGGCGGTTGAAACTAGAGTCATGGAGCTGGAGCTGCCGCTTGCCCGGCTCCGCGTGGCTCCAGCTCGCTGGGTTTCTGCATACAGCTAGCAGTCACCTCCCCCACCCTGGCAAGGCAGGCCAGGGCCAGGAGACCTGTCTTGCTTGGGGTGCTGTGCCCCACCCCAATGGTCTGACCCCAGCTCTGGGAGCGGTGACGGAGCTTGTTTAACGGGAGGGGGGGCGGGATCACGATCACGTGATCGTGTTTATCTCCAGCAGAGGCTATGCCCCGCCCAGATAGGTTTTCAGTGATCTGTGTTCCCACCCTCACCCTGCGGGAGCTCTCTCTAACTGCTCCAGATCCTTACCGCGGCACTTTTTTAGCCAGTTATGGACCCTGCTGCTTCTCTTTGCCTGGGGGTGGGGTTAGCGTTCCTCCCACCTCCATCCCTCCTGCTGTTACCTTTTCCTGCCTTGGGAATTGGTTCTAGGACTCTGGCCGCCTTTTTCTGTGATTTCACAGCTTGTAGATCTAAAAGGGCCTAGATATAGGCAGTAATCTTGCCCAGGGATGCTCCAGCTTATGGGGAGTGCAACGAGATGACCTTGGCAAGTTGCTCAAACTTTGCCTCTGCTTTTAAATCTGTAAACTGGAGTGATTATTTAGGAATCTGCTTTGGTGAAGTATTATAGGGCATTCCTCAAAGTACCCTTGGTGCACTTGTGACAGACAGTGGGGGCAGTTGTTCTTTAGACGAGGTACAGAGAAGGGTAGGGACTTACCAGGAATCATATAGTAGCTGCAGCAGTAAGGAATGGGCCTGAAAGTGGGCAGGGCAGGCCAGAGAGGGCTTAGTAGGCAAGGAGCGTACAGTGGGCAGACTGGGTCTCCTTGTATTGGTAGGAGGCATGACTTGTACCTGCACTGGTCAGGGTCAGCTCAGCAGCTTTCTTAGAACACCTGGGGCTGACTTGAGTCAGTTGCGTTGGTCCAGTTGGGCCAGGAAGCCACAAGAACCTGGTTCCTAAGGATGATTAAAAGATAGCTGCTAGACAGGGAGAAGAGTTTGCGTGCTGGGGATGGTTGATGCTCATTGCTGAACCCCTAGGGGCAGCCCAAGATCCCACCTGTCAACTGAGTAACAAAGGAGGAAGGAAGGAAGAGTTCCGTGCCTTGATGGCCTGCCCCTCTCTCTTCCAGGTCCAGTGTCCCTGGGACTTAAGAGAAAGGTTTTAGCTCTTAGGGGTCTCTGCCTCCTTTCTCCTTGCTGATGTCCCCTCCTACCCAGTTCTGTGCATTCTTCAGGAAGACCTTGCACTAAATCATAGAACATGGCCTTGGTCTGTTTATTTTATTTTGTTATTATTATGTTATTATTATTATATAGCACTGAGCATGGTGGCCGAAAGCCTTTAATCCCGGCATTAGGGAGGCAGAGGCTGGTGGGTCTCTTGGGTTGGAGGCCAGCCTGGTCTACAGAGGGAGTTCCAGGACTCAGAAATCCTGCCTTGCCTTGGGAGTGTGGAATTAAAGGTTTCCAGTTCCCTTTCATCTCCGAACCGTCCCCATGCGTGTATGTTTATAGTCTCTGAGTTTCAAGTATGATTGCTCGCTTATGCATGGATGTGGGGTTAATTACCTGGTCATGGTTGTCTTGCTAGTAGCTGTATCTCTGAAGAAAAATTACTTTCTCAGCAACTATGGACTGCCAATGGTTCCTCAGCTAGGGACATAGTTTGGTGTGCTTCTCTCTCATCTGTAGTGTATTGTTGATAGGCTCCATTTTGTACAAATAGATAGAGCTCCTGTGAGTTCAGGGGTGTGTTAGCTCTGTTGTGTCCATCTTACAGTCCTCCTTGTCTGGCTCTTAACATATTTCTGCCTGTCCTTCTGTGATGTGCCTCAGATTTGGTGAGGGAAGCTATATAGATGTCTATTTAGGGCTGAGCACTCAAACTTTAACTTATTCTTAGCACTTAGACATTTGTGTTTTTTAAGACAGGGTTGCTCTGTAGCAGGCTTTCTTAGACCACCAACCCCCACACCATGACTCAGAAACTTATTAGTTATGAGTGCTTGACCTTTAGCTTAGGTTTGTTGCTAGCTAGCTTTTATAACTTAACCCATTTCTATTAATCTATGTGCTGCCCTGAGACTCCCTCATCTACATACTGTCCATCCTGCTTTTCTGCTTTCTTCATGTCTGTCTTGCTGGCTGGCCCCCTTTTATATCTGCACACCAGCCCCACCTAGTTCTCCTCTGCCTAGCTATTGGCCATTTAGCTCTTTATTAGACCAATCAGGTGCCTTAGGTAGGCAAGGTGAAGCAGCAATACATCTTTACACAGTTAAATAAATATTCTATTCCACATTTCTCTGTGTAATAGCCCTTGTTGTCCTGGAACTCACTCTATAGACCAGACTGTCTTTAAACTCACAGAGATTGACCTGCCTCTGCCTCCTGAATGCTGGGACTAAAGGTATATGCCACCATACCTGGCTGTACTTTTAACTATTTTTGAGTCTGCATTATTCTGCCTACTGAAAAAAAAAAACAGCTTCTCTAACATTGAGAGCAGCACAGATCTGTGTGTATAAACAAATACTTTGAAGGCAGTTTGACAGCATGTCCCTTCAGCAAAACAACAGATAGGTTCCCTCCTAGGAGCTATGATTTCTCTCCCATGGGCTTTCTTCCTTTTTTTTTTTTTTTTTTTTTTTTTTTTTTTTTTTCTGATACGGGGTTTCTCTGTATGGTGTTGCTCTCCTGGAAACTCTGAAGGCTGGGTTGGCCTCGAGCTCACAGAGATTCCACTACCAATGCCCGGCTTCTCCCATGGGATTTTAACCAGGTTTACAGTCCCAGACATAAACTTTGTCAAATCAGAAAGAAGTTGGTTACTTACCATTTATGCCTCTGTTGCATTGTTGGTGGCATCTTGCCTAGTAGGTCAATATTATAGCAAGCAAGGTTCATTGCTAGGTAAGACTATCAGTGATTTTTTTTTTTTTTTTCTCCCCAGCAGCCTACATAGTACCTTTCAGAACTATGAAAACTAACCAATAAGAAGCCCCCAAGTCAGTTTTAGCTTGATTGTCTATGTCCTATAATCAAAATATACAGTGTCTTCAGCATCAGGGTCCTACCACCTAGTTTTGGTGGGCAACCAAGAACAATGACAATAGCCTGTTTTGTTTCGGGCCCTCAGTCCATCTTGTCAAGCATCTTATAGGGAGGCATCTCATGCCTGGTTCTGCCATCTTCATTAAATAACCTGTGCTTTCTGGGAGCAGCACCATCCTCTCATGGAGGATAGCCCCATTCACGATCATGTTTTTCAAAATTCTATATGTGTGTGTGTACTTGTGGGAAGGAACATTCAGGTCTCACTGTGGCAGAGTACAACTTGGTTCTCTTGTCTACCTGGTAGGTAGTAGGGATCAAACTCAATTGTCAAGCTGGCCTTTACCTTACCAACCCTTAATCTCTTTTAAAATATATATGTGTGATTTTGTTGTTAGTAGTAGTAGTAGTTCTGTGTGTATGTGTGGTTATGCGCACATAAGTGCAGGTGCCCAAGAAGACCAGAAGAGGGCATGGACCACCCCCTGGAGCTAGGCAGTACAAGCAGTTGTGAACTGCCTGACCTGGGTGCTGGGAACTGAATTCCGCTTTCTGCAAGAACAGCCCATACTCTTAACAGCTGAGCCATCTCCAACCTCTGTATTTTAAAATGTAGCTTATCCTAGCACTCGGGAGGCAGAGGCAGGTGGGTCTCTGTGAGTTCGAGGCTAGCCAGGTCTACAGAGTGAGTTCCAGGACAGCCAGGACTACTCAGAGAAACCCAGTCTCAAAAACAAAAACCCAAAATTTAGCTTACAGCTGAGTGGGTTTTCCATTGACTTTTCAGACATCTGTAGTTTTGATTAACTCCCCCATCCCTTACTCTCATCCCCACTTAAGCCTTCCACCCCTGGCATTCCGCCCAGCTTTGATGCTTGGGTTCTGCTCTCCCCTTCCTACTTCTTTCCCTCCGTCTCCTGGGACCTTTCTAGTTTCTTGACCTCCACACACTGAATTAAAACAAATTTGAAAATCTGCAGTTAGGGCAGGGTGGTGGTGGCACACACCTTTTAATCCCAGCACTCAGGAGGCAGAAGCTGGTGGATCTCTGTGAGTTCAAGACCACTCTGGTCTACAAAAGTGAGTTCCAGGACAGGCTCCAATAGAGAAATCCTGTCTCGATCAGATTAAAAAAAACCTAGAGAACGTGCAGCTAGGCTCCATCTATGTGAGAGCATGTGGTGATGTCTTTCTGGACCTGGGTAACTTAGTGTATTTTCTACTTCCATCCGTTTTTCTGTGAATTTTATAGTTTAATTTTTCTTTACATCTGAATAAAATTTCATTGCATGTGTGTGCCACATTTCACTATCTCTATCTGTTCGTTGCTTGATGAACATGTGGGCTGGTTCCATTTCCTAACCATGATGAATAGAGCAGAAATGAACACAAGTGAGCAAGTGTTTCTGCAATAGTTTTTTTGAGTGCATGCACAGGAGTGCTATAATTGAGCATGGTTTTTTGTTTTGTTTTGTTTTGTTTTGTTTTTTTGAGACAGGGTCTCATTAATAGTTCTGGCTGGCTTAGAACTCTGTATGTAGAGCAGCACACCCAGGCATCCATCCATTGATTTTTAATTAAGAATTTTATATTTGCTAGGTGGTGGTGGTGTCTACCTTTAATCCCAGCATTCATGAGGCAGAGTCAGGTGGATTTCTGACAAGGCCATTTGGTGTACAGGGCAAGTTCCAGGACTCTGTTTCAGAAAGAGAAAGAAAAATTCTACTTGTATTCCCACTTACTGCTTTAGAAATTTATTTGTATTCTTTTAAGATACTTGTTATCACTAGATATTTACCAGACACCTGTTGTGGGCCAGGCTCAGGAAGAAGGGGCTCTAAGGTCCTTGCTTGATGGCTAGAGCTGGGACTGAGCAACATAAAAACCCTTTCTCTCTGCCAGGTACTACAATGAACAGCATTGAGACCTTTAGTTAGTACTTGAGTTCTTCACAGAGAGGGATAGGGAAGCACGGGGCTACAGAATACGTAGCTCAAGGTTACACAGTCAGCTAGGGTTGGAGCTGGTATTTGAACTCAGATAGGTTGATCCTGGAGCCCCTGCCAGGCTGTGGGATGAGGAACAGAGGCATCCTTAGGCCTCAGGAGGATATTAGATCTAATTGGAGTCTATAGTAGAAGTCTGATAACAGTGTGGCACAAATGAGGGGAGTTGTGATACAGAATAAAAATATCTAAGTAATAAAAGGTATGGGGAGAGAGATTACTCAGTATATAAACTTACTACACAACCATGAAGAACTGAGTTCAAATTCCAGCACCCACAGAAAAAGCCTATGTTACATTAGGGCTCTCACACCTCATAGGCCTGGCCAAAGCTGTGTGAGAAGCTGGTACAAAAGACAGCCTCTGTGACACTGGTGATGGCAGGGTATCTCTGACCTTTTGCTCTTCTCCCCAGGTACAGCACATGGGAGCCAGAGGAACACATCCTGGATCCCCGCCTTGTCATGGCCTACGAGGAGAAGTAAGAGCCCTGCCTATTTGGAGCCTGGCCTGAGGCCAGCTCCAAGATATCTCAGGAAGCCTGCTGGTCCTGGCCCTGGGCAAGAGTCGGTTAGGGGTGTGTAGCAGGGAAAGGTGATAGGCACTTAAAGTCTTGTTCCTGTATGTTGTTGGTGTCTCCCTGTCTGCCAGTTTTTGCTTCCAGTCCAAGGGTTCATTCAGAAGCACTGACAGATAGATGCATCCCATGTGGGAATGCCAGCATCTTACTCCCTGGCAAAAAAGGAAGTCTGATGAGGCCAAGCAAAGCCAGGGATGTGAAGAAGGCTTCCTTCCGGTTTGGCCTCTGACCTCCCATTAGCACCTTGCTGAGAGTCATGATCCCGCCTTCCCATGGGCTTCATGGCTCCCACCTGGACCACGAAGTGTGGCACAACTGTTACCTTTTTTAAGTTGCATTTGTATGTGCATGCCCATACACATGAGTGCCACTGTGCGTGTATGCAGCTTAAAGGGTAACTTGCACTGGTTTTCTCCCACCCTGTGGATCCCAGGGATAAAACTCAGGTTGTCAGACTTAGCAGTGAGCTGTGTACTAGCTGAAAGATCTCAACAGTGTCCCCTACCCCATGCCTTGTTTTTACAGAGTCCAGTTTTTGCCCTGTAGCCCTGACTTACCTGGACTTGGGGTTGACCCACTTTCTTCTTTCTCCTACTTGCTGAACCTTTTTTGGGGGGCAGGGGGAGGACAGGGTTTATCTGTATAGACCTGGCTATCCTGGGATTCACTCTGTAGACCAGACTGGCCGTGAACTCACAGAAATCCACATGCCTCTGCCTCCCATGTGCTGGGATTAAAGGCCTGGCCACTTCATGGTAATCTCTTGACACAGGAAGGAGGGTGTCATTGGAATGGGGAATCTAAACCTCCTGAGCAGTTAGGGAGTTTGCCCCTCATTGCTACACTATTGCTTCTCCCCAAAGGCTTCTGGAAGCCTTTAAAGATTCAAAGGATGTATCTTCATTGTTGTTCTCTTTTTGTTGTTTGTTTTGAAAGACTTCACATTTTATTACTGGACAAACCATTCCTCCAACTTAAACATGACCAAGTCTCCAGGTTAAAATGTTGACCTCCTTTGGTATGATTGATCAGTGACCACAATTCAGTGTCAATTCTCAGTTTTACCATTATCTGACTCCTTACAGACCCAGCCTTAGTCTCCTCCAGTGTCTTCTCTTGGAATCGTACCTGATTTTGTTACCAGTTTCCATCTGAATCCTTTGAGGAATAGGACAGTTATGCTTTTGTTTCTTGGCCAGGAATCACTTGATTCTGAAAGTCTTGAGAAGACATATAGAGAAACCACGGTGTATGATGACAGAGGAAAGGGGAAGAGCCTGTTGTTCTTTTTAATATTTATTTCATTTTATGTGTATGTGTGAATATACCATGTACATGCAGTACCTTGGGAGACCAGAAGAAGGTGTCATATCCCCCTGGTCTGTGAACTGTCATGTGGGTGCTGGGCATTGACTCTTGAGTTTTCTATAAGAGCAGCCAGTGATCTTAACTACTGAGTTATTTCTCCAGCCTTTATCATTGCTTTTAACTTGTTCCTGTCCCACAGTTTCTGTTCTCTCTGCTTCTTGGTGAGATCTTGGTCTAAAACAGTGGTTCTCAACCTGTAGGTTATAACCCCTTTGGGAGTCAACCCTTTTACAGGGTTCACCTAAACCACTGGAAAACACAGATATTTACATTATGATTTATAACAGTAACAAAATTACAGTTATGAAGTAGCAATGGAAATAATTTTATGGTTGTGGATCACATAACATGAGGAACTGTATGTAGGTCAAAGCATTAAGAAGGTTGAGAAGCACTGGTCTAAAGGGTGTGTCACTGAGAGAGTCCTATATACTGTCTTGGCTTTCTGATACAGGATCTCACTATATAGTCCTGACTGGCTTGAGACTCATTATATAGACCTGGCTGGCCTTATATTTATAGTAGTCCTCTTGCCTCTACCTCCCAAGTATTGGAATTATAGACATGTGCCACCATGTTCAGGTGTGTGGACTATCTTAGATTGTGCAAAGAAAGCAGTGGGAGGGGCAGAAGAGATGGCTCAGAGTTGTTAAGAGCTCTGCTCTTCCAGAGGACACAGGTTCAATTCCCAGCACCCACATGGTAGCTCACAACTGTCTGTAATTCTGGTTTCAGGGGATCTGACACCTTCATACCAATGCAAATAAAGTTAAATAAATTATTTTTTAAAAAAAGAAAGAAAAGAAAGCAGTGGGAAGGGTCAAGGCCAAGTGTCCATTCCCAATCAGGAGATAATTGCCTGTCAGGGGTGTGGCAGCTGCCACCAGGAAGACCAGTTTAAGACATTTGGGGAAGACTGGTTTATGGATAGCCCAGAGGAGAGGCGGCCTAAGGTCTCCCAGCCTTAATGAAGAATGAGTGCGTTCCGCTACACTTTCTTTCTATTGTGTACAAGGTCTTCGTGGTGGGACTACAAGGGATGAGTGGAGTGAACCAAGACACTGCCATGTGGAATCTTGAGTTGTGTCATATGGGTTGAGGGTGGCTTTGTAAGGAGAGCACCTTGCAGGACACTCTATCCCCTCTCCTACTCAGTTAGGTGAGGTGGGACCCCTCTGCATATCCCAGTAGGTCCCAAATGGATTGGCTGGGTCAAACTCCCCTTGCCAAGAAACTTGCTATAGTCCTTAGTGTCCCAAGATACCCAAAGCTAAGTGAGAGTAGATGGTAGAGCTCCATTTTTACAGGGTCCCCTGTACCATGGGCTGTGTGGCCCTGGAATGGAGCAGGGGCCTATATGTTTTCAGAGTAAAGGCTGAGCCCTGGAAGTTGAATGTTACCCCAATGGGGGGTGTGGGGTGGCCTGTGTCCCCAACCCAGACCCATGGGAGATGATGCTTCCCCTTAGATGTCACCAGTGTTTCTTTGTCTAATGCCACCTTCTTCACACTCCCAGGGAGGAGAGAGACCGAACATCGGGGTATAGGAAGAGAGGTCCAAAACCCAAGCGGCTTCTGCTGCAGGTAACCACTGTCTCTGAGCCTCCCCGTTCCTCCTACCCTGCCCGACACTGCCTGCCCCCACCTGCATGTGCACTGGCCCTGGAGCCCATTTACTCACCCTACCCAGCACCACCCAGGGTACTGTGGAAAGATTCAGTGTACATTTCAGTAGAAGGGGTTGTGTAAAAGCCACGTGTAGAGCTGGAGCCAGGGAAGTCAGCCTGCGCTGGGGTAGACAGGTAGCTAGTCTTTGAGAACTTCAAATGTTGTAAAACACAAAATAACTGAGGATCTTAAGTGTTGAGGAAAAAAGCATGGTAGGCTAGGGTTGCCACCTTAAAGAACTGGACACTCTTAGCATTCTGAATATGACCTTGGAACAGCAGACTCAGAACTGTGTCTGTGTCAGGAGAAGACCATGAAGCCTGTGTTGTCCTGCCTTAGAGGTTTCTGCTCACTCTCGGGATGCCTTAAATCTGGGTATAGAAGCCAAAAGAGTATGAAGCCACGCTGTTCAGTGATTCTGGGCAGGTCATCTATAAGGGGATGGGTGAAAGTGTGTTGTTCTTGATTTCATAAGGCCCATCTGGGCATGTGGTTCGTGTGCGTTTAACCACTCTTGGTGCTGGATTATCTCAGGTTCTCTTTGATGGACAGGATGCCTTGCCTTTAGGTGGGGATGACCCAAGGGATTTGTCATAAACTGGCCCTAGGAAGGAAAGTGATCTTTGCTAGACAAGCACCCAGCACACATCACAAGTGGACATATCCCCTCTCTACAGCAAAACAAGGTAGTTGTATCAGACATTCACTGCTGTGTGACAAACTACCCCAACACAGCAACTTGAAAATGGAGCTATTATCATGTTATGTGGTCTCTGTGGGTCCAGAAGGTGGTGTGGTGCTGTCTCAGCTGTGATCTTAGCCTCAGATACATTCAGGATGGGCTGGGGCAGGAAACTTGGCTGCCCAGTTGCTCTGCATGTGCTGGAGATCGATAGGTCCTCTTATGGAGGTGTCCTCACAGATAAGTGTTTATGGCCTTGGCTGAAGTCACACTCTCCATAGGTCCAGAAGGCAGTGCTGTTGGACACAGGCTTGTGTGTTTTTTACTTTGATGAAGTACTTGCAGCTCAGCAAGGCTTGGGGTTTGCCTGGGGTCACAGAGCAGGGTAGAATCCAGCTCTGACTAGAGCTGGCAGGGTGAGGTAACAAAGGACCCAAAGGAACTTCCCATGAGATGGCTTGTGAAACCCTGAAGTCTCCTTAGGTCTGGCTTCAGGGAAAGCCTTGAGATTACCTGTGGCAGCCTTTTCCTCCTCCTGCCAGTGACCCACACCATATGTACATGCTGGTTACTGGGCAGCGTGGACTGTGGGACTGGCATATGCCCTCACTTCCTCCACCTGGAGGGTTTGTGACCTCATGGCCCCATTTGATGGTGTCCTATGGTAATGTGGGACCTTCTTTGGCCTTGATCTAGGAATGTTTTTCTTTTCTGAAGCTGTGCAAATTTTACTCTTAGTTAGTTGGAAGACAGACTCCCCATTCTAGAGTTCCACTCCTTAGGGGTGTGTGTGTGTGTGCCATCCTGTTCTGTTCACTGAGGTTGAGTTGACAGCAGAGGCCCAGGGAAGTTAGCTGTGAAGATCAGGTGGGGTGCTGTTCCTGCAGCTGGACTACCCCCAGATCCCAGCAGCAACTTCTCCCTTTGCCTCTGCCATCTCCCTGAAGAGCCCGTTTCAGCTTTCAAGGGTCCTTGGGAGGCAAAGACCCCCTCCTAAAAGGCAAAAAACCTCCTCAACGTGTCTACTTAAGAAATCTAGTATTTTGAACTTTGCAAAGCACTCATTAACAAATCCAGGATCTTGCATGTGGTAGGGAAGCACTGTGCCACTGAGCTATGCCCTACCTCTGTGGGTTACTTTTCAGTATAAACACTTGTGTACTGCTCTGATATGGATGAGCCGTGACCCTGGCTGGGGAGACAAGGCCCATGCTGTGGCCAGGAGAGATGACTGAGCTCAGTGGGTATAGAGATTGACTGGTGTCTGCCCTGGCTCATGGACAGGGGACGTACAGGTGAAACAGACTTGGGTACATTGGAAAAATAATAGCGTGAGCAGAGGAGCCGCAGTGGGAGGCGGGCTGACCCAGGCCCTGGCTTGCCCCTGCAGCAGCAGTGGCTGTATAGCAAAGTCCAAGCTCTCCCACAAAGCCAAGGGCAAGGAGGAGCTCTGCTTCTCTCTGACACACCCACTCAGAAGCAGGGAGGGAGTTCCGAGGGGGCGGTCATGGCAGGGGCAGCTGAGCTGGTGGACAAGGGCCCCTTGGTGTCTACCCTGCCCTTCCTGCTCCGCAAGCCGCGCAAGGCCCACAAGTACCTGCGGCTCTCACGCAAGAAGTTCCCGCCACACAGCGGGCCCCACCTGGAGAGTCACAGCCATCGACAGCCATCACAGCTCTCCCTGCAGGAGCCACCAGCCCCAGATGTCCTGCAGGCCACCGATGACTGGGAGCCTATGGAGCAGCCCCCGGAGGAGGAGGAAGAGGAGGAGGGTAAGGCAGTTATCCTAAGACCTCAAAGCCTGAAAGGTGTCTGACCTTTGTCCAGAGGGCCTAGAGACCACTCAGCTGTGGAATAGTGAGGACTGGTTTGGGCTTGACCCCTGCCCATCTGTAAGCTAGGCAGGTGCATGTGTGCCCCTAAGCATCCAGTGTCAAGCATATTGGGGAATGGGCTGTCTGCTGCCACTACTACTAACTGACCACTTAGTGCCAACTTGCGTCTCATCTGTGTCTTTGTCCCATGGCTGCAGCCGAAGCAGACCTGGCCAGTGGGCCCCCTCCCTGGACACCCACACCCCCCTCAAGTGAAGTGACCGTGACTGACATCACTGCCAACTCTGTCACCGTCACCTTCCGTGAGGCTCAGGCCGCCGAGGGCTTCTTCCGAGACCGAAGTGGGGAGCTGTGAACATCGGCTTCCCCTCTTAAACTGTGTCCCTTGGGGCTTGGGTGAGGATTTCCAGAGACAGGAGGGGCTGGGAGCAGGGCAAACACTATTTAAAAAAACAAAAGCAAAAGCATGGGGAAGGCCCCACCACCCTGGCCTTGCCCCATGAGGGTTGTTTGCAGAGGGGCCTCTGGCACAGGGAGGGAAGGCAGTGTTGCCTGGGTCTCATCTCCAGGGCAGATGGGGATGGGCTCCCCTGCCCAGTATGCCTCTGTCATTATCTTGCAGAGGCTGATCCTAGGAGTCCGAGCCCAGGAGGTTCAGATTCTGCTTTGAGCAATCACCCTAGCTCACTGGTGGTGTCCCCTCCCTGTTCCTTGGCTTGGGTCTTGACTATGAACTTTCCACTCCAGCTTTGTGGTGGGACATGGAGGCTGGCTTTGGCCACCAGGGACAGGATCAGGACAAAGGGTGTGGCCTGGACCAGAGAAGAGGCTGCCTACCAGGCCTCCTCTGAATGTGCTGTCCCTTCCATCACTAGCCTGTGTAGATGTCCGTGAACACATCCAGCCACCCCAGTGTGGACACACTGCCTGTGTGTGTTCTCCCCTGCCCCATGTCTTTAGACTTGTCCACGTGGACCTTGCACACCTTTGGAAAATGACCCGGTGAACATGGAGTAATTCACAGCACAAATGAACTTGTCATGGCACCTTCACTCCACCTTGCACATCTGGCATGTGACAGCATCAGACAGCTTGGGCTCAGCCTGGGCCTGGTGGCATCTGATCTTCCAGCCACAGATAGAACCGGGCTCAGGTGTGCAAGGTGCAGACACTTCCACCTGGGATAGCAGACACTTGGCCCTTCTTTCTCCCACAGGAATTCATGTTCTTTCTGACTCAGGTGACTTCAGCCCTTTCAGCTGACCCCACACGCTGCAGCTCAGCTGATCTGGATGCCAGTGGGTGTGGGCAGTCGGGGAGGGAGTGTCCCCTCTCTTTCTCAGGGCAGTCCTTGTCTACTGTGTTCCCTCCCCACCCACCTGAATGACACAGCTAAGGGTGCCCCTCCTACTTTGTGAGGATTGAACTATGATATATGTTGAGTCAGGCTGTACTAAAGCCTGTGTTCCTGGTGAGGGGAAGTTTGCTAGTTTGCACAGGTGTCCTATAGGCTAATACCTTCCTACCCGAGGAAGGGAAACTCCTGGTCAAGGTTGAAATGCTCCCTCACCCACTGCCACCATAGGAACCTATGTGGCTGGGTCCCAGCAGCCCCCAATTCTGTTGTTTTTGGGAGGCCAGCAGAGTCTACATGAGCAAGAATAAGGTGACTCCTAGACTCTCCCATTCCCAAACCAAAGAGCCTGTACCCTGTGTCTGGGGGTTGTCCTCAAGCCTCTCAAGTCCCTGGTTTCCCCCTCCTCCTTAATTCTCAATTGTCCAGGGTTAACTCAGTGCTTCCATTGGGGACAGCCTCCTGTGGGTGACTGTTTCACCTCGATCCTGAATCTAGAGAATGTTGGGGTAGGTCAGGGCGGGGAGAGTCAGGAGGAGTCCTAGCTCCTGGCAGAGAAGGTGAGGGTGGGTGGTTAAAATTTTGCTTTGTACCTGGGTTTGCTGGCCCACAGTACTGGGGGCAGCATCCAGTGGATGACAAGCTCCCTGTCCCTAGTGGCATGAGACTAATTGCCTGTACTTGGATCATGAGGCTTGGGGTTTGGGGGGGTGGGGAGAAGGGGGCATTCCAGGTATCTGTCTTGTGTCTTTAGCAGCAGGCAGTGTCATTTTCTCTCACACGACTTTTTATGGCACCAACTAGCTCGGGAAATTGTGGCCTAGGCTGGGGATCCCTCTGGGCAGTCATGTGGCTCTGGACTGCTCTGGACTAGCTTCCTAGAGAGAACCGCTGCAGGCTTTGAGAGGCTGCACTGCAGGCTTTGAGAGGCTGCACTGCAGGCTTTGAGAGGCTGCACTGGCTTCACCCAGTCTGAAGCTATGGGGTGGACAGTACCTCCTACACACACTGACCCACAAGGCCAGCGCTAGAGTGAGGAGTGGTGGCCACCTGCTATCTTTCCCTTGGCCCTGCCATTTGAATGTAGAGGTTGGGTAGTACTTTTCCCTCATTTTGGGCTGGGGTAAAGATGTACCTCAACTGCTGGTGTGGACACTCGAAATGCCACAGTTGCCCATTTGGGCTGTGTGGTTATCATCTGGTAAGATGGTGATCTCATTGCCAAGTTCCTCCCACCTCCTGCCCACTGGGGAAGGAGCTCAGTGTCAGTGAGGTGGTATAGGTTTTTGCTTTAAGTGGTGAGCCACACCTGGCTGCCAGGTCTCAGCACAAGACCGCTTCCTTTGCACAGAATGAGCTTCGAGCTTTGTTCAGACTACATGAATGTATTGGGAGGGGTGAGGAGGGTCCAAGCCTTCCCCTGGGATGTGTGCTGGGGAGAGGCAGCAGGTCAGAATGTGGTTTTATTTTTGTACTGATGGGTAAGAGACTGTAGAGCATCTATTTATTTAGATGATTTATCTGGTAGACTAGGCAAAAATTATTGAAAATACATTAAAATTATTTTTAAAATTCCTATGTGTCTGATTATTTTGGTGTTGTCAGAGCTGTATGACATTACACTCCCCACTCCTAGGCTGCGGCTCCAGGTCTCCCAACTGTAGCTCATGATCTGGACAAATCATTCAATTTCCCAATCCTCTAGACCACCAGTGAAAATCAACTGGGGACAGAAATGAGGTAGTTAGGGGCAGGGCCCCTGTAGTGTCATCAGAGATTGGGACTACTGTGGGCTTCACTGTTCCCCTGCATCTTCCTAAGAGTATCTTGTTCTAGAACTCTGGGGGTCAGCAAAGATGCTTACACTGTGGATGTAGGAAGGCAGGGGAAGAATCACTCTCCTCCCTGATTGAATGTGGGGTGGACATGTGTGTACATACACACCAACATCATGCCTGACTTTCCAGTTTGGACATTGGGTAATTGGTTGGACCCCACATCTGCTAATAGACATGGAAAAGAAATAGATTTGGGGGTGTCCTGAGTTATCCCCAAAGCTGAGCCTGAGACCAGGATGTTCTGTGAGAGATTATTTTGGGGGTCACAGGAACAAAGTGAGTGGAAGAAAGGGATGTACCACAGAAGTACTTAGGGACAAGGGGTCATTTGTGACACGTGACTCCTGATATGCGCACTGCATTGCCCAGTCCCAAGAATGGCATGGTAGGGCAACCCCTCACTGGGTGGCCCTGCATGTGCTAGTGTCCACCTCCCCAACCACCCATTTGTTGTATTGACCCTGTACTAAAAAGTGATGTCGGGCTGGAGAGGTGGCTCAGAGATTAATAGCACTGGCTGTTTTTCCAGAGTTCAAGTCCCAGAAACTATATGATGATCCAACCATCTGATGTTCTCTTCAAGTGTGCAGGCAGAACACTATATACTAAATAAAAATTTTTTTTAAATCTTTAAAAATTGAGTGATGTCTACTGTCACTTGAGATCTGAAAGGGACCTTCCATGTATCCACCCACAGCAAGATGAGAGGTGATGTCAAGAGGGTCCCTGGAGGTGTGGGGGGCCACTCCTCTGTTTAGCTGAACTCCACAGTAAGTCCACACTCTTTGGGACTCTCCAAAGAGGTGCCCTATGATCAGCAAAATCAGCAAAAGAGACCCAAGAGCAGCTGGACTGTGGTGGCACACACCTTTAATCCCAGCACTCAGGAGGCAGAGGCAGGCAGATCTTGGAGTTGAAGCCCAGCCTGGTCTACAAGAACTAGTTCCAGGGCAACCTCTGAAGCCATAGAGAAACCCTATCTCCAAAAAACAAACAAAAAAATAATAAGAGAGAGACTTAAGAGCCTTTGGAAGATTGGCCATGGGTCCTTGGAGGCCATTGATACTGGCTTCAAGGTTATACTGAACAGCATTCATCTTGTCCCTTTCCTTGGCCCCCTCAGCTGGCATTCCCACTGGTCAGTGCATTCATCCAAGGGGACTAGGGCCCAGCTGCCTTACTTTCATCAACTTGTCGTTGCTTCCTATACTGATTTAGTCTCCACTGGGGTTAGGAGCAGTAAGACTGCCCAGGGACGACAACTCCAGGTCCCAGCAAGCTCCTCTCCTGGGTGTGAAGTAGTAACCTCAGGACCAGGGGAGCCTCCAAATGAGTTCTGTGAGTTTGTTTCTCCTGTTGACCCCACTAGTAGCTTCTGAGGAACACCCTGCATTGCCATCTTGGTAACAGGACATCTGATTCCATTCCACAGGAGGAACAGATTCTGCAAGTCCAGGGAAGGACTTACCCAGCTTCCAGTCCTTGCCATTTCCTGGACAGGGCCATATTCATTGGATGTGTATACTAGATCTTACCCAGAGATGCCGCCTGCACAGACAACCCTCTCTGGGCTGTGTTCATTGTCCCCACAGGCTGGCTGCCCTGGATGATGTTGCATGGGGCAGGGCAGCAGATCTGATGACCATGCCCACACGACTGTATCTTCTCTACTAGGAGAATGCTGCTTCTAAAGCTGCAGCAAGGGAAAGGCCTGTAGAGTAAATCTGATGTTTTTGCCACCAATAGATGGCAGCAAGGACGTAGGTGACTAGGTGCTAAACAGATGCAAATGCTCAAGAGCAGTGGTTCTCAACCTTCTTAAGGCTGCAACCCTTTAATACAGTTCCCAACCATAAATTATTTTCATTGCTACTTCATAACTGTAATTTTGCTACTGTTATGACTCATAATGCATTCACTTACACAGGATATCTGATATGTGACCCCTCCAAATGGGTCTCAACCCACAAGTTGAGAATGGCTGCTCTAAGGGGTCAGGAGTCCCAGGGTGACCAATCAGTCATTACACTGGTAAGTGGCCTCCTTGAGGCTCAGCATCATTTGAGACCCACCATGGATGGATGGGACAAGTCATCACCCTAAGTAGCTTTTAGCCAGCCTTGGGAGAGAGTATCTATGCTGAATCCTCACAAAGCCTCCACTGCCCATCACACCTGCCCTAGGGGGTCTGTGCCATTGGGCAAATGCTGGGATGATGACTGAAGCTGATCATCATCACCTAAGGCAACAGATGGAGAGGCAACGCATCTCCTACCTACCCTCATATTCCCTGAGAATCCTCTGTTGTACTTGTTTTCCTTGCTGACCTCAAGCCATACTTTATGTACACTTGCAGTCTCAGTGTTGGGAAGGCTGAAGCAGGATTATTCATTTGAGCCTAGCCTGTATATAGGCTAGGTCTATATTGTGAGTCTCTGCCTTAAAAATAAATAAATAAATAAATAAATAAATAAATAAATAGAAATGCAGGTATGAGACATGGGACTAGATGCCTTCAATAGTACTTTCCAGCACTCTGGAAATAGAGGCAAGCAGATGTCTATGAGTTTGAAGCTAACCTGGTCTACATAGGGAATAGCAGGCAGGCAAGGTTATATAGGGAGACCCTGTCTCAAAACCAAACAAAAGGCTGGGTGTGTAGGCCCATACCTGCAATACCTGCATACTTGACTATGCAGCAATTGTGAGGCCTGGCTGGGCTATGAGAGACTGGGGTGGGGGGGAGGGGGGAGGACAAGAAAGAAAGAAAAGAAAAGGAATTAAAAAGGAGGAAGGAGTATAAAGCCAGCTGGGTCAGGGCTGACATTGTTTACATTAAATCCACTCAGAACTTCCCACCACCTTGTGATCCCAGCTTCTTTGTACCCAAGACTCCCAGGCTGATAGCCCAGGGAGAGAGAGTCCAAGGAGCTCAAGGCAGACCTCCCAAGAGGACCAGCAGGGGAGATCAGCCTGAGTGTTTACTGTGGTGATGGTGTTTGTGAGATAGTTTGTGAGTAGGCCAGAGCTTAGTTTCCCATATTATTAAAAAGAGGTGAACACATACTCATCAGTTTTAACAGGTACAGAATGGAGAGGAAAGTAGAAGCTGTCTTCACACCCAAGCTTCTGGAGCTTTTCATCACTGTGGTGGCACTGGTACCCCGTGTCCTGGCCAGCCTGTGACATCCTGTACATGGCAGGCCTCCATTACACAGGTGCTTGCTGGACTGGCCATGTTCTTACGTCCTTTTGGCATTCCAGCTACTGCATCTTTGGGAGGGAGTCTACTTCCACGTGTGGTCTGACAATTCGGGGCAGGAGGGTGTTAGCTTGGACTCAGTCAGAGGATTGGTGAAGAGTGGCACCTGATGCTGCTAGTTGGTTTTTGTCAACTTGTCACAAGCTACAGTCATCTGGAAGGAAGGGACTTCAACTGAGGAAATGTCTCCAGCAGATTGGCCTGTGGGCAAGCCTATGAGGCATTTTCCTGATTAGTGGTTGATGGATGTGAGAGGGCCCAGCCAACTGTGTGCAGTGTCACCACTAGGCAAGTGGTTCTGGGACTTAGAAGAAAGCCAGCTGACTGGATGGTTGGTGGTGGCCCATGCCTTTAATTCCAGCAAAGGTAGGAAGATCTCTGTGAGTTCAGTGCTAGCCTGTTTCACAAAGTAAGTTCCAGGACAGCCAGGGCTGTTACACAGAGAAACCCTGTCTCAAACAAACAAACAAACAAAAAAGGAAGGAAGGAAGAAAGAAAGAAAGAAAGAAAGAAAGGAAGGAAGGAAGAAAGAAAGAAAGCAGACTTAGTGAGCTATGGGGAGCAAGCCAGTAAGCAGCCCCCTCTGTGGCCTCTGCTTCAGTTCCTGCCTCCAGGAACTGCCTTGACTTCCCTTCTCGATAGACTGTGATCCAGATGTGTAAACCAAATAAACCCTATCCTCCTAAATTGCTTTTGGTCATGGTATTTTATCACGGTGATAGGAAGGAAAACTAAGACATGGCTTTTTCCCCACAGGCTTTCAGGCCCTGTGGGAATCTACTGGACCTTCCCTATCAGAGCTGAAGCTCCATGCTTGCAAAAGCTGTGTCTCAAGCTTCCCTCTATCTTCTTCAGGGCTGAACATACCCTAGAAAAATACAAAAGAAAGTGATGATCTGAAAACTGTATTTTCCAGCTGAGTGGTGGTGGTGCACAACTTTAATCCCAGCACTTGGGAGGCAGATCTCTGTGAGCTCAAGGCCAGCTTGGCCTACAGAGTGAGTTCTAGAACATCCATGGCTACACAGAGAAACCCTGTCTAGAAAAACCAAAACGAAAAGAAAACAAAAAACCTTATTTTCCAAACCAACCAGTTGAATGAGAAAGGCCTTCTGGCTCTCATAGCATGGCCTTTGTTGATTACAGGCTTATCTGACTGAGTCTCTGGTACTGTTGGAAACTAAGGTTTCATGCAAGAGAGGCAAATGCTTATCATTGATGGTGGGCTTGCTTCTGCCTGGAGTTTTGATGATTGAAAAAGCATCATAAGGGCTGGGGATGTTGGGAGAGCAATTGCCTAGTATGCACAGAGCCTGGGATTAAGCCCCAGCACCACATAAAACTAAGAATGGTGGTGCCCATCTCTAATCCTAGGCACCAGGAAGGGAGAGGCAGGAGGATTTGGAGTTCAGGATTATCTTCAGTGTGTAGTCAATTTGAAGCTAGTCTAAGCTGCATGAAACCTTGACTAGAGAGGGGAAAAAAACTCTCTTAAAAGTGTCCTTCAGTGAGGGACCCCTGCAGGGAAGAGAACCATTTGAAGAGATGAGAATGAAAACCCAGTGTAGGTTGACTTCATCAACCTGGACCAGACTTTGGGGATGTGTATGTATATGTATGTATGTATGTATGTATGTATGTATATATATATATATATATATATATATATATATATATAATTTTTTAGTTTCTTGAGACAAGGTTTCTCCGTCCTGGAACTCACTCTGTAGACTAGGCTGACCTTGAACTCACAGAAATCCACCTGCCTCCGCCTAAGTTCTATAGCTCAAAGGGCTGGAATCTAGTGTGGCCTCTGACCAATAGCATAGAGAGCAACAGGCCATAAAGTCCATGTGATATCTCCCCTAAGGATGGGTAATGGTCTAGGGAGGGAAGAGTCTGGAATCATTCTGGAGAATCAGGGTGAGGTCTGCCTCTATAGCAAAAGTGTCTCCACAGATGGCAAAAAGGTCACCAGGTCACTAGCAAAATCCACTCCCAGCCTTCTGAGTGGGAAAACAGCTATTTCATCTCCTCCAGTGAGAAAAAGCACCTGTGCATTTAACATTCTTGGTTTTCCTTATTGCTTCTCTGTGAGTAAAAAAGGCCTCTGTGCCCACACATTAGGCCAGGCGATGGTGACATACCTTTAGTCCCAGCACTCGGGAGGCAGACAAACAAAGTGTCCATCTGAAGTCCCCATGCTCTCCTCACTCCAGTTCTTCTTAGCTGGGGAACCCAGAGTGAGAACTCCCAGCCCTTCTGGGTCTTTTCAGAGGCTGAGAAGCCCCTAGCTTTGGTAGGAAGTGAGAGAGACACATCAACGTTAGAATAGCAACCAAAGATTTTGCAGGTGCAAGTTTCATTCTGAGTTAAGACGACTGTAGGCGACCGGGTGGAGGCTGCTTGCCACATCGTGATGGCTTAAACACAGCTGCCTCCTACAGTTTCAGAGATAGGAAAGATGAAGTCCAACATAGTGGTGCTGCTTGGCTGTGGTGAGGGCTGCCTACTGGTTTGAACATGGTCACCTTTTTGTTGATTGGTCCTGGGGAGGGGTTGGTATCTCAGTTGCCCCCCCCCCACCATGTGTTTTTGATTTTTAGGTACAGTTCCCAGTGCCTCCATGGCTGACCTTCTCACTTAAGGTACTTCCCTATCGCAGGAGGTGGCTGCTCTTTTGTCATGGACACTACTTTTACCCTTGGGCTGTTCTGTGGTTCTCTTTTCCCTCTCACAGTTATGGGGCCAGCCCATCCCTAGACAGGGAATCTGGGGGGACACTTGTCATAAACATGCTTGCATCTGAAGTAGATGGGGGAAAGCAACCCCACCTCCAGAGTCAGACTTTCAATGAGTTCAAACAGCATGGACAATTTACCAATACATTACACCCACACAAATGGTTTAGATCTCATCTAACCAAATAAGCCCAAAGTCTGTCTGTCTGTCTGTCTCTAAAGTCTAAGTGCTCTCCCAGTAGATGTTTTCTCACACAGACACTCTTAGCTTTGGGAGAAACAAGGGGAAAGAGTTACATGATTAGATCAATCATGGTCCACCTTGAGCTAGCAACATTACCACTCCAGCCAAATCTGGGGTTTCAAATAGTTTTTCCTTCATGGATTTGACTGCTGTTTTTAAAAAAATTAATGTGTGTGTGTGTGTGTACACGTGACTGTAGGTTCCCATGGAGGCCAGAGGAGTCAGATCCCCTGGAGCAGGAGTTAGAGATAGTTGTGAGTTATCAGGTGGGGATGCTAGGAATTGAACTTGCGTCCTCTATAAAAGCAGCACACTTGGGTCTGAGCCATTCCTCTACCCCTATTGACTATTAATTTTTAAAGATTTTTTTTTTCTGAGATGGGGTTCCTCTGTATAGCCCTGGTTCCATCCTGGAACTCACTCTGTAGACCAGGCTGGCCTCAAACTCACTGAGATCTCCCTGCCTTTGCCTCCCAAATGCTGGGACTAAAGGCATGTGCACCACTGCCTGGCTTTTTGTTTTTCTTTATGTGTATGCATGTGTTGATGTCAGTGCATGCCATGTGTGTACAAATGCCTGTGGAGGCCAGAAGACGACATAGATCTCTTGGGGGCCTGGAGCCACAGGCAGCTGTGAGTGAGCACTGAACTTGGATCCTCTGGAAGTGCAGCAAACACTTAACCACTGAGCCATCTCTGGAGTCCCTACCTTCTTCTGATGCATTAAAGTATAAATATGTTTTAGTTCTTCAATCCCACCTTGTTCGAATTGCTGCTGTGGATTTGATGAGCTGTCAGCAGGCAAAAGCACTTGGGCATTGAAAGCCTGATGACCTGAGTTCAACCCCTGGGGCTCCCCATGACAGCAGGAAGGAGAAACAACCCCACAAAACTTGTCTCTGGGGTTGGGAGAGATGACTCAGCAGTTGAGAACATTTGCTGTTCCGGCAGAGTTTTGTTTCTAGCACCTACTTTAAACAGCTCACAGATGCCTGTAACTCCAGCTCAAGGAGAGGTTGGTTTTTTGTTGTTATTTGCTTTGTTTTGTTTTTTTAGGCAGGGTCTCGATATGTAGCCTTGGCTGGCCTGGAAGTCATTATGTAGACCAGGCTAGCCTCAGACTCACTCTGCTTCCAGAGTGCTGGGGTTAAAGGTGTGCACCACCACCACCTCAATTATTTTTCTTCTTTGTTTTAAGTACCATTATGCCTGGCAACTGATTAATGAGAAAGAATCTTTCACTGAACCCAGGGCTCACCATTTTAGCTAAATTGGCTGGCCAGCCATCTCTTTGGAATCATCCTCTCCCAGAGTCCCCCAACCCATCCCAGCAGCACCAGGGTTCTAGGCAGATAATGTCACACCTGGCCTTTTACTCGGGTGCTGAAGATCCAAACTGAGGCCCTCTTGGTGCACGGCAAGCACCTTACCCACTGAACATCTCCCAGGTTTGACTGTCTAAGTGAGAGGACTCACCCTAATGTGGGAGCTACCTCCTCAGGGGTTGGGGTCCTAGATTAAGAGGGAAATTCGAAGTCAGCGGAGCGCCAGTATTCATTTCTGTTTTCTGGCTGCAGACACATCTTCCTAGATTATCCAGGTGCTTTGATTTCAGCTTAGATCCTTCTGTCTCAACCTCTGCAGTACATAGGATTACCATGGTACAGCATCAAGTCTGTTTATTTAGACACATAACAGACTTTGGAAGGGACAGGGTGTTGTAATTTAAAAAATGTGCTCAGGAGAAAGACACTATGCAACATGGTTCAAGCAGAGGGGTTTTTTATTAGGGAAAGGAATCATAAAAAAGGGGAGGGGATGGGGGAGACTGGCCTCCAGGGACAGGAGCAGTGGGAGAGAGGAAAGAGGGGCAGAGAGAGGGGAGGGAGAGAAAGGAAGAGAGGGAGGGCATGGCCCTTTTAAAAGAGAACATAGTGAATATGAACAGGTGATGCTCTTTTTTTTCTTTTTGGTTTTTTGAGACAAGGTTTCTCTGTAGCTTTGGAGCCTGTTTTGGAACTCACTCTGTAGACCAGGCTGGTCTCAAACTTGCGGCAATTCCCCTGCCTCAACCTCTCAAGTGTTGAATTACAGACATGACCCATCATGCCCAACTTAATTGTTTTCTTCTTCCTTTTTATTTATTTATTTTTATCGAGACTGGGTTTCTTTGTGTAGTCCTGGAGCTTGATATGTAGATCAGGCTGGCCTCTAACTCTCAGAGAGGTCTAAGCCACCATGCCCAGCCCAACTTAAAATTTTCAATTACAAAATTAAGCACCTATCGATGAAAAAAAAAAAAAAAAAAAAAAGAAAGAAAAATGAGAATAAAAGGAAGGCAAGTTCTGGAATGGTGGGGCATGATTTAATGCCAGCACTCAGAAGGCAGAGACAGGTGGATCTCTATGAGTTTCAGGCCAGACTAGTCTAGAAGCAAGCTACACAGTGAGACCCTGTCCCAAGAAACAAACAAACAACAAAACAAACAAACAAAAAACGGCAATAGAAATAGAAGAGCAAGGTCTTCTAGACTTGGCGTTGGGGTGGAAGCTGGAAGATACGCTCGAGACTATTGAATCTCTTTTTGCCATTCAGGACAATGGGGGTCCAAGTTGTAAATTTCCAAGGTCATTCGTCAAATCTTGCAGACCCCGGGACTGTTGAGAGAGAAATTATGTTGTGCCAATGGGTGTGAGGAAAGAGGCAACAGGGATGTTCAAGGGAAGAACAGGGACAGAGATTTGAGGAGAGCGCCTGAGGGAGAGAACAAAAGACGTCTAGAGAGAGAGGCAAGCGGAGAGTGAACAGGAAAAGAGGGGGCGGGGCCTATAGCAGGAAGTCAGGCAACAGGAGGAAGAACTCTGCAGAAGAAAAGGCCTGCAGTAAGAGGGCGGGGTCGTACTACGAGGCGGGGCCTGAGAACAGCAGGGCGGTTCTCACCTTGATCCTCTGGAGCCGTCTTTGTATGCACCAGCTGTTTTTCTCCAGATTATTCCACGGCCAGAACGGACTTTGGGAGTTCACAAAGTTTATCCAGCAGTCAGTAAATTCTGAGATGGAAAGAGGGTAGCCAGTGAGGCCCCAGGTCGTGCAGAGGCCTTCCTCTTACGTCCTCCCACCTTCCCCTCCCAGGGCATTACTCTCTCGATAGAATCCGCCCTTCCGGGTGGAGGCAAATCTTTGATCTCAGCAGGGTCAGAACCCTTCCTTCTTGCCCAGCGTCTCCCCCATCCTTCTGGCCATGGCTAGTCCTCCTGGAGCTGGGAAACCTTTGCCCACTGGTGGCTGTGGTTCCTTCTTACGCGGGAGGTCCATGATGTCCACCTGGATCCCCGATCGCCAGAGAGAACACAGGCCCTCCTGGTACTGCCTCCTCCAGTGGAAGTACAGACGGGAGGTGTAGATGTGTAGAACCAGGTCTGGGTGATCCATTTTGAATGCAGCCAGTTCCTGGGCACAGTTCGGGCAGGGGCTCCATGTGAGGTAGCACGTGATTCGCATTTGGCCGAGTTCCAAGGAACGCATCTCATCAATGAAGAGGATTTCTGCGTGTTTACCTTTCTGAGGGGAGTCCAGGCAGAGAGAAGGAAAAGTTGAAAGGCAGAAACCAGACATCGTGTGAATTTTCTAAAGTCTTGCCTAGCACAAGGAGAGCCTCTCCTTTCTGCGCTTTACCCACTAACTCCACATCACAAAGCACACAGCCTTTTCTAAATTGGACAAAGATCCCAGAAGTGCCCAGAGGAAAGGGGTCAGCAAATGGTTGGTGCATTCAAGTCATGGTTCCCAGTGCAGTGACTTCACTTCAGGATGCTAACCCAAAGAGTTTTGATTTTCTTCTTTTGGTTTTTTCAAGACAGGGTTTCTCTGTAGCTTTGGAGCCTGCCCTGGAACTCGCTCTGTAGACCAGGCTGGCCTCAAACTCAGAGATCTGCCTGCCTCTGCCTCCCGAGTGCTGGGATTAAAGGCGTGTGCCACCATCACCCGGCTCTGACAAGTTTTTCACAGATGTTGTAATCAGGCAGTGAAGAGGCCACTGTGTGCAGTACATTGTTTCTCCAAGGCAGTAAAAAAGCAAAACTGGGAGGGAAATCAAACATCCGAGTGCAGCCTGGCCGTAGTGGCCTGGTCTACAGAGTGAGTTCAAGGACAGGCTCACTCCAAAGCTCCACAGAAAAACATTGAGTGCACCATGGGTGGCAGGAGGAGTGTGCTATACAGGGAACCTGGAAAGAACCAGGGCCACCAAGAATGATTGAGTTCTGCTGGGCGGTGGTAGCGCAGGCCTTTAATCCCAGCACTGGGAGGCAGAGGCAGGTTGATCTCTGTGAGTTTGAGACCAGCCTGGTCTACAAGAGCTAGTCTCAGAACAGGCTCCAAAGCCACAGAGAAATCCTGTCTTGAAAAGCAAAAACAACAACAAAAGACCAAGTTCCAGTATGGGGGGGTAGTGAAAATTGGGACCCTCACAGTATATGATGTGTTGGAGAGGGGGAGTCCCTGGCTGCCTCTCCATCTGGCTCTGAGGACCTATCTGGCACCTTGTTTTGCAGGCAGCCTTTGAGTGGCTGTTGGTCATTGTGCTGCTCCAGCTGGTAGCATAGATAGGTCTTCCTTTGGTAATAGCGATGCTGGACTGGCTCAACCCGGTGTCTATTGTTATACTGCAAATAGAATATGTCTTCTCTCAGCAGACTCACTGGGCTTCTGTACAAGAAACAAACAAATGAAGGTATGAAATGTGACCTCTGGGCTCAGCCTAGCCTTAACCCAACTCTGAGGCAAAGTATATCAGGAGCTAATTCTCCCTTACACCTTTGCTGCCTCTACACTCCCTGTGCATGGCATTTAGGAATGAGGGTCATGTTGAACCATTTCAGAAAATGCTTTAATTTATTTATCTATTTATTAATTCTGGGTGGTGCACATGGGCAACTATGCATGGATGAGTGTCATAACACGTATGTGGGTCAGAGGTTAGCTTGCAGGACCTGGTCCCCTCCTTCTTCCTTCTACCATGTGCTCATCCGGTTGGCAGCACATTTCCCTAGTTTGACATCTTGCCAGCCCAAGACATATTTTTGTTGTTATTGTTTTATGAGATAAACTGTGTAGCCTTGGCTATCCTGGAACTGGCTCTATAGACCAGGTAGGGCCTTCAACTTTACCTTCCATGGGGGGTGGGGGGCTTTGTGAAGCCCATAGTCCCATCATGTCCCTTCATGTCATAGTCATCCTCTGTCCTTTTTTACTTACTACAATGGTGCTTTCTTTTAAACTGGAACAAATTTGACTTTCAGACTCTAAAGGCATTTAACTCCCTGTGTGAAGACCAAACTATGAATCCCACACCAGGAGATCTGGGCCTCCAGAGTATTGTGCATCTTCTCCTTTTCTTTCCTTCTTTCTTTCTTTCTTTCTTTCTTTTTTTTCTCCCTTTGGTTTGTTTGTTTGTTTGACAGGGTTTTTCTGTATTGCTTTTGAGCCTGTCCTGGAACTAACTCTGTAGGCCAGGGTGGCCTTGAACTCAGAGATCCACCTGCCTCTGCCTTCTGAGTGCTGGGATTAAAAGTATGAGCCACCAGTGCCCCTTTGGTTTTTGTTTTTGTTTTTTTTTTAAAGACAGGGTTTCTCTGTGTAACAGTCCTAGCTGTTCTGGAATGCTCTGCAGATCAGGCTGGCCTCAGACTCACAAAGATACACCTGCCAAGTGCTGGAATTAAAGGTGTACATACACCACTACAGCCTGGCTGTCTTCTCCTTTTCTGTATGTTTGGTACACCTATGTGTGCCCATGAGGGGCCAGAGCAGGACACTGGCTATTTTTATCTGCTGCCCCCACTGAACTGGGAGGTCCTCATTTAGTTTAGGCTGGCTGGCCAGTAAGCTCCTGGGACCTGGTCATTTTGACACCCAAGGCTAGACTATAAACACATTCAGCTTTGCCCGACTCTTTTCACATGGGTACTGGAATTTTGAAATCTAGTCTTCAGGCTTGCAAAGCAAATACTCATACCTCATGAGCCATATTCCTCACCCTATACTTTTCAAGTGTTCAGTGATTCCCTATTTTCTGTCTTCCATGCATCTCTGTCAAGATTCAAATCTACTCAAGCTCACCACATGTTGGGGCTATAGGGCCATCTGAAGGGCTCCAGGTGGCTCAGTGGTTAAGAGTACATGATGTTCTTGCAAAGGACACAAGTTTAGTTCCCAGCACCCAAATAGTGGCTAGCAGCTTTCGGTAACTCCAGTTCCAAGGCATCTGATACCCTCTTCTGCCCTCTACAGGCGGTATATGCAAGTGCACTTATATAAGTGCAGGCAAAATGTTCATCTCTCTCTTTCTCTCTCTCTCTGTCTCTCTCTCTCTGTCTCTTTCTCAACACACACAAAACTTTACCACATGAGCAGGGCATGGTCTCGAACACCTTTAATCCTAGCACTAAAGAGTCAGAGGTAGGCAAATAGGCAGATTTCTGTGAGTTTGAGGCCAACTTGATCTACACAGTGAGTTACAGGACAGCCAGGGCTGTTATACAGAGAAATGCTGTCTTGAAAAACAAACAAAGGAAAAAAAAAAAAAAAAAAAAAAGAAAGAAAGAAAGAAAGAAAGGAAAAGAAAACAAAAAACCCAAAGGAAAACAACAACAAAACCAAATCATAAAAATCAAACAAAAATCAAATAACAAAAACCTCACCACATTTAAAATTCGACGAGATTCTTAACCCATCCAACTAACTTCTCAGAAAGAAAAATGGGCCTGCTGAAGGGGAAGCAATTGGATAAATGTTAAATCTAGGGCCAACATCCCATCTCAAATCCCAGGCAAGGAAGGCCTGATCCTCAAGACGGCAGATATGGGGGACAATCCTGAGGTGTCTGTCTGAGAAATACTACGAAGATGCCATGTGATCTGGGCAGTCTCCAATCATGAGACCCAACAGTCAGTCTCCATTCCAGCATCCTCATCCTGCCTGGTTCTCCAGGAGAAAGTCGCCGCATGAACATTGGGGGTTGGGGAATGGGGGGGGGGGGGAAACGGGACGAGACCACATGCCTTTTGTATGCAAAACTGCAAATACAGGTTAATGTATAATGTTTTTTTTTTTTGCCCCTGTGTACCCCCACTTCCTGCCTAGGGTTAAGTTCATTGTCCAAGATCAATGACATATTTTTTTTCTTTTAAAAAGGATTTTAAGCTGGGCAGTAGTAACACACAATTTAATCCAAGCACTAGGGAGGCAGAGGCAGGCAGATCTCTGTGAGTTCGAGGCCAGCCTGGTCTACACAGGGAGTTCCAGGAGAGCCAGGGCTGCACAATGAAACCTGGTCTCAAAAACAACAACAAAAAGATTTTAGTCTTCATCTCTAATTATGTGGAGGCTGGGTGGGGGGAGGTGGGTATGTGCACATGTGTGCAGATGCCGACAGAGGCCGGAAGATGGTGTCAGATTTCCTGAAACTGGAGTTACAGGCAATTATGAACTACCTGTGTGTGGAGTTCCTCTGCAAGAGCAGTTTGTACTTTTAACCACTGAGTGCTCTTTGCAGTCCCCAAGCTTTTCTTATCTTGACCCAGATCTTGCTGGAAGGTAACATTCTGTTATCCTCACACTCATGTGAAACCAAGCTCCTCCCCTTCCCAAGAAGTATGGGCAGGGGCACATGTATGCATGAATGCACACATAATTCCACATGACAAACAGACCAGCAACATACAGGAACTTTGTATATTAGGAGCACATAAACAGCCTGCAGGAACTATCCTTCAGTGTATTCAACAGCCAAAGCTTATGAACCTAAACCAAGGACGATAAAGGGACAAAAAGGGCAGCCAGAGCTCAGAGAGGATGGGCTCTCTTGGGCTCTCTCTGATGGGGTCTTACAACATCCAAAAGTGCTGATGGTGTTGGGAAAGCAGCCTTATTCCAACAGTGAACCACTCAAGGGTTTAAGCTCTCTCCTCAAAGGGCCCATAATCTACTTATGCCCATTCTTGCCTGTGCCCACCAGGCAGATCTTTTGTTCTGAAAAACAGGGTCTTGCAGTGTAGCTCCAGCTAACCTAAAACTCCCCATGTAGTGCAGATTAGCCTTGAGCTCATTGAGATCCATTTATTGGTACTAGGATTAAAGGTCTGCAGCAGAGATGGGGGTAGGGGACAGACCTTTAATCCCAGCATTTGGGAGGCAGAGGCAGATGAATCTCTGAGTTTAAGGCTAGCCTGGTCTAGAGTGAGTTCCAGGACAGCCAGAGCTACACAGAGACACCCTGTCACACACACAAAAACAAAACAAACAAACAAACAAAAAACAAAACAAACAAACAAAAAACAAAGAAAAAACAAAAACAAAAGACCTGTGAGCATAGGCAGGTCTTCTAAAATTTTTTTTATTCATTTTTTATTTATATGAGACTCTGTATGTGTGTGCCATCCCCATGTGGCATTTTAGCGTTTGGTGCACTGTGTAAGGACTGGGGAATTTTGCCTCCTCACTGTTCTTTTCTTTCTCTTAACTTGTAGCTCTTGAAGAGCCAGGCTTTTCCCCAAGGTACCTGAAGGCACGTGTGCCCAGTGTGTGTGTCTGTGTGTGCATGTGCCCTTAGAGGGAAAGCCACACACACTCATGTGGTGTAATGAGTAAACCAACTGTCACAAGTTGACCTCTGACCTCCACATGTTCTCCTTGGCACACATGTACCCATTTACCCATATACAAACACAACACAAAAATGGGTTGAGACTCTTTTATAGAATGGGAGATAATCTGCCAGTCATACATCTAACAAGGAATTAATATATAGAGAATAAAGAACTAAAAGAACAAAACAAAACAAAAAACCAAACCAAAACAAAACAAAAAACCCAAAAACCAACAACAACAAAAAACATTGAGCCAAGTGGTGGTGCTGGGAGGTGGTGGTACATGTTTTAATCCCAGCACTCAGGAGGCAGAGGCAGGCAGATCTCTGAGTTTGAGGCCAGCCTGGTCTACAGAGTGAATTCCAGGACAGCCAGAGGTACAAAAAAAACACCCCTGTCTTGAAAAAAAAAAAAAAAAATGCATGACGAAAAAAATGTTCAACATCTTGACAGGAGGGGGGAATGAAACTCCCAACTACACTGAGGATAGGGGTGATCACTAAGTTGGTGCAATGCTTGCCATGCAGGCAGGAGGATCTGGTTTGGATCCTGAGCACCCATGTATAAAAGCTGACTATAGAGGTTTGAACCTGCAATCCCAACACTGGGAAGCTTTGTACAGGACATCACGGGAACTGGCTATCCAGCCCATGAAGCCCATTCAGTGAGACCACCCAGCATTCCTCTGTCATTCCCAACATGCACACACACATGAACACATAAACATGCCTCTCAGCACATAACCTACATTGCTTTTCCTTATCAATCAGCAATAGTTCATGCTTGTAATCGCAGCACTTGGGCATCAAGAGGCAGGAAGATTACAGCAAGCTAGAGGCCAGTCAGGGCTACCCAGTGAGACACTATCTAATAAAATTAAACAAAAATAAATTAAAAAATAAATGACAACCAATGTTGGTGAGGAAACGGCGTAGAGAAAGAAGCCCCTCCCCAATGTGCAGTTACTATGCAACAGCATGGAGGTTGCACAAACAATCAAGACTTAGAATATCATGGGGCCCAGACATGGGTCCTAGAAATGGAAGACTTAAAGTCCCCACGACACAAGGCACCTGCACATCCACGTTTATTCTAACACCCACAAAAGCTAAAATATGGGGCCAGCCTGGGTGTGTCCATCAACAGATATATGGACGAAGAAAACAGAGCCTATAAACATGATGGGCTTTACTCAGCCATGAAGGGGAACACATATGCTTTTCAGGAAAATGGATGGAATTGGAGACCATGATATGAAGGAAATAAGCCAGATTAGACAGAAAACAGAAATGAAACCGTGTGTGTGTGTGTGTGTGTGTGTGTGTGTGTGTGTGTGTGGTGTAAGTAAGAGCTTGGAGACTCTGTGGTGAGGAAGGATCAGCAGGAGAGGGAACTAGAAGTCATTGGTGTGTGTGTGTGTGTGTGTGTGCGCGCGCGCACACACACACACATGCACGCCAATCATGATATACATTTGTGAAAATGCCACAATCAAATCCATTATTTTGTACATCGATTTAAAAATGTAAATATATATTTAAACATTTAAGACTAAACTCCTAGGAGCACAGGACTGGGGAAACAGTGGGGGCTTCTGAAGAAGCAGGATCTGGGGCAAGAGGGGATACAAAACAGATACCTGGTCCTTTCCCCTCTCTCGAGGCCACCTGTGGCCTTGGGGAAGTCCTTGGTTTGTGACTGGGCTCTTAAAACATCTGTTTGTGACTCACCCATTCCTACCAGGGTCTCTGCCGGTCCTCCTGTTTTTAATCTCCTTAGGCCCTGCCTGTCAATATTGTCTTTTTTCAAGCCTCCCACATACTTGTCCTGGGGCACCCTGTGGGGTATCTTGGGCAGGTTGGTCCTTGGGTCCTGGGGCTTCCTGCCCAGTAGGCTCTGTCTCGGAGACCCTGATAGTTATCTACAGGTCCCACCCCGGAACAGGAGGGCCCAGGGCAGTTAGGCTGGCTCAGTCTCAGGCTCACCCTCCTTCCTGTTGTCCTCTGACTTGGCACAGTCTAGGATGGGGACAGATCTCCCCATGCAGGGATCCTAAAGGAAAGAGGAAGTAAACTCCGAAAGGGAAGTGGGTAAAGAGCAGGATTGGGAAGGGGGAAGGGCAGACGGAGCCCTCTTCACTCACCCCTAACAGTCACTTGGTGTGGAGTTCACCTCCAGCCCTGGAGAAGTTAGCACCTCTGCCCTACCTGCTACACCAACAATACAGGAATGGGGGAGGGGGAAGAGGCATCACGGCTCTGACATCTCAAAACCGTTCTCAAGCCCACAGAGAGGCTGAAACTGACTGTCTTTAGAGGTCACACAGCAAATTAAGAACACTGCTGGAGTGTGATCCCTCCTCCTCCAGCTGCTGCTTCTGTGGCCCCCATTGTTCTCAGGAAAGTCGCAGGAGTAGGGGTTAGGGAGGAGGTGGCTCCCCCCAAGCCCTGCCAGGTCTAAGATACAAGGACATGGACTTCAAGTTCACATTCCTGAAGCTGCCTGCCTGCTTTGGCAAGTCCCAACCAAGGATGCTCAGATTAGAAAATACAAAGAACATTCTGTGAAGGATGTCACCTAAGGGCCTGGCTCTCACAAGACCCACAGTCTCAGCGGCCTTGTCCCTACAGTTGCCCTCCGTCCCCCGCCCCACTCTCAGCCTCTGTCCAGCCCTGGCTCCATTCCTGACAATAACAGAAGCTCAGACAAGATTAGAGGCACTGTCCTAATGTCCTGGAGCCCACTTCCAAGGAAGATTCCACCATCGGTATACTGGCAGCTTATCCAAAAGGCTCCAGGCGAGTCCCACATCAAAGGGTAGAACCCTGGCTTCTCCCTGGAGAATTCCCAGGTTTCTGGCCTTGAGAGGCACAGTGTTGGACAGAAAACAGACATGCCGCCAGGGGAGCCTGCCAGGCTCAGGCTGCTGCTGGACACCTGGGGGCAGGTCTCAAGCACAGGTCTAAGCATCTTTCAACACAAGAAAGACACAGTCTAGCTCATGAGGGACAACATTGGTGATGGGGGCAGTGGAACTTGGGGCTACATCAGGGCCCCTCTGTACCTCTTCCCTTGGGGGAGATTTGGAAGGCAGACATGCTAACCCAGCCAGAGGACCTCTGGATGTTGCCTTCAAATGACATGCCAACAGCTCAAAGGAAGATGGAACTCTGGGTACCACACGGTGACCTCATTGTAACACTGCCTCTGTCTGTATGCCTGGAGTCATCTGGGTCAAGCTGAGCTCTTGCTTCTCATGGTGCTATGAAATGGCAGGGAACACCAAGGGCTATTGTCCCTGGCCAGTCTGTCTGTCAGCATGCTCCCTGAGCTTCCCCAAAACACCTGCCTCCTGCCCAGTGCCAGACATGCATTCCCTGGCTGTTCCTCTTGGTCAGCCTTCTACTCTTAAAAACTAAAATAAAAAAGTATTTAATTGTATTATTATTATTATTATCATTTTTTTGTGTGTGTGTGTGTGTGTGTGTGTGTGTGTGTGTGTATGTGTGTGCATGTATGTGTATGATATAGGTGTATATCTGCCATGGCCTAAATCTGGAGGTCAGAGGGCAACTCTGTAATTTTTTCTCTCCTTTCTCCTGTATGTGGATTCCAGGAATCAGTAATCAAACTCATGTTACAGGCTTGCATGATAAGCACCCTTATCCACTGAGCCATCTTACCAGCCTGCTTCTACTCTTGCCCATCTTGTTCCTCAGCCCCCTCTCCCCAGCCTCTGATGGAAGTATATATTCCAACATTCCTTGATGTTCAGTCCCCATGGCTCACCTGCACCCCACCCAGAACTTGACCTCAGGGAGACACTAGACAGATATTTGACAGAGTGACAGAGTGGGAAAAGCTCCAGGGTGTAGTAAGGTCTCGATGGAAGAGGGTGTCAGGGATTCTCCTGGGTGCTGACAATCATAGTAAGGACTCTGCACTTCCCATCCACAAAAAAAATCCTCTTCTGTGAGGAGCCTTGAGTTCAAGGCCTTAAGCATCAGGATTCAGAATGGACCCTCTTAGGCAGGTCCTAATCCAAGCCTTACAGGAAGAGGGGATTTGGACAGAGGGACCCTAGGAAACAAGGACCACACAGCACACAGAGACCCAACAAGAAGGCACCATCTACAAGCCAGGGAGCCTCAGAAGAAAACCACCTGTCAACCTCTTGGACCTGGAGAGAGCATATTGGGCTGGCTTAGCATGTGGAGGGTGATGTCATGGCAGCTGGGAGATCTGACAGCCTCTTCCTTCCTCTCTGAGCACCCAGGCCGCCTTTGTTTTGTTTTATGAGGCAGGGTTCCTCTATGTAGTGCTAGCTGTTCTGGAATGCACTCTGTAGACCAGGCTGGCCTCAAACTCAGAGATCTGCCTGCTTCTGCCTCCTGAGTGCTGGGTTTAAAGGCATGTGCCACTACTGCCCAGCAGCTGACTTAAAAATTTTTTTTTTCTATGTGTATATATATCTGTGTGAGGGTACCTGGAACTGGAGTTAGAATTGTGAGCAGCCATGTGGATGCTGGGCATTGAACCCAGGACCTCTGGGTTCAACTGCTGAACCATCACTCCAGCTCCTCAAGGATGCCTTGTTGGAGTTTCTTTACCTTCCCATCTCCATGCCTATTCATACACCAATTCGCTTCCATTTAGCAGCTAGATTTGTGATATAATGGGGAAACCATGTTAAGGGGTGGGAAGGGTCTTGTGGGTAAGGATGCCCCAGAGAAAGAGGAGGTCTAGGAGGAAAAAGAAGGGAGGTGGGCAGGCATGAGGAAGCCCCTCACCTGAGAATCTTCCGAAGCCTGGAATCCTGGGACCTAAAATTTATTTTAAGTCTCTTCCAAGGCCTGAATGACTTGCCATCATTGTCCACAAATTTGTCCCAACACTTTTTAAATTCTGAGATAGAAGAGGAGAGAAGGTAGTCAGGGGCCAGCAGGACTCTCCACAGTCCCTCCTGTAGCCCTGATGCCCAGCCCTCACCTGGGAAGTCCATGGCAGCCATGTGGGCTCCTGCCTGATTCAACCTGCGAAGCTTGTCCTGGTAGTCTGGCTTCCAAAAATAGTAGAGGCGGGAGCTGAAGATGGCCAGGCTCAGGTTGCTATGTGTGTCCAGGAACCAGGCCACTTTCTCTGCACACTTATTGCAGGGGCTCCAGGACACATACCAGGTGATGCTGTACCTTTCACCAGGGGGCAACACTTCCAGTACTTGGGTGTGGAACCAGGAGAGGAAGCACACTTCAGCATGGAGGTGACTGCTCTGGGAAAGAAAGGGGAAGGCATGATGAGGTGGAGGGGTGGACTGGGCAGGGACAGGGCTTCTGGCACTTGACTGTTCTTTGTCACTGTCCCTCCCATCCTCCTTCCTTAAGCTTGCATCCCTCGCCATTCTTGCTTTACCTACCAACCCCACATCTGTTCTGCATCTCCCTGGCCTCTCTCAGTAGCACTCTGACCTTGCTGTAGCCAGGTCCACAGGGCACAGCTGGATATCATCTGCCATATGTGCTGGGTTGACATGTCCCCTTAGCTGGCCAAGGGCAGCTCCTGAGTCTCGAAATGTGGCTCATCTGACTAACATTTACAGCATGTGCACAACCTACGTTGTTTTGTTGAATCTAAAATTGTTTATTATTTATTTATTTATCTTTTTTTTTTTTTTTTTTTTTTTTTTTTTTTGAGACAGGGTTTCTCTGTGTAGCCTTGGCTGTCCTGGAACTAGCTCTGTAGATCAGCATGGCCTTGAACTCAGAGATCAGTCTGCCTCTCCCTTCTAGATGCTGGGATTAAAGGCATGTGCCACAACTTATTATTATTATTATTATTGAGACAAGGTTTTACTGTGTAACTATGAATGGCCTGGAACTGATTATGTAGACCAGGCTGACCTTGAACTCACAGATACTCACCTGCCTCTGTCTCCTGACGGCTAGAACTAGAAGTGTGCACTGCCATGCCCAGCCACATTAATCAATCATTCTATATTCAATGGGATGAGCTCCTGCCTGTTCTGAGAAGAGCCTGACCAATCTATTTAGGTTTTGTTTTTGTTCTTGGTGTGTGTGTGTGCTGGACCGTGTACATGTGGAGGCTAGAAATTTACACTGGATGTTTTCTCATTTACTCTCCAGCTTGAGGCAGACTCCCCTACTGTACCTAGGACTCTATGATTCAGCCAGCCCAGAGAGCAGGCTTGCTGTGGAGCTTCCCTGGCTCTGCTTCCTACTGGCTGGGATTATAGCTGCGCTCTATGTGTGCCCAGCTTTCACATGGATGCCTGGGATCTGAACTCTGGTCCTCATGTTTTTGTGGCACCCCTCTGCAGCCTCTTGGTATTCATTTATTTACTATTGATTTGTTGGTTTAGACATGATAGCCCAAGCTGGCCTCAAACTCTACATAACCAAGGATGATCTTGAAGTCCTGGACTTCCTGCCTTCACTTCCTAAGTGCTAGGATTACAAGTATGAGCCTCTATGCCTGGATTTTCTGTGCTCCAAGGATTAAATCCAGGCCTCCATGCATGTTAGGTAAACAGTCTACCAACTGGATTGCACCCCATCCCCAACCCTAATACCTCTTTTCTAAAGACCCCTTGGCAAAGGGGGACAAGCTCATCACATTGTACTCTGTTCACTTCGTAGCACAAGAAGGTATTATTTCGACCATTGGCATAGTGGAGATTCTTAAAGTGGAAGTAGAATGTTCTTTGATATAACATCTTTATCGGGTTTCTGCGGGCACAAAAGAGAAAACAGAAATTGCAGAATGTGCCCTGAGTGACTCCAAGCAGAACAAGGCCCCTGGAGGCCTGAGACACCGCCTTCCCTCAACCTTTGACAAGTACTGTAGTCTTTCCAAGCAGGAAGGTGGGGGAGAGGAGAGCTGCCAGAGAGGTGCCCTCCAACCCATGCCCCAGTGCTGATCCTTCCAGTGGAGCCCTACCTGACAATATGTAAAGCACAAAACTCTGCCATCCATGAGTAATAACTTTTGGCATTTCAACCCAGCTCCTTCCTGATTTGACACCCCTGAAGGGTATGGAGGTTTTAAAAATGAAGGAAATGATATTGGAGTAATGACTCAGTCAGTAACACTTGCACACAAGTCCCCGTTCTCAGAGCAGATATAAAAGCCAATAACCCCAGAGATGGGGTAACGCGGAGACAGGAGGATCCCAGGAGCTCATTGGTTGGCCATCAGGGATCCACAGCTTGTTTCAGTGAAAGACACTAGTTTAAAAAAAAAAAAAAAAAGGTAGGGAAACTGAGGAAGACACTTGACATCAACCTCTGGCTTCCAGATGTGCGCACACATATAGAACTCCTCACACACACAGAAACACTGTCAGAGAAATTTCTGACTTCATATAGACAATCTACTGTCTCAGCATTTCTTGGGTCAGAACTCACTAAGTCCTTCCATGACCCTGCAAGACACGTTCCCATTTAATAGACAGGGAAAGCCCAAGCTTGTAACTATAGCCTTTGGGGAACAGGAACAGGGGAATTATTCCAAGATCCAATCCTGTTTGGTCTATATAGAGAGTGGCAGGCTAGCCAGGGCATCATAGCAAAATCCTTTCTGAAAAAAAAAAATCTTGAAAGCAGCCAAATTACCACCCCCAATGCCACCACCACAAAATCCCAAAACACAGGAGGCAGAGCTCCCTATCACAGAGCAGGGAGGGAAAGAGAAGCTGGTTGGGCAGCTGGTCCAAGATGTTAGGACAGGGAGACCTGTCAGGTTCAGCTGACGATGACATGTTCAAACATACCTGAAAGAGGGAATGAAGATTGAGAAAAGAAAGAGACAGAAGATAGAGTCGGGACACTCAGTGAATACTGCAGGTGCCCCAAGTTTATTACTCACAGTACTTATGTACCCCAGTCTAAAGGGGAGGTCAAAAGACTTCCTTACCATGATACAAGGAACAAACAAACGTAGTTACCTACTTAATACTCAAAACACCTAGTAGCCATGCTCTACGTCAAACATCCTATAATTTGGTCTTAAGGGTCAAGACATCCAGTAGCCACACTTTAAGCCAAACATCCTTTCATTTAATCTTGAGGAGCAAGAATACAGATGTGAACTTTCTAAACTTAAGTCATGGTGGGAGGAGAGCATCAGGCTGGACCCTGTCATAGTCAACAGCCTGTAGAATAAAGGGCTGGAAGACCCAGATTTAATGAGTCTTATCTCTGTCGCTGAGAGGAGAGGTGACATCCCTGCCTGGTTATAAGGCCGCACATGGGCCAAGGCTATTATCAGACAAGTGCCTAACCCTGGCTTCAGGAACTCAGAGTGTGGAAAGAATAATGGCTGGCAAGATTAAAGACATGCTTTTCTGGGATATGCCTTGCTGAGTCCAATTCTGGCAATTGCTCTATACAGGCCTACCCATTACTAGATGGAATAAAGTTGTTTAGGGAAAGGTGAATTTTCTAAACACACACACACACAACAGTATGGGACAGGTAGATGATTAAGCAGGAACATGCAAATTAACAAAATCAGAAATAAAAAGGGGGACATAACAATAGACACTGGAAATCTAGAGAATCACCAGGTCATACTTTGAAAACCTGTACTCCACAAAATTCAAAAATTTAAGGAAATGGACACTTTTCTGAATAGATATCACTTAACAAAATTAAATCAAGAACAGATCAGCAATTTAATGAAATAGAAGCTGTCATCAAAAGTCTCCCAACCAAAAAAAGTTCAGGGCCAGATGGTTTCAGTGCAGAATTCTACCAGAAATAAAAAGAGCCAATACTCCTCAAATTGTTCCACACAATAGAAGCAGAAGGTTCATTGCCAAACTCCTTTTATGAGGCTACAATTACCTTGGTACACAAACCACACAAAGACACAACTAAGATAGAGAACTACAGACCAATCTCCCTCATGAACATTGATGCAAAAACACTGGCAAATCGAATCCAAGAACACATCAGAAAAATCATCCACCATGATTAAGTGGACTTCATCCCAGAGATGCAGGCATGGTTCAACATTTGGAAATCGATCAATGTAATCCATCACACAAACAAACTGAAAAGGATCATCTCACTAGATGCTGAAAAAGCCTTTGACAAAATTCAAACCCCAATCATGATAAGGGTGTTGGAGAGATCAGGGATAACAGGAACATACCTAAACGTAATAAAGGCAATATACAGCAAACCGATACCAACATCAAACTAAATGGAGAGAAACTCAATGCAATTCCTCTAAAATCAGGAACAAGACAAGGCTCTCCACTCTCTCAATATCTCTTCAATATTGTACTTGAAGTTCTTGCTAGAGCAATGAGGCAACAAAAGCAGATCAAGGGGATACAAATTGGAAAAGTAAAACTTTCACTATTTGCAGATCATATGATAGTTTACATAAGTGACTCAAAGAATTCTACCAGGGAGGGGCTGGAGAGATGGCTCTGAGGTTAAGAGCACTGGCTACTCTTTCAGAGATCCTGAGTTCAATTCCCAGCAGCCACATGGCCGTGGCTCACAACCATCTGTAATGTGATCTGGTGCCCTCTTCTGGTGTGCAAGCATATATGCAGGCAGAATATTATATATGTATATAATAAATATATAATAAATAAATAAATCTTTATTAAAAAAAAGAATTCTACCAGGGAACTCACATATAGCTGATAAACACCTTCAGCAAAGTGGGCAGGATACAAGATTAACTAAAAAAAACTCAGTAGCCCTACTATATACAGACAATAAAGGAGCTGAGGAAGAAATCAGAGAAACATCACTCTTTACAATAGCCACAAACAACATAAGATATCTTGGGGTAATGCTTACCAAATAAGTAAAAGACCTACATGATGAGAACTTTGACTCATTAAAGAAAGAAATTAAAGAAGATACCAGGAAATGGAAAGATCTCCCATGCTCTTGGATAGGTAGGATCAATATGTAAAAATGGCAATTTTGCCAAAAGCAATCTACAGATTCAATGCAGTCCCCATCAAAATCCCACAATTCTTCACAAACCTTGAAAGGACAATACTCAACTTTATATGGAAAAACAAAACATCCAGGAGAGCTAAAACAACCCTGTACAACAAGGGAACTTCTAGAGGCATCACCATCCCTGACTTCAAGCTCTATTATAGAGCTATAGAAATGAAAACAGCTTGGTATTGGCACAAAAACAGACAGGTAGATCAATGGAATTGAATTGAAGACCCTGATATTAAACCCACACATCTAGGAACACCTGATTTTTGACAAGCTAAAACTATGTAATGGAAAAAAGAAAGCATCTTCAACAAATGATGCTGGCATAACTAGATATAGACACATAGAAGATTGCAGATAGATTCATATCTATCGCCATGCACAAAACTTATGCTCAAATGGATCAAAGACCTCAACATAAATCCAGCCACACTGAACTTCTAAGAAGAGAAAGTGGGAGATACCCTTGAATGAAATGGCACGGGAGACCGCTTCCTGAACATAACACCAGTAACACAGATACTGAGATCAACAATTAATAAATGGGACCTCCTGAAACTGAGAAGCTTATGTAAGGCAAAAGACACAGTTAACAAGACAAAAACCACAGCCCACAGAACGGGAAAAAATCTTCACCAACCCCACATTTGACAGAGGGCTGATTTCTAAAATATACAAAGAACTCAAGAAGCTAGTCACCAAAATACCAAAAAATTAAATTAAAAATTGGGGTACAGAACTAAACAGAGAATTCTCAATAGAGGAATCTAAAATGGCTGAAAGACACTTAAGAAATTGCTCAAGATCCTTAGCCATCAGGGAAATGCAAATCAAAACAACTCTGAGATACCATCTTACACCTGTCAGAATAGCTAAAATTAAAAACACCAACTAGAGTTTATGCTGGAGAGGGGGTGGAGAACACTCCTCCACTGCTGGTGGCAGTACAAACTCATACAGCCATTTTGGAAATCAATATGGTGGTTCATCTGGAAAATGGGAACTAATCTACCTCAAGATCCAGCAATTCCACTCTTAGGCATATACTCAAAAGATGCACATTCATATAACAAGGACATCTGTTCAACTATGTTCACAGCAGCATTATTTGTAATAGCCAGAACCTGGAAGCAACCTAGATGCCCCTCAACCAAAGAATGGATGGAGACAATGTGGTACATTTACACAATGGAGTACTACTCAGTGGAAAAAAAAAAAACAATGGAATCTGGAAATTCACAGGCAAATGGATGGAACTAGAAGAAACCATCCTGAGTAAGGTAACCCAGTCACAGAAAGACAAACATGGGTATGTACTCATTCATATATGGATATTAGGTACAGAGCAAAGGTTTACCAGAATACAATCCACATCTCCAGAGAAGCTAGGAAACAAGGAGGACCATAAGAGAGACATACAAGTTTCCCCAGTGAAGGGGAAAGGGACAAGAGCCCCTGAACAAATTGGGAGCATGGGAGGAGGAGGGAGGGAGGTAGGAGAAAGAGGAGGGAAGAGGAGGGGGAGGAGAATTTGAGGGATTAGGAAGATTGAATGGGAGATGAATAGAGGAGAGCAAGAAAAGAGACACATCAATAGAGGGAGCCATCATACGTTTAAAGAGAAATCTGTCACTAGGGAATAGTACAGAGATCCAAAGGATGACCCCCAACTAGGAATCTAAGCAATAGTGGAGAGGCTACCTTAAATGCCCTTCCCCTATAATGAGAATGATGACTACCTTAAATGCCATCCTACAGCCCTCCTCCAGTAGCTGATGGAAGCAGAAGCAGAGATGCACAACTAAGCACTGAGCCAAACTCCTGGAATCCAGTTTCAGAGAGGGAGGAATGACGAACAAAGGGGTCAAGACCAGTATGGAGAAACCCACAGCTGACCTGAGCAAGTAGGAACTCATGGACTCCAGTCTGACAGCTGGGGAACCAACCTAGGACCAAACCAGGCCCCCTGAACATGGGTGTCAGCTAGAATGACTGGGCAGTCTATGGGGCCTCTGGCAGTGGAATCAGGATGTATCCCTAGTGCACAAATGGACTTCTGGGGAGCCCATTCCCTATGGAGGGATATTCCCTTAGCCTAGAGACATGGGGCTGGGCCTAGGCTCTACCTCAAATGACTTGACAGATTTTGATGATCTCCCATGGACGGTCTCACCCTCCCTGGGGAGTGGGGATGGGATGGGGGCATGGGAGGATGGAGGGAGAGGGAACTGGGATTGGTATGTAAAATAAGAAAAAAATATTAAATAATAAAAAAAGAAAAAAAAGTACTAACCTTGAGAGCCTACACCCCTCCCATACACACACACAACCCCCCATACTACACACACATACATCACACACACACCACTCACACACACCATACCCAAACACACACCACACATACATACACACAGACACACCACACACACACCACCCATACACACCATACCCATACACACACATACACACAGACATACACAGACACACACAGACACACCACAGACACACATACATCATACACACATCACTTACACACACCATACCCATACACACACCACACATACATACACACAGACACACCACACACACACACCATACCCATACACACACCATACACACACACACATACTACACAGACATACACACAGACATACATACACACAGACACACCACAGACACACATACATCACACACACACCACTCACACATGCCACACATACATACACACAGACACCACAGACATACCACACACACACACCACCCACACACATACATCACACACCACTCACACATACCACACATACATACACACAGACACACCACACACACACCACACACACACACCATACCCATACACACACCATACACACACACATACTACACAGACATACACACAGACACACCACAGACACACATACATCACACACACACCACTCACACATGCCACACATACATACACACAGACACACACAGACACCACAGACATACCACACATACACACCACCCACACACATACATCACACACCACTCACACATACCACACATACATACACACACACACCATACCCATACACACACCATACACACACACATACTACACAGACATACACACAGACACACCACAGACACACATACATCACACACACACACCACTCACACATGCCACACATACATACACACAGACACACACACACACACACACACACACACACGGCTGCTTGGGGTGCAGGAGGCCAGGGGTCACCGGTTGCTGACCACTCTCATTCCTGCCCCACTTTCTTAGCAATACACTGGGCCTCTACCTCCCACTTTGCACATGATCTGTGCAAAGAATTCTTTAATCAAGATCAAAAGTACCAGAGGAGAGGGGCTAGAAATCAGTGACAGGGTCACCTGTGGGAGTAGGGGCTATCATTTGCATATACATACATACATACATACATACATACATACAATGCTCATGCCCCTTGACATTGCTATATGTGTATGTGTGTATATGTGTTGTGTGTTAATATGTGCATACTGGGATGTCTGCAGGTTCAGAGAGGACCTTGGATCCCCTGGAGTTGGAGATGCAGGTGGTTGTGAGCCATACCACGTGTTTGCTGGGAACTGAACTTGGGTCCTCTGTGGAAGGCAACGAATGTTCTTAACTGCTGACCCATGTCTCCAGTGCCAATCCTGTCCCTATTCTTTTTCTCAGTTTTCTGAATGGTGTTGTGTGAGGTCACGGTGACCATCCAGGCAGTGGATGTTTTGGGGGTCTTCTCTTTTCACTCTTTCTTTCCCGGGGGGCTACTTCTGGAAAGGTAATTCACTTCGTCTCAGAGAGCATCTCCTCTTTTCCCAGAATCCCCCGAGGTTGGGTTAGAACAGCATGGATAGCCAAACCATCCATGGAAAGTGTTCCAAACAGGATAGTTCAAAGTCTGCTTCCATGGACTTTTCTTTAAATTCTGACGCCCAGCACAGGACGAGCAGGAAGACCCATAGAGGAGCAGCTGCAGCCTGAGGAGGAGTTTTAACAGGAAGTAACATGGGTAGAGAGGGGTGCAGTGGGCCAGTGTAGAAGCAGCTATGAGGCTACCCCAGTGGCTCAGACCAAGGACCCTGGAGGAGAGTGGGAGCTACAGAGGGTCATGGAGACAGAGAGGAGCCTCAGGCCTGGGGACCTGGAGAAGAGGCTCAGCACATAAAACAATGGGGGCTGCCAGGAAGAGACTGCAGAGGAAATCTTGGAGTAACCGGGTCAACCATACCTGATCGGTGAATAGGGTTTGCGATGGCAGCATCCCATGCAGGCTGAATCCATTCCAGTTCTCGGCCCCTCGGTCTGGGGTTGCATTTCCTGTGTACAGGCACTGGTTTTGGGAGACCCCAGAAGTGCGAGTGAACTCCTGGGCCATGTGAATAAAGGCCCCACCCTCTTCCTGCTTCAGCTCCCGGAATGGGAGGGCTCTGGGCGATTGAGCCCAGCAGGCTCCTTCCCACCTTCCCTCCTACCCTCTGTCCGCTGGCATGGCAGAGATCTGCTTCTCACAGCAGCCCGAGGGGATCACAAAGAGAAAGAGAAAGTAACTGATGGCAGAGGGAGGCAAGTGCCAAGCTCTTTGAGGGGCAGAACAGACACCTCTAGGGTAGCCCCAGGCTTCTCCATCCAACCGACTCAACCCAGGCTGTGCCAGAGTGCTTGGAGCGGTAGCTGCCAGCTGAACCAAGGGTGTGAAGGAGGCGTGAATTCTGGGTGGGACTTCTGGGTTCTTTCCTCTCGATTCAGGACGGGAGGGGACAGTCAAAGCTTTGGGTTTTTGATTGTGCGCTTAGATTTTGGCGCCCTTCATCTCTAATTTCCCAGGTGTAGAGCGAGCCTGGAATCGACGGGGACACAAGCTCAGATGGGTCATTGATGGCTCAGGGTCAGACAGCTGCAGGTGGATGGACTGGCATTAGAGCCCGTGATTCAAGCTCGTTTCCTATTTGTCCCTGCAGATGAGGAAGACTGATGCTCAAAGATGAACGAGCTTGCTGTTCTCACAGACCTGGCTCTCAGGGGTGGCAGTGTGGACCAAGAAAATGAAGCACGTGAACGCTTCTGGTTATTAAGGTTCATTCAGAGTTCTTTGGAGGACATGGGGTCAGATAATCGACCATGGATACATGTCTGTGCAGGTGAATCGGTGCTCGCCACAGAGGCTCTGGGCTTAGTAGCCAGCTGTCCTGAAATGAGAAAGTATCACAGCGCCCCCACCTGGAGGATGTCTGTCCTACCTTTGTGCAAAGCAGACTGACTAGTTGAACTTGCCATGGAAAACAATGGACACAATATAACAGCATTAATGGGAATTAATACTTCAATCAGAAGTAGACACATTTAAAAAGAAAATATAGCAAAAGTGGAGTCAGAAAATGTACCAAGCCCAGGTTCCCAGGAGTCAGAAGACACGGTAGTAAAAACTCCAGCTCATTACTTTAATCCCAGCACTTGGGAGGCAGAAGCAGGTGGATCTTGTAAGTTCCAGGACAGCCAAGGATACATAGAGAAATCTTGTCTTTAAACAAATAAACAAACAAACAAACAAAGCAAAACAAAACAACCTCATAATATCACTTTAAATTCATTGGTTAAAGTAAAAATGAGTGATATAAACAGATGCTGGGAAGGATGTGGAGAAAATGGACCACTCAGACATTGGCAAGGAGAATACAAGATGGTAAAACTATTGTAGGAGAATGTAGTAATTTCTTAGGCTAAACACACAGGCACTAGGAAGAGGCTCAGTCAAACAGTCCCAGTCCTTCACTAGAAGCCCCCAAGAATAGGGAAAGGACATACACTGAGCCCCTTGTGCAACTAAGCAGTTTCCAGTTTTCCCAATAGATTGTAACTCCAAGGACATCTCTGGAGTCATTGTATATCTTATCAAAAGACAGAGAGGGACAGGCCACAGAGATGGCTCAGTGGTTAAGAGCACTGGTTATTCTTACAGAGAACCCAGGTTCAGTTCTTAGCATTTACATGCCAGCTTTCAACCATCAGTAACTCCAGTTCCCAGGAATCTGATGTTCCATTTTGGAGCTTGTACCAGATACACACACATACACATACCATACAAATAAATACAATAAAGAAATGCAGTGTGAGTGGTAATATTATTTCTTTGGTTCTGTCCTTGTTTTTGGGTGCCCATTAAGTTCCTTACAAAAAACACATTTTATCTTGCCAGGAGCTCTATAAAGTAGTTGGGTTGTTTTATGTCTTTCTTTTTTTTTTTTTTTTGCAGGGACTGGTGTTCGAAACAGGGTTTCTCTGTGTAGCTTTACCTGATCTGGAACTCGAGCAGTAGACCAGGCTGACCTCAAATTCATAGAAATCCGCCTGCGTCTGCCTCTCTAGTGCTGAGATTAAAGATGTGTGCCACCACTGCCCAGCTTGTTTTGCTTTATGAGACACTTTCTTACTAGATAAACTACGCTGAACTTGAACTCGAGAGTCCCCAGAAAGCCTCCGAGCACTGTGATCACAGGCATGTGATGTTATGCCCCAGACGACTGACCCCCAACCACGATCACCACAGAGCCAGGTACCAGTGCAAACACAGGGGTTTATTGTAAGAGAACTTGAGTTCAGGCCGCCCAGCAGCACTCTTATGCAGCAAGTGAGAGGGTGGCCCAAACCAGCAGCAGAGAGGACTTATAAAGATAAAGAAACACAAGTTTAGGAAGGCACATGCCTTGGCATTATCTGATTGGAGTAAGGGGGGGGTGACTCTTTGTCCTATTGGCCCTGGGATATCTGGTGAGCATGATATGTGGTCTGTTAGTCCCATAACTGGCTGTCTCAGAGGGATGAAGGGCTCTGAAGCAACTTTGTTTTCCTTGGAACTGGGTTCAGGGTCCAGTCAGGGGTTTCTCAAGATAGTGTCTAGTCTAAAATGGCATTAGTTTTGCCTGGTCCCACACTGTGCCCAGCTGCATTGTGGCTAGTTACAGTGAAAGGTGTGTTCGGGCTTCTCTGCCATCTCTAGGTTTGCATTAAATATGTTAATAATCTGCATAAACAGATCCACTCCTTGACTCTTTCCATCCTGTAAACTGAAAAGCCAAGAGTCTTGCTCTCTGCCCCCTCCCATACCAGCTCTCTCCCTTCCTTCTCTGGGATCTGCACTTGTCAACTGGAATTGTTAATCCCACTGGCAAGAATAAGACCACTACCTCAATTTGACCCTCACTTGATTTTTATTGGGGTGCACCCAAGAGCTGGCCAGCGACTACCTCCTAAGTTGGGTTAAAGAAAGCAGCCCCGAATCCATATCCCCCCCCCCCTATATTTGTTTTTCAAGACAGGGTTTCAGTGTATTACTTTGGAGCCTGTCCTGGAACTGGCTCTGTAGACCAGGCTGGCCTTGAACTCACAGAGATCCTCCTGCCTCTGCCTCCCGAGTACTGGAATCGAAGGCGTGCACCACCACCAACACCCTGCTCTTGGCCCGTTTTAAGGAGTAAAATCATGAGTAGTTGCATAGCAGGTGTACAGAAGAGAGACAATGGAAAGGTAAGGAAATACAGAAAAAAAATTTCCAGAAAACATCATGTGTTTTGGGTCTGGGAATCATGAAATATTGAAGACCACAAAAGTTAGATGAGCAGAAGTAACTTTATTCAGTCAGCACCGGCTACCAGAACTTTTAACTAGTTAGGGCCACAGGCAGGTAGGGATCTGGTTCTGTGACCCCAAACAGAGTAGGTCCTTTTTAAAGCAAAAGACATAAGTAGGAAGGTGATATAAGAAAAATAATCTTTACAAATTGAGCTTGCATCCTGGATGATGGTTGATTCTGGGAATTTACAACTTGTGATAACACTTTTTTTTACAATTAGTACAATTTGTGATAGCAAGGTGTTTGTTCAAGCTTAAGAAGGGGTTTGCTTACACAAGTCTGTCGTTATCTTAACACAGCTCTTGACACAGCTGGGGTCTTGTCTTAATTTTTTAACCAACTGTTCTCCCTGTGACTGAGACTACAGGGCAAGGGTCCAAGCAATAGAAGCTGGGTAGGTGGGCTAATGTTCAGACTTACTCTGGACCCTTCAGTGTAGTCACCATGTGATTAGGAGGGGCAGGGAGGGTAAGGGTTTTCTCACAAACAAGTCAAGGTCATGGGTTGGGAAAGGTCAAGTTCCTGGAAACAGAGCAACTCAACTCTCACAGTAAATAGGAACTTATCTTTAACAATGCAGCATAATGGCTCCTGCCTTCAAAATGGAGCCAGGCAAGTTCCTTGGAATCACACCCCACTTGTCTTTCTGTATATCTTGGGGTTTCTATTGCTGTGATGAAACACCATGATCAAAGCAACTTGGGGAAGAAGGGGTTCACTGGCTTATCACTCACTATTCATCACTGAGGGAAGTCAGGGCAGAAACTCAAACAGGGCAGGATCCTGGAGGCAGGAGCTGATGCAGAGACCATGGAGGGATGTTTTTTACTGGCTTGCTCCCCATAATTTGCTCAGCATGCTTTCTCATAGAACCCAGGACTACCAGCCCAGAGATGGCACCACCCACTATGGTCTGGGCCCTTCCTCACCAGTCATTAATTTTAAAAATGCCCAATGGGCTGGAGAGAAGGCTCAGGGGTTAAGGGCACTGGCTGCTCTTTCAGAGGACCCACATGGAAGCTCACAACTGACTGTACTTCCAGTTCCAGGGAATCTGGCACCCTCACACAGACAGACAGACATGCAGGCAAAACACCATTGCATGTTAAATAAAAATAAATAAGTTATTTTTAAAAAGAAAATGACCTACATCTGATCTTACAGAGGCATTCTCAGGTAACTCTAACTTATATTAAGTTGGAAAAACTTGCTAGCATTCTGTGACTAACTTACTTCAATATCCTCAGAGTCAATCCACACTGGAGGAAGTCTATAATTTCCCATTGTCTCTTCCTCCCTCCCTCTCTTCCTCCTTCCCTCTCTCCCTCCCTCCTCCTTCCTTCCCTCCCTTCCTCCCTCCCTTTTTTTAAGGTTTATTTTTATTATCTGTGCTTAAGTGTATGCATATATTCGTGTGTGGATATGAATGCATGAAGACAAGAGAGGTTGGGTCCTCCTGAGACGTAGCTATAGGCAGTAGTAAGCTGCCTCCCATGGGTGGGTGAACTTGGGTTCTCTGCCAAGAGTAGTATGTTTGTTTGTTTTTATGTATACAGTGTTGTGCCTGCAGGCATACATGGAAAGGGCACCAGATCTCATTACAGATGGTTGTGAGCCACCATGTAGTTGCTGGGAATTTAACTCAGGACCTCTGGAAGAGTGCTCTTAACCTCTGAGCCATCTCTTCAGCCCATTGATTTGTGATCTTAACCACTGAGCAATCTCTCCAGCCCCCAGAACATTCTTGCTTTTATCCAGACTAGCACTCAGCTCCCATGAGCCATTTGTATGTTAAAGACAAAACTGTAGGAGACACTGCTTCTGCCTCTGGAATGCTGTGCTTAAAGGCTTGTGGCATCAGACCCAGATTGTTTTTTCTTCCCTAAGACATTCTCCTAAGGATGTCGTCTCTTTTAAGCACTGCTTTGCTTTTATCCCACAGTCTTATATATTGATGTTGGTGAAGGCCAAAGTCATTCACAGCCCTGGAGTTGGAGTTACAGGCAGTTGTCAGTGGCCCAACACGGGTCCTCAGAACAGAATTCAGGTCTTCTTTTTGTTTTGTTTTGTTTTTTTGTTTTTTCGAGACAGGGTTTCTATGTGGCTTTGGAACTTGTCATGGAACTAGCTCAGTAGATCAGGTTGGCCTTGAACTCAGAGAGATAGCCTGCCTCTGCCTCCCAAGTGCTGGAATTAAAGGCATGTGCCACCAATGCCCAGCCAGAATTCAGGTCTCCTACAAAAGCATGATGAGCCATCTCTCCCCTCTTTTGTTAAATCAATGACCTCTAAATGTGCAGTGTCTCCTACAGTTTTGTCTTTAACATACAAATGGCTCATGGGAGCTGAGTGCTAGTCTGGATAAAAGCAAGAATGTTCTGGGGGCTGGAGAGATTGCTCAGTGGTTAAGATCACAAATCAATGGGCTGAAGAGATGGCTCAGAGGTTAAGAGCACTCTTCCAGAGGTCCTGAGTTAAATTCCCAGCAACTACATGGTGGCTCACAACCATCTGTAATGAGATCTGGTGCCCTTTCCATGTATGCCTGCAGGCACAACACTGTATACATAAAAACAAACAAACATACTACTCTTGGCAGAGAACCCAAGTTCACCCACCCATGGGAGGCAGCTTACTACTGCCTATAGCTACATCTCAGGAGGACCCAACCTCTCTGTCTTCATGCATTCATATCCACACACGAATACATGCATACACATAAGCACAGATAATAAAAATAAACCTTAAAAAAAGAGCTGGCTGGTGGTGGCACACACTTTTAATCCCAGCACTTAGTAGGCAGAGGCAGGCAGATCTCTGAGTTAGAGGCCAGCTTAATCTGCAGAGTAAGTTCCAAGATAGCCAGGGTGACAAGGAGAAACCCTGTCTTGGTGGGGGAAAAAAGATGATATGCTATTGGAATTCAGCTTCTGCTCAGGCTTGGAACAGATACCAACAGACACCTCTTGGGACATTCTCTGTGAATACAGAACTAGCAAACTTTTTGATGTGGCAAGAGGTATCCATGGAAGAGGTATCCATTCTACTCCCCAATCCCTTCCCTGCCTCCTGCTCCTGGGTCAGAGAGCCCAGCTGCAGTCTCTTGCTGTAAACCTCTCTCCAGCCTAAGAAACTTCAACAAGGGGGCCCCTACTGTCAGTGGGCTCCAATTCTCTCCAGACACCTTCCCATGTTGTCTGCCTCTGGACTCGGGGCCTGAACTTTCCTTGGACCCCCATGCCCACCCCCACACCATGCTGTTCTTCTCTGTCTGTAAATAAGTCTTCTAATAAATGTCTCAGTCCCCAGTAATTTGTCATAGTGTCCTCTTGAACCATTAGCCCCTTCCAAAACCTAATATTGTTTTTGCCTCTGATTTTACTGGTGTCCTTCCAGTCCCTTCTTCAAGGGGCTAAGGATGCTTGCCTGTCTAAGGGTCAAAGATGCTCAAGGATCATTCAGGGAATATTCTAGTAGCTATAGGCCAGGCTGCTGTTTCATACCAATGACAATCACCAGCATGCTGGAGCAAAGTTGCTACTTTCCTTCATTTCCCTGCACAGGTTAAGGTAATAGTTCTTGCCACCCATTCTAAAGTGAATTGATCGAGAATGGTGTTCTGCCAGACCAGATGGCCATATTGTAGAGCTAACATATGCTTCTGTGGCACACACCTGTAATTCCGTCTCAAGGCTGAGGCAGGAGGGTCTCAAATTCAAAGTCAGTCTGAGCTACATGTTCAACTTTTCTTTCTTTCTTTCTTCCTTTTTTTTTTTTTTTTTTTTTTTTTTTTTTTTTTTTCCTGGTCTTTTTTGACAGGGTTTCTTTGTAGCTTTAGAGCCTGACCTGGAACTCTCTGTAGACCAGGCTGGCCTCGAACTCACAGAGATACACCTGCCTCTGCCTCCCAAGATCTGGGATTAAAGATATGTGCCACCACCACCTGGCTTTCCTTCCTTCCTTCCTTCCTTCCTTCCTTTCTTTCTTTTTTTCTTTCTTATTGTGGTTTAATAAGGACCGGGAGAAACAAATAGGCCAAATAGATGTTTATTCAGGGAGAAATAACTTACAACATAGACAGATGAACACCAGCAGGTTCCTGGTCCCAAGGAGGCCACCGAATGCTCTTCTGTCCTGCAAGCAAGAGAGCTCCCAGGAGCCCCTGCCTCAGACCTAGTTCCCGCAGGTAACGTCTGCCCTTGTCCCCACCCCCAATGGGCGTGGTCAGTGCCACAGGTGCAGACAAAGTGAATATCTCACCACACTTTCTTTTTCTTTCTTTCTTTCTTTCTTTCTTTTTCTTTTTTTTTTTTTTTTTTTTTTTTTTTTTTTTTGGTGCTGTGGTGTTTTGAGGCAGGGGTTTCAATATGTAGCTCGGGCTGACTTTGAATTTGAGATCCTCCTGCCTCAGCCTCGAAGTGGAGTTACAGGTGTGTGCCACCTTGCACAGAAGTATATGAAGTATCTACTCATCATCTATACATTGATCTATCATTCATATATCATCTGTCTATACCTATTATCTATCATCCATTCATTCATCTACACATCACCAACCTATCATCTAGTTATCACCTATCTATAACCAACTATTTATTGATCATCCATCGATCATGTATCATTTTATCTACCTATCATTAATTGATCTATAAAGGTTTCAGCTTTGAGGGTCATTCCAATGCTGACCACGGAGCTCACAGTCGCCTCTCTTGGCCGAAATAATACCTGCCTCGCCATGCGGGAGTTCTGGAACTCATTTCTGGGAAACAACCTAGTTCAGTTGTTCATTCTCTGCAAGAAGCATGGAATGGTCATTCTCTACAAAACGCGTGGGATGCGTGGGAACTGTTTCCCCCTCCCATCACACAATTCTGAAGATTGGAAAAACCCTGAGTTTGTAGGTGTGCTTGTTCCGCTCTACTCCGCCCAAGCCACGCCCTGATTTTCCGTTGGTTCAGCTGATGGGTCAGTTCTCTATCTGAGGACAGCCCAGCTGAGGATGTGGCCGCTCCAACCTCTCTGCAGCTGCGCAGTCTCCGGCTGGATGTCAGGGCGGGTCCTCCCGCAGCCCTTACACCTCTGCCTCTCCCACTGCCGCCTGCAGGGGGCTCCCGGGCCCGGGGCACCGCATTCCCAGCCACCACCTTCATCCGCGTGACAATCTTTGGCCTTGGTTGTGCAGACTTGGTGCAGCGCTGTGCACCACAGCGCTTTGAACAGCACCTAGGTCTTGACATTTTAAACCACTTAGATCATGGGTCAGCGGTGTCTCTGGAATCGCAGAAGTCTGCGATTGAACAGTTTTGCAAGCTACGGATCAATACCAATACCGAGAATGTTCCTAATATCCAGTGCGTGATTGGTAAGGAGCAAACGCGAGACTGGCTAGAGAAAGGGGATCGCCGAGATCCAGCGCGGGAACGTTTGGAAGAGCCCGGGCTTAGGACGCGAGATTGCAGGTGCAGGCTGTCAGAGAGGGAGCTTGACATGCGCGTCCTGTTCTGGACCTGTGGCTTTTCTTTGGGGCCAGCAGAGATTAAGTCATGCTGTAAGAAACCAAGCACCCCTAGATCTCAGGGGTTTGACTCTATGAAGCCCTTTTCTATTTATGCTAAGTATTCCTGGGGCGGGGCGGGGAATACCATGCCGCAACTGAACTCAGGAAGCTCACCATCACTGGACCAACAAAACCTAGGGACGCTGTTGATTGCTCTAGGTCTTAAAGCGTCTACATGGAAGTGACGTCACCTACGCTCACATCTCATTTGCCAAAATAAGTCACATGTCCACAGCGAACCTCAAAGATGGAAAGTCTGACTCCTTCCTGTACTCAAAAAAGGGAGAGGAGGTGTTCCTGTGAGCAATCCTGAGCCGGCGCTGCTTTGCCACCAGGTGCAGTCAAATTCTCTGAACGTCTAAGCTAATAAATAAGGCAAGGAAAAGGAGGAAATGGCTGCTGTGCTTTCGTGTCCAGGTTACCTTTACATCCTGACCCTAAAGAGGAAGCATCCTGGTAGAAGTTAGCATCAGGGTCCTAGCTCAGGCATACAAGACCATTGCCAAGTGTTGGCTACCAACAACTACCCCAGCTGAGGAAAATCTTTAGTTAAGAATAGAGCGGAAAGGGGCCTGCTGGGAGGTACGGGCCACCACAGAGTGAGTTCCAGGTTGTTTATCAGTGGGACCCTGCCTCACAGAACAACAATGGAGGGAAAGACACTTTAGACAACAGATAATTTACGGTCTAGAAATTCAGTAATTTTTTTTTTCAAAGTTTTGGTTGCTTTTACATCTGCCTTTACTTCTCTTCACATAGGCACGCAAACACTCAAAAATATATCATAGAACATAAGAAATAATAAAAAGAACTAGTGTCTTACTATGTAGCTCTGCTTGGTCTTGAACTCACAGAGCTCTGCTCAGCTTCTGTTCCCTTCCCCCCAGTGCTGGGATTGAAGTTGTGAGCCACTATGAAAAAGCAAAATCTTAAAAGCTATCACTTAGAAGAGACACCTTGAGGAGAAAGGAATGAGGACGGTCTGGGGGAGAACTGCTTTTCAGGTACTGCTCCTGTTTTGAGTGGTCTGGTTGCCATTATGTTACATTGTATCTCTGACTTAGAGAGTTGACTCAGTGTTACCAGAGGGTTCTTTAAATGTAACTAACGATGAAAATCTCAGCGACAGGGCTCAGCAAATAAAGGTGCTTGCTGCCAAGCTGCAGAATCAGCATTCAGTTTCCCATATCCACATGATTGAGGAAAACTGACTCCCACAAGTTCCCAGATATCTCTGTATGCATATGGGTGCATGTAGACACATACGGCAAATAAACATATAACGAAATAAAAACGACTAATGAGAAAGTGGCAGCATACAGGCCAGGGTACTGCAGGCAAAATGAAGAAACAGTCCTCCAGAGTGAGTATAAGATTGGAAATGCACGTTCTAAGACAAGCAGATCCTTGGGGAATGATGTTTCGTGTGCAGCTATGAGTCAGCAAGTTCAGTGAGAGCTGATGAACATTTCATTTTCTTGCCCAGCAATTCATTCCTCCCCTCAGTGTGAATGCATGACATTTAAAGCCTTGAGGCTGAAGCCATGGAAACATTTTCTGTTTAAGGGCTGGGGAAGTTAACTGGCAAAGAGCTTGGATTGCAAGCCTCAAGACCTGAGTTCAGGTTCCCAGAATCCACATAAAAATCCAGGGGTGGTAATCCCAGTGATTGGCAAGATGGGCCCTAGAAGCATGGGGCTGGCCAGCTTGTTCTTTGTGGTGAAGTTCTTGGTCTGTGAGAGAGACTCTGCCTCAAGAAAAAGGTAGGAAGCATTCAAGAACAAGCACCCAAGTTTGTCCTCTGCCTTCTACAACACACACAGACACTCAGCTATACACACACACATTAAAAAATAACCAACCTCTTTCCCCAGAATAAGCATGAAAACAATGCCTTTTTTCTTTGTTTTGTGTTTGCTGAGGTTTTTTTGTTTTTGTTTTTTGTTTTGTTTTGAGACAAGGTTTCTCTGTGTAGTCCTGGCTATCTTGGAACTTGCTCTGTAGATCAAGCTGGCCTTGAACTCACAGATATCTATCTGCCTCTGCCTCTGCCTCCTGAGTGCTGGGGTTAAAGTATGTGCCACGAAAAAATGCCCGGCCTGGATAACGCTTTTTAATACAAGACTGGCTAGTCTCTCCAGGAATGTGGCTCAGTTAGTAGCATCCTTGCCTAGCATGCATGAAGCCTGGGCTTGATCCCTAGCACTGAATTAAACTGTGGTGAAGAGGAAGGCACAGCAGCTACTCAGTTCTATTAACAGCTCCAGCTGGCAGCACCAACTTCCACCAGTTTACTGGACTCCTGCCAAAGCTCTGAAATGCCAACTATGTTAAGGCCTGCACTCGATGTCAAGTGTGCTACCACCCCTGTAAAAGAGGATGCTGGCCAGGAGATGAACTCTCTGGTCTGCTGTAATCTGGGGGTGATAGATGGCAAAACAGTGGCCATTCTATACTATGCTGAGGTTTCCTCAAATGGGGCCAAAGCTAGTGGGCTTCACCCCAGGTCCTCAGGATTACCATTTCCAACAGGTTCCACCCTGCTATCAACCCCCCACTCTTCAACCTCACCCATCCCTCACCTGTTGGCCTTAATAGCCAGTATCATGAGATGGCCAATGGGAGTGAGGGTGGAGAGGCAGAAACCCTGCAAAACGGGGGCTTTGGAGTACAGGGAGGAGGGGCAGGATCATGCTCTCCTTCTGCCTTCACAGAGCCTTGCTATCATTGACTGTGATGAAAAGGTGCTGGTGTTTCCTGTGGATGGGGCAGAATGAGTCTGAATTCACTGCAGACTTTCCTTCTGGCTGCTGAGGCCAAGTGTCCCCAAAGGAACAAAACCACCGATCCTGCTGTAAATGAATTTACTTGCAAAGTGCAAAACAAAGTCCCAACACTGAGGAGGCAGAAGCAGGCAGATCTCTGAGTTGAAGGCCAGTAAGGGTTATGTAGAAAAAACCTGTCTAAAAAAAAAAAAAAAAAAAAAAAAAGCCAGGTCCAGGTGTGTTGGTGGTGCATGCCTTTAATCCCAGCACTTGGAAGGCAGAGGCAAAAAGATCTCTGGGTTTGAGGCAGGCATGGTTTACAGAGTGTGTTCCAAGGCAGCCAGAGCCTTACACAGAGAAATCCTGTCTTGGAAAAAAAAAAAAAAGTTCAAGTTATCCTTGCGTATAAGGCAAGTTCCAATCCAGCCTGAGCTATAAGAGACCCGTCCCAAAAACACAAGTTAATTTATCTTGTTCCTAAAAGTTCAAGGTTACAGAAGACAGAGCCCTCCCTCTCTTGACACCACTGTCCTCTTGGCAAATGCACACAGTCATGTCCTCACCAACAACCTGCCAAGACAAGGGGAAGACTGTGCTGGGAACCATCCAGGGCAGGGACAGGGACAGGGCTCCATGATGAGGTGGTGCTATTGCATGATGCTCTGTGTCCCATTGTGAGCACACAGAATAGGAAACAATGGGTCACACACAAGCAAGTGCGCACAGCTTTTAAGGAAGCCGTTGACGTTGCTCATGCGCAGTGCGCAGAGCAGCGCTTGGCACACAGGCTCCAGCATGAAGAATGTTGCCTGGCTTGCCATCTTCTTTTTCCTGCCAAAGTTATGATATGGGGTTTTTCACTTATAGGTGATTTACTTTGTGAGTCACGGGCCAGAAACGTTGCTTTGGGATCTGAGCCAGTGTGGAAGCAGGCCTCGAGCAGGAGGAAGGGCTCTGTTGTGGGAACAAAGGCCTGTGTTCCTCCAGTGGCTTTATTCACAGAAAAGAGTTAATGGTCACCAGTGCTATTTCTAGACCTTGATTCTGGCCAAAGGAAACAAGCAATGGTTTAAAAAAGTGGACAATGTCTAAAGTTTAACATGTTCTTCAGCATGCTGTGTAGAAAAGCAGGTAGGGGCAGGTCAGTGTATATTCAGTCAGGGATACAGGAACCCAATTCCTAGTGAATCAAATGATAAATTAAACTAATGACCACCTCTGTGATGTCAGGGCTCTGGCTCTGTCGTCTTGGAGCTGGCTTCTTTTCAGACCAGCTTCTTACAGTAGGAAACCAGTTATAGCAGCAGTGACAAGCCCTCCACACACCACCCAGACCAAGGAAGAGGGGCTGCATCCTAGAATTCCGGGGGGGGGGGGTATGGGGTTTGAGATTGGTTGGACCAGTATAGGTCATGTGCCCACTTGTGACTCAGTCACTTTGTGACAGAGAGGGGTGTTCACTAGAGTCCACTGTTGCCCAAGTGGGGAAGGGAGGAAGGCCTTATGGGTATGAAGTAATTACTAATGTTTAAAATGATGTCTTAGGGGCTAGAAAGATGATGCAGTGATTTGCAGAGGCCCTGAGTTTGGTTTCCAGTAGCCACAGCAATCAATTCACAATGTTAAGTCCACCAGACAGGAGTAAAGCATCCTGGTAGAAGCAAACATTTTCATTGTGCACAGAACAAAGCTGGTCTGGTGGCCATCTCCCCTAGTACAAGTCTTGGAGAGTGGCCCTGGACATGGAACATAAGGTTTTTCTAGCTCAAGAGTAGGGGTTTCCCAAGTGGGGGGGGGGTTGGTAGGCAAATAAGTGGGGTTGCAGAAGCAAGTCACAAGCATAATGAATTGGTCCTGACAGCCTACTGAAAAAAAGGAATGGTCTCCATTTCCTGAAATAGACACCACAGAATCATTTGTAGTTAAGGTTCTGGGCGGGGTATAGTTTAATCCTTGAAAAACAGAGATTTAGGTTGGGTAGCTGCTTCTAAACTGGTATCATGACCAGCTGGACATAGTCTCTTGTCCCATGTTTTTGCCTCCTCAATTACCTGAGTGTAGCATATGCTTCAGAGCCCTTCCTGAGGACATCCAGACACATCCTCAGGCCCAATCTGGGCTTTCCCACTCTTGGGGCTCAGTGTTAAAGAGACACACCTCACAGTATTTACTATGCTTTTTGGTATAAACTCTTAGAAGTTTCTTTTAAAACTGTCCCTTGGCCAGTAAGATAGCTCAGCAGATAAAGGTACTTGCCCCCCAGCCTGACAACCTAAGTTCAATTCCCAGGACCCACATGGTTAATCCCAGCACTCAGGAGGCAGAGTCAGGCAGGTCTCTGTGAGTTTGAGACCAGCCTGATCTACAGAGTGAGTTCCAGGATAGTCTCCAAAGCTACATAGTAAATCCCTGTTTTGAAAAACAAGAAGAGGGGGAAGAGGAGGAGGAGCAGGAGGAAGAGGGGGGAAGAGAAGGAGGAGGAGGAGAGATTTAATCAGAAACAGGAACAAAGCTAATTTAACTTTGCTATAAGACAGCTCAAGATGGTGCCAGGCTGATTCGTCAACACTTCCTTGTGACTCCATTTCCAGGGAATCTGATGCCCTCTTCTGGCCTCTGTGGGCACTGCACTCATATGCACATACTCTCCCCACTCATATACACTCAATTGTTTTTTAAAATGTGATATTTTACTTTTTTCTTCCTCCCTCCCTCCCTTCTCTTTTTACTTTTGACAGTCTTTTTGTGTAGCTCAGTCTGGACTTGAGCTTATGCTCCTCCTGCCTCGGCTTCTTGAGTGCTGGGGATTGCAGGTGTGTGTCACCCACCTTACATAATCAGTTTCATTTTTTTTTTGTTTTGAGACACACAACTTTGGTGGGCATGTAATTTGCTATATGGACCAGGCTAGTCTCAAACTCACAAAGATCCACCAGCTTCTGCTTTCTAAATGCTGGAACTAATGATGTATACCACCTCAACTGTCTCTTCATCTTTTAATTAAGTCATTACTAGAATTCTCCTTTGGTGGGGGCAGAGTAGGACAATGTTTCATATAGCTCAGGCCAGCCTTGAACTTGCTACATAGCTAAGGATGTCCTTAAAATTTAATCTTGCCTCCATTCCCCAAGTGCTGGGATTATAGGCATTTACCACCATGCCTGGCTTAATTCTAGTCTTTTAAGAAAATTACAGGGGGTGGGGGCTGGAGAGATGGCTCAGTGGTTAAAGAGCACTGACTGTTCTTCCAGAGGACCTCAGTTCAATTCCCAGTAACCACATGGTGGCTCACAGCCACCTTGAATCTGGTGCTTCTGCTGGCATACAGGCAGAAGACTGAATATATAATAAATAAATAAAATCTTTAAAAAAGAAAAGAAAAGAAAGCTACAGGGGCTGGAGAGATAGCTCAGTGGTTAAGAGCACTGACTGCTCTTTCAGAGGAGGTTCAATCTCCAGCACCCATATGGCAGTTCACAACTGTCTGTAACTCCAGCTTCAGGAGATCTGACACTCTCATACATTCACATAATATAAACAAATCATTAATAAAGAAGAATCTAGGAGTGTTAAAAATAAACAAGAAAACTACAAGTGGGCCCAGCAATTGGTTCAGCAGGTAAAGGTACTCGCGACCGAATCTGATGAACTTTGAGCTTTGAGACATAAGGTTGATGTAAGGTACTTACTCTCACACACTGTCCTCAGTCCTTCAGTTACATGCTCCCTACATGCATACAAAATAAATTAAGTGTGCTGGGCAGGTGGTGGTGCATGTCTTTAATCCCAGCACCCAGGAGACAGAGGCAGGAGGCTCTCTATGAGTTCAAGCCAGCCTGGTCTACAGAGCAAGTTGCAAGACAGCCAGGGCTATACAGAGAAACCCTGTCTCAATAGAACAAAATAAACAAATGTGGTTTTTTAAAAAAAAAAAAACTATAAATGGATGATCTGTGTGTAAATGAAATGCCCAAGAAATGGTTGGTGGTGAAAAGCTGTGCCAAGGATCTCATATCTACAGACACCCCTTGCAGATGGATGTTCTCCCAAGATGCAAGCATTTAAACAATCCCTACAAATTAGTACCTCCTGATTCAACTGTTCTTCCTCTGCTTCCTGCACTGCTCAGTGAGCATCCAGCTCTCTATGCTGGCTCTCCAGGTATCAGCTGGTGGTCATTCTGCCTGATCCCTGTACCAGTAGGTTGCCCAGCACTCAGAAGTTTCCCATAGGAGATCCTCACTGAGACAGCGCCTCTCTGTGTATCCATGTCTGCATCAGCATCTTTATCCAGCTCTTTCAATCTACCTGCCCCTTAGTCATTTTTCTCTGCATGTAGAGCGACCCTGCTCCTGTTCTAGATTGTGCCTTCAACCTCAGGTCTCAGTGGCCTTCTAGGTGTCCCCCTTGGTTGAGCATTTCCTCAAGAAGGAATCAGGTGCAGCTTGTGTGGAGTAGGTGGCACTACTCCAATCAGCATAGGCACATGCATTGTCCACCAGTGTGGAGAAACATGTGATTAAACCAAGGGGTGTTGTTCAGTAAATGCTTTAATTAGACCATATCCTTTGAAGGCATCCTCTGTGTGTATGCTGGCTGCACTTCTGATCCCGATCGAAGGCTGGGTGGCTGCCAGGCTGATTCATCCTTAACCTGAAGGAAGCTGCCTGCCTTTGGCCTCCTAGTACTACACCTGTTCTTGCCGGATCTGTCACATCTCTATTGGCTTCCCATGAGACTTCTGTTGTTGGAAGCCATTCATAAATTTGCTACCTGAAACATGACTGTGAGTGAGGCTCCAAGACAAGGAAGAACCCTGGGCCCTGCTGAGGCTCCAGCCCACCCTTTCCCCCTCCCTGACCCTGGCCCTTGAGCTTCTGGCTCACACCCCAGTTAGAAACAGATCCTGCCTGTATAATCCTCTTTCTGACATTTTTACTTCCAGACACTGACCAAGACGTTTGCCAGGCTCAAGTCAACATTCCTGTCACAGAAAGCAAGAGTCTAGTGAGATGTAGGGAGGCAATGATAAGCTTGTGACCTTAGAGATGGGAAGACCTGGGTCTGAGGTTCCGACACGCCAAACAGCGCCAGGCACTCACTCATATCCACAGCTCCTCCCTTTGTCCCTCTCTCCCTCCTCCCTTCTCCCTCTCTCCCTCCTCCCCTCCCTCCCTACTCCCTTCCTTCTCTCCCATTTCCTTCTGTTCTTCCTTCCTGTCTTCTTTACTTTCTTCCTTCCTTTCTTGGAACAGGGGCCATCTATCCCAGGCTAGCTTCAAGCTTATATAATCAGGGTGACCATGAACTCCTTATTTTCTTGCCTCTATCTCCAAAGTACTGGGATAACAGGCATGCACCCCAGCCTGGCTTGGACCTCATTCTTTCATCCACAGAAGCTGGAAGGAGGATATTGGATTCCTTGGAACTAGAATTGCAGGCAGTTGTAAGCCACCATATGGATGCTGAGAACGGAACCTGGATCCTATGCAAGAGCAGCCGGTACTTTTAACCCCTAAGCCTGATTTTTCTGTTTTTTAAAAATTATTTATTTATTTTCATTTTATGTTCATTAGTGTTTTGCCTGAATGTATATCTGTGTGAGAGGGTTAGATCTTGGAGTTACAGACAGTTATTAGCTGCCATGTGGGTACTGGGAATTGGACCTGGGTCCTCTGGAAGAGCAGTCAGGGCTCTTAATCTCCCAAGCCATCTCTTCATATCTCTCCAGCCCTCATTGAGCCTAATTCTGTTAGGAGTAGGTTTTTCCCCAGCTGGTCTGGTTCCACTGCCACACCAGCCCCAAATAACACACAAGAGACGCTGTATTAGATGTAAAGCTGTTGGCCTGTTACTTGTTTCTTATTGGCTAGCTCTGTCTTAAATATTAACCCATTTCTATTAATCTAAGTATTTCCACGTGGTCTCATCTTACCAGAGGGCTGGCATTCTCTCTGTCAGTCCACCATCTTGAATCTCCTCCCTACCACTTCCTCTCTCCTCCTTGTCTCCTAGTCCTGCCTATCATGCTTTCCTATTGGCCAACAGTGCTTTATTCATTAACCAATACAAGAAACATATTTACAGAATTACATCTCCCATCATAATTCTCTTTTTTTTTTTTTTTTTTTTTTTTTTTTTTTTTTGGTGTAGGGGGCTGAGACAGGGTTTCTCTGTGTTTTTTTTTTTTGGAACCTGTCCTGGAACTAGCTCTGTAGACCAGGCTGGCCTCGAACTCACAGAAATCTGCCTGCTTCTGCCTCCCGAGTGCTGGAATTAAAGGCATGTGCCACTAATGCCTGGCCTGAGCCTTATTCTTGGTTAAGAAATCTGTAATAAGGGCTGGAGAGATGGTTCAGAGGTTAAGAGCACTGGCTGTTCTTCCAGAGGACCTGAGTTCAATTCCCAGCAACCACATGGTGGCTCTCAGCCATCTGTAATGAGATCTGGTGTGTGCAGGTGTACATGCAGAACACTGTATACATAATAAATAAATATTAAAAAGAAATCTATAATAAATCCTCAATAAGGATTAAATAAAAATACTACTAGCAAATCTTGAGACATAGTGGACCATGCCAGCCATCTTTCTCACCCTCTCCACAGGCAGGAGCAATGCTAACCCTTATTCTGAGGACTTAGTGGTGGGTTTTTGTCTCATACACAATACCCTGTCCACATAGCTGAGACTCATGGAAACCCCTGTGTATACACTGGCAGCTAACACTCATTGAACTCTATGTGTATTCACTGGCAGAACACTGAAGACATTTCACATGGGCCCTGACACCCATGTTTTTGAGGTCCTGGGTCTCTATCCCTCTCCATGGCTTCTATTAACCTACCCAAAAGAGGAATTGTGTGGTGGAACTAAGAGCTCCCCAGTCCTTAGAGGCCTTGACAACTTAAACATTTTATAAATGGGGTCCAAAAGAAAAGCCCCTTCTTCTTCCAAGGAAGACCTAAGCAGTTTACTCAAGGATACAGCCTGCTTTTCACCCTCCCTCTACCCCTTGCTTCACTCCGTGCCTGACTTCTTATTTCTAGAAGAGTTCCCTGCCCTAGTGGAAGGGGACTGATGGGTCCAGAGAAACCTGCACCCCACCCCCCACCCCCCACCCCCAGTTCCTCTCAGGACCATGAACAGCACCAAATGCTACCTTCCAATAGGTGGCAGGTTCTAACAGCCCAGGGGTTTTATTATGTATACAGTGTTTGTCTTCATGTATCCCTGCCTGCCAGAAGAGGGCACCAGATCTCATTACAGATGGTTGTGATTTCTGAGACTTGAACTCAGGACCACTGAGCCATCTGTCCAGTCCCTGGTACAGACCCATCTTGAGGCAGAAACCCTGCCTCCACAGGCTTGACTCCTGGAAACCTAACTTGATGTTCAACAGAGCTCAAATTGTGTGCTGTTCAACCCTCCCTCACCCTCTCCTCTGGGCTCTAAGGTGGAGCTAAGAACAGGGAATATATAGATAAACATTCCTATAGAGATGGGAATTCTAAGGATATAAAGGGATTGAAGAGATTTACCTAAGTCATACAGTGTCTGCTGTAATGAGTCTCCTAAACCAGCCAATGACAATCCAACACAAGAGTTCCCAGGAGGAGTACTGTGTGAGAGAAGGCCAGGGTCAAGCAACAAGGCTGGCCTTCTCCCACTGGCTTATTTTTGGTGGCTACCAGTGTTTACACTGCTTCTTTAGAACCCATTTTTAGATTTATGCATGACCATTCTGGCTTAGCAACAGAGAAACATACACTCGAGGATGTATTTTCTCCCTCTCTGTCACTTGGGCTCAGGAGCATTCTCAGTCCGGCCATTCTGTCTGCTGTATCTCTAGTCTGCCTTGTATCCTGTCTCAAAACTCAAGTCTCACTTCCTAACTCTGACTCTGAAATCCACTTTTCCATCCTAGATCCCACTCATCCATGGGTCTCTAGGATAAAGCCCTCTAAGCATGAGCCCTCCAACCAGAAAGAATGGAATCAAGAGGACCTGCTTTGTCTTAGACACCAACATAAGGTAGGTTGTGGTGATATCTTGCTTGTACAAATAAAGCCTGTCTGAAGGTCAGAGAATAGAGCCTGCCACCAGCTAAACATAGAGGTCTGGAGGTCTGAACAGACAGGAAGTGAGCTAGCTGGGTGGAAACAGGATATAAGCAGGGAGAAACAGAAATTCTTTCTCTTGTGTGCAGAGATGCTAAGGGGGTAAGGTGTGGTGGTGGCTTGATCCTTCTTCTCTATGATGTCTCAGCATTTTCCTCTATATCTGACTCCAGGTTTTTATCATCGAGACCAATTAAGAACTCCATGTACATTTTGGTGCCCAACGTGGGGTCTGAAGATTAAGTCTTTTGCTCTACCAAAAGGAACAATAGCTGCAGAGAGACATTGAATAATAGAAAAACCATGGAATTAAACCAACCAGTGGACTTCAAAGATGTGGACCTCTGAATGGAAACCAGGACATGTGTTACATTGGAGAAGAGGTTTTGCTTTTGTTTCCACAGGTGAAGATAAAGATTCTATCTCAACAAGACACCTCTTAATTAGAAGAGATTATTGTTCACCAAGCAGCATGGCCGTTTAATCTAAAATGAACAAATGTTTTTCATTGAATCAGATATAAGTTGCCAAAGAAGAACCTCCCAAAAATGTACTCAGAGTCCTTAATTGGTTTACATAATAAAAACCTGGAGTCAGATATAGAGAAAAGTACTGAGAGATCAGATAGAAGGCGCAAGTCACCGCCACACCTAACCTCCTTAGCATCTCCACAGACAAGAGAATGAGTTCCTGTTTCTACCTGTTTACATCCTGTTTCCACCCAGCTAGCTCATTTCCTGTGTCTGTACAGACCTCTAAACCTCTAAGGTTAGCTAGTGGCAAATTCCATTCTCTGACCTTTGGACAGGTTTTATTTGTACAAGCAAGATATCACCACAGTAGGCTTTCTTCCGTCACAAGTTCAGGAGTTCAAGATGGAGGTGTCAGTGGCCCCACAACACTGTGCCATCAGCCTTCCTAAGAATGTTCATTCACTACACCAACTCTAAGTTCTGCAGGTTTAGAGGTCATGATTTTTGAGCAAAGCAGTTTCTACAGAAGAACACAGATTCAGCTCACTGACCCAGGTGCCAGAGTTTCCAGCAACCTTCAGGGCTTTTATGTCTTTTGTATTAGTCATTTTTTACATGCTGGGACAAAAGATGTGATAAGAGAAACTTAAGGAAGAAAGGGTTTATTTGGCTCATAGTTTTCAGGTACAGCCCATCCTGGTGGGAAGGGCATAGTAGCAGGAGCATAAGGTAGCAGATGACAGTGTGATTACAGTCAGTGTGGTGGCTTGAAAGAAAATAACCCCCAAAGGGGGTGGCACTATTAGGAGGTGGGGTTTTGTTGAAGCAGGTGTGGCCTTGTTGGAGGAAGTGTGTCATTGTGGGGGAAGGCTTTGAGGTTTCTTTTGCTCAAGCTTAGCTCAGTGTAACAGTCTGCTTCCTATTGCTTGCAAGATGTAGGACTCTCAGCTACTTCTCCAGCACCATGTCTGCCTACATATTGCCATGTCCCACCATGACAATGGACTGAACTGTAAGCTGCCACCTCAGCTAAATGTTTTCCTTTATAAGAATTGTTGTATAAAGTCATGGTGTCTCTTCACAGTGATAGAAACCCTAATTAAGATAGTCAGGAAGTAGAGAAATGAATGCTGGTGGGTGCTCAGCTTGCCTTCTCCTTCTCATTTTGTCTCTGTCTGGGCCACCAGCTCATGAAATAGTACCACTCACTTTTAGGAGGGGTCTTCACTCCTTGATCAACTCAATCTAAATTCCCTCTCAGACATGGCTAGAGGTTTATCTTCTGTATGATTCCAGATCCTATCATGTTGACAATATTCATCACCAAACATTTGAGCCAAGAGAAGAAAAAAACGACTCGTCTCCTTTACGGGAAGAAGGAGATAAAGTTAGGAATGTCTGAAACAGTCCCTGGGAAGGTTCCTTGTACTTCCATATCCAATCATCAGAACCACAGGAGACTTCAACAACTAACAGAGGTGAGTGTGTGCATGTCAGTACAGGTGTCTATGGAGCCAAAGGTGTTAGACCTCCCTGAAGTTGGAGTTATAAGTGGTTGTGAGCTACTCAGCCTGGGTGCTAGCACCCAAATTCAGATAGTCTTGGAGAGCTGTACATGCTCAGCATCACTGAACCATCCAGCTCATGAACTCATTTCTTTAGTAAAAAGATTTGTTTATTTCTTTATGTTCAGGTGTGTGTCTGCAGAAGTTTATGTGCACTATGTAGTTGGCATTTTCTTTGGGTCATCAACCAGCACCCAAAAGAAGACATGGAGACTTATTATTAATTATGAATACTCAATCTTAGCTTAGGCTTGTCCCACCACCTCTTTTAACTTAATCCATTTCTATTTACCTACCTTTTGCCTTGGGACTTTTCACCTTTCATTCTGTACATCCTACTTTCCTGCTTCATCTATGTCTGTCTGTCTGTCCCCTGGTGTCTTCCTGGTATCTCATTTTCTTTCTTCCCCAAGCCTAAATTCCTTCTCCTACTCACTCTTTCTGCCCAGAAATCCTGCCTATACCTCCTCCCTCACTATAGGCCATTCAGCTTTTTATTAGATTAATCAGGTGCCTCAGGCAGGCAAGGTGAAACAGCAACACATCTTTACATAGTTAAACAAATGTTACATATCTTTCCATAGTTAAACAAATATCCTGCAACAGCACCATGTGCGTGCAGGTGCCCCGGGAGGCCAGAAGTACAGAGGGTCCAGACTTCTGCAAATCAGAGAGACTGGGAATGAGATGCAAAGTCAGCACACACCACACACACAGACTTCTTTTCTGAGGGAGATAAAAGCTGTTTCTTTACTTTATTGTTCTTTCTGTCCTTGTTCTACTTTATTCTTTGCAGTTCTGTTCTTGTACACTGTTTCCCTTCCTCTGCTCCCTGATGACTTCCTTCTCCATCTTTGCTGATGTTGTCTTCTCATTTCTTTACTTTTTCCCTTACAATTTATTTATATACCCCAGCAGAATCTTTCAAGCAATATAAAAGTTACAGTGTGGCTACATTTTGTTTTTAAATGAAGGGCTATAATGAATACAAGCCAACATGTTATCCATATCCCTACATGATTACACATTTTAGATATTACAGGTGAAAAACAAATTACACCCAAGAGCCCACATAAAGTTAAATATTTATCTTTTAGACTTCTCATATTCAGGGGCCTTTCAGCATAACCACTTACGTAGGCAGTAGTTTTTGTAATGGTCAGAAAAACAGGTTACTAGTTTCACTTTTTATATTTTAGAGTCCTGTCCAATTATCTTAACTGACCATCCAATTCTTTGTTTTCTAGTTACTTGAAGTCCATTGAAAGCTTTATTTCAGCTACGATGCACACCGAAACATGTGGATATTCTGGACCTGAAGTCCTGGGGGCCTTGCCTATCTGAGACTCATCTATCAGTGCTTTGCATTTTGGTGAACTGATCACCTGAAGTCAGTTGCTACCTGCTCCTCCTCTGACTTGGCCACCAGCAGGGAAGAGGGCATCAGATTACTTGGAACTAGAGTTCAAGGCAGGCATGAGCCACCAGCTATGAGTGTTAAGAACCAAACTGGGTTCTCTGCAAAAGTTGTCAGTGCTCTTGACCTCTGAGTGGTCTCTCTAGACCTCATAGATTCAAGTTTTACAATTTAAAATATTTGATTAGCTGGGCATAATGGCATGCACTTTTAATCCCAGCAATCAGGAGGCAGAGGCAAGCAGATCTTTATGAATTTGAGACCAGCCTGGTCTATATACTGATTTCTAGAACAGCCAGACTGTCCAATAAAATAAAATAGAAACCTATCCTGGAACTCTTTCTCTGTAGACAGGGCTGGCCTCGAACTCACAGAGATCCGCCTGCCTCTGCTTCCTGGGTACTGGGAGAAAGACACAATTCTTAAAATTCCAGGACTTAAATAGCTTATGAATGTATGACTTTTAAAAACATACACTTTAGCGTTGCCTGAGGCCTTGCAGAGAGCTTCAAGGCTGCAGCCTGTGTGAGTCATCACTCATGCTAGGATGGGCTTTCAAGAATGCAGGGAGTCTTTCCTGCTCCTCAGCACCCTGCCATGTATGACTAGCTCCATAAACTCCTCATTTAACCCAAACAAACAAACAAACAGAAATAATTAATTGGGAGGAGTGACAAAAAGGCAAAAGACTTGAGACTAAATCTAGACCTTTAAAGTCAAAGGAGAGGTTGAGCCTGGTAAACAAATGTAGTCTCAGTGCTCTGGGCTGCAGAGGAGTCAGAGTTCACAGCCATCCTCTGCTACATAAAAAGTCTGACACCAGCCTGGGCTCTGCAACCCAGTCTCAAAACACAAAAGCAAGAGTCAAAGAAGAAATTAAATAGCAGCTTACAATTTGTGCCCAAGGGACAATCTGTGGGTCTGGAATAAATGAAAAAAAAAATTTACTAAAGATTTGCAGACCTGGCCATGGTATGTGCACTTGTAGTTCTAACTTGGGAGGCTGAGCCCAGGGCTCAAGGCTAGCCTGAGCAACATAGAAAGACTCCATCTCACCAACAGTATTAAAGATTCACTGAGGAGTCCTGAGCTAGACAGAAAGGAGGCTGTCATAGACTCCTAAAATCAGGACAGAGAACACAAAGTCAACCCAAGGATGTTCCTTTTGGACTAAGATGCATTAGTTATTAAGTGCAAACAAAAAAAGATAGAGAGCCACTGTTTTGCAAACCCCATGAAACCATGGGTCTAACTAAGGCCCTTCAAAGGATGGTGAACATATGGGATGTGAGTCTAATAAAAGGAGACTTAAGAAAATCAAAGAGGAGGAAGGAGAGAGAGAGAGAGAGAGAGAGAGAGAGAGAGAGAGAGAGAGAGGAGAATATAGTTTGTGGTCTTTGGTGTGAGTGTTTGTGTCTGAGCTTGTTGACACACACCTACAATCTCATTATTCAGAAAGCTGAGGCAGGAAGATAGAGTGTTCTAAGCCAGTCTGGGCTATATGGTGAGAATCTGTCTTTAAAAATAAATAATGTAAGGCCTAAAGAGATAGTTCAGTGTCACTTGCTGTTTTTGCAGAAGACCAGAGTTTGGTTCCCAGCACTCACATGGCAGCTCACAATATCTGTAACCCCAGTTCCAGGGGACCCAATGCCCTCCTCTGGCCTCTGCAGACATCCATGCAGGGAAAACACTCACACACATAAAATAAATTAAATATATAAACAATTTAAAGGGTTATTTTTTATTTGTTTTATGTATCAGTGTGTTGGATGCATGGATGCCTGAACACCAGAAAAGGGCATCAGATCCCACTATAGATGGTTGTGAGCCAGCAGGCAGTTACTGGGAATTGAACTCAGGAGCTCTGGAAGAGCAGAGCACTCAGTGCTCTTAACCTCTGAGTCATCTCTCCAGCCCCTATCTAAACAACTTTTAAAAAAGAAAAACAAATATATGATATGAACCTAGTCAAAGCAATTTTCTCAGAGAGCACCTTTTAGAGAACTAAAAGAAAAACCAAGATGTAGTTGTAAGCCCATTCACAGAGAAGACAATCAAAGTAAATAAGAAATTATCAGACTTTCAAATTGATCCTTGAAATGAAAAGGGTCTAGCAGAAAAAGCAATTTTTGAATGAAAATATATAGCCATAGATACCTGTTATGCTTTCACCCAGAATGTCCCCATGGGCTCAGATATTTGAAAATGGATCTCCAGCTGGTGGTGCTGTTTGGGGAGGCATAGGAGGTGTGGCCTTGCTGGAGGACTTCATCACTAGGGGTGACTTTGAGAGTCCCATGCCACTTTACTGTTTCTGCATTTGAAGATATGAGGTATCGGCTTCTTGCCCTTGTCACCATGTAATCTACATGCTATCAGGCTTCCACAACATGATACGTACAAACTCTTCCTCTATAAATCACTTTGTCATGGTATTTGCTCACAGCAGTAGAAAAATAATTATGTGCTTATATTAAAAATTTACTTTTGTTTTATATATGTGTCTGTATGTATGTATGTATGTATGTGCACGGTGTGTGTGCAGGGTTCATAGAGGCCAGAAGAGAGACTCGGATCTCTTAATACTGGAGTTACAGAAGGTTGTGAGCTGCCCTGTGGGTGCTGGGAGCCAAATTCTGATCCTCTGTAAGAGCAATCAGTGCTCTTAAGTGCTGTGCCTTGTCAATGACTATATTTTAAAAGTAAGACTTCAACCAGGTGTGGTGGCACACACCTTTAATCCCAGCACTCAGGAGGCTGAGGCAGGCGGATGTCTTTGAGTTCAAGGCCAGCCTGGTCTACAGAGTGAGTTTCAAGACAGCCAGAGCTACACAGAAAAAACCTGTCTCAAAAAGAAAAAAAAAGTCAAATACATAAATAAATCTTAAAAAGAAATAAAGATTTCAAGTTAATAAACTGAACTCCCAGCTTGAGGAATTACAATAGAAGAGTAAGCTGCATCTCCACTTGGCAGGAGGAATGTTCAGTGATTATAGGAGAGAAACACAACAGAGGGCAGCTACAAAGTTAAAAGTTAGTTCTGTGAAAAAAAATCAATAAGCCTGGCAAACCTTCATCTAGGCTGATGAAAAGGGGAAAGGCAAATAAGTCAATCAATGTGGGACGTGGCGCCACAGTTGCTCTGACAGGGCAGGAAGGGCGAGGGGATAATGGGAATCATGCACTCAGCAAACCAGACAATTAGGTGAACTGGGCTAATGTTTAGAAGCACTGCCTCTAAATTGGTTTAAGAAGAAACAGAAGGAACTGGGGTGTGCTACAACAAAAGGACTTTGCATCAGTAGTGAGCCATCACACCCAAAACAGCCCAGGACAAGAAAGTTTTGCTGGTGAATGTCACCAAACATTTCAAAGAGACTTTAACATTAGAACTCAACTTTCAGAACAGCAGGAAATGCTGTTTAATTCATCCACAAGAAAGAAAACTTCTGATCAATACACTTTGTTGACGTTAATGTAAAAGCCTCCATAAGGGGCTGGAGACTCATTGGGTAAGAGCCCGTACTGCTTCTACAGAGGACCTGAGTTTGGGTCCCAGCACCAGAGTTGATTCAAAACTACTTGTACCTCCTGCTCCCGGGGATCCAACTTCCTCTTCTGGCCTCTGTAGTCATTTTTGCTCTCAAGCACATGCCTGTACACTCACACATGCACATAATTAGAAAATAAACTAAAGCCAGTCATGGTAGTGCACGCCTTTGATCCTAGCACTTGGGAGACAGAGGCAAGTGAATTTCTATGAAATCAAGGTCAGCCAAGGCTACACAGTAAGACCTTGTCTCAGGCCAAGCATAAACATATAAACAACCAAACAAAACCCTCAGAAAAACAGGAATAGAAGGAAACTTTCTAAATACAGTAAAGAACATTTGGGGGAAAGCCACAGCTACCATTGTACTCAGTGGTAAAAGATTAAGCCTTCACTCTACCAAAAGATCAAGACCAACCAATGGCAAGACCTTTTAATTTTGTAATTCAGCATTTCAGACATTCTTGCTGGAGGAATCAGGCAACAAAGAAATAAAAGATGTCCAAATGGGGAAGAAGGAAGTGAATGCTATCATCTTCAACACCCCAAATCTTGGAATCCACAAAAAGTTTAATATAGATAATACACAGCTTCAAGAGACCTGCAAGGTGTCAGAATGACAGGCAGGGCAGGGAGATGACTCCCTGAGCAGGGTGCTTACAGGGAGAGGTGGGGTCTGGGTTTGGAACCTTAGAATCTGAGTAAGAGGCTCAGAGGCATTCATTCGCCTGTAAGACTGGTTTGCAGAGGCCTGGTAGGAGGGTCACTGTAGCCTGCTAGCCAGCCAGCCAGGTGGGTCAGCCCTCTCCAGGGTCAGTGAGAGACCTTGTCTCAAAAGGAGGATGGAACTGACAGAGGAAAATGTCTGACATTGTCCCATGGCCTCCACATGCATCAGGCATGCACATGAGCACACATGCAACAAAATAACCGATAATAAGTGTATTTTTTAAAAAGCAATATATGGGGCTGGAGAGATGACTCAGTGGTTATGAGCACTGACTGCAGTTGCAGAGGACCTGTGGTAGCTCACAACAACCGGTACACACAGGTCCAGGAGACCCAATGTCTCTTCTAACTTCACAGGCCCCTGCACACATACAATACACATACACTCAAGCACACACACATACACATTAAATCAAGAAGATTGGCATGGTGTCACATGCCTTTAATTCCAGCACTTAGGAGACAGAGGCAGACAATCTCTGAGTTTGAGGCCAGCCTGGTCTACAGAGCTAGTTCCAGGACAGCCAGGGTTACACAGAGAAATCCTGTCTCGAAAAAAAAAAAAAAAAGAAAAGAAAGAAAGAAAAAGAAAAACAGCTCTATCTATAATACCATATGTTTTAAAAACCTGGGATAAATTTGAGAAAAGAGATGAAATATTTGCACACTGGAAATTATGAGGCATTACTGAAATAAATTAAAGAAACATTAAAGGGATTAAAAAAAAAACCCTGTGCTCATGGGTTGGAATATTTAATATTGTTGACATGGCAACATACCTTGGAGCAAGCTAGAGATTCAATGCAGTTTCTATCAGGACAAACTTCATGAAAATTAATGGGTCATAGAAAAGCCTATCTTCATATCACCGTGAAATAGCAAGAAGCTCCACATAACTAAAACATGCAGAGGGGCTGGGAATGAGGCTCAGCAGGCAGAACGCAGTGCAGTATGCACCAGACCCCAAGTTCTACCTCAGCAGCACACAATCTGGGCACAATGGTGCATGCTTGTAATCCCAGCACTTAGAAGGTTGAAGCAGGAGAATTAGCAGCTTAAGGTCAATTGGAGCTACATGTAAAGATCGAGGCTAGATGAGAGCCCCTCCCCACAAAAACAAATATAAAGGATGAACAGTTTCCTATTTCAAGATGCATAACAAAGCTGCCATGAACACACTGACAGTGTGGTGTTGGTATAAGGGCGGGTGGAATACAATTCGTTGTATTCCATGTGAGCATGTGGAAAATGTTCGACAAAATTCAGCATTTGAACAATGCCCAGCCAGGTTCTGTGACACAGGCCTGGAAGCCCAGTTATTCAAGAAGCAGAGGCAGAAGTTTGAGGCCAGCATGAGGTGAGATAGCAAGACCCTGACCCAGTAAATAAATTAATAATACTCAGTTGGTAGAGTGCTTGCCTGGCATGCAGAAAGCCCTGGGTTCTAACCAAAAATTCAGGTGTGGTGGTGCAACGCCTCTGATCCCGGTGGCCAGGAGGATCAGCAACTGAAGGCAATTCTTGGCTACCTAGTGAGCTCCAGGCCAGCCTGGACAGCATGAGAGCTTGATTTCTATCCCATAGGAAAGGGTGATGTGGTTTGTGTGCATCTGGAATTCCAGCACTCCCTAGAGGAGATGGGTCAAGACACTCACCTTGAAACTCAAGGGCTCGCTCCGTGGAGCAGGCACACAGCAGCATGAACAAGAGGGCTGTGTCAGTGAGGTGGAAGGTGGGAACTGATGCTGAGTGCATTCACAGACCACACACACACACACACACACACACACACACACAATATAGGATAAAGATAGATGAAATATTAAGTTACTTGGGAGAGGTGCTGAAGAGATGACTCAGCACTAGCTACTCTTTCAGAGGACCCTGGCCTGGTTCTCAGCACCCACATAGTGGTTCACAGCCTTCTGCAACTCCAGCTCCAGGGGACCAGATGTCCTCTTCTGGCCTCGTGGGCAACAGGCATGCATGAGACAGGCAAACACTCATAAATGTAAAATAAAAACAAACTGGTGCATACCTTTAATCCCAGCATTCAGGAGGCAGAGGCAGCGGAATCTCTTGAGTTCAAGGCCAGCCTGCTGGACAGAGCAAGTTCCAGGACAAGGTTCCAAAGCTATAGAGAAACACTGACTCAAAAAAAAAAAAATTAAAAAAAAGAAAACAAACAAATATTTAAAAGATGAATTGGAGTATAATTTAAAGAATGTCACCAGGAAGATATAAAAATTCTAAGCTAGTACACCAGACTCCTGTTAAATATATAACATAAAATAAGACAGGACCAACATCAAACTTAACTGAAGAAAAAAAAATAAGTTTGGTTCTAATGGTTTTAGGTATAAATATTTTCTTTGTCTGTCTGTTTTGAGACAGGGTTTCTCTGTGTAGCCCTGTCTGTCCTGGAACTCAGACCCACCAGCCTCTGCCTCCTGCATAGTAGGATTAAAAGCATGCTCCACCATACCTTTAATCTTTGTTTACTTTAAAACTTTTCTTGTAGAGCCAATTTCCTTACTTTTAGATGTGTGCATTTGACAACCCTTCACAGTTATCTCTTTGTTTCTTAAGGACCTAATCACCACCTGCTGACTCACAAGAAAGGAGGGGCAGTGTGAATTCTTGGTATCTTGTTATCTCACGGCCTTGTGAGGGGAAGTTAGCAAATTCCAAGGAACAGATATTGGTTTCCAGGTTAGTCCTTCATTTCAAGTGAGGGGTTTCTTTAACTTTACATTTTGTCTTTCATTCCCCCTTTTTCTCTTGTCAATAGTTCTAATCTTAGAACTATGGAAATTAAGAGGCAGCCTCCTCTTGGCTCTGGAGGCTCCTGTACTGCTATCTAAGTACCACAATCTGGACAGCACTCATAACAAAAGTAACAATTTTTCCAACAGTAAGCAACAAGAGAGAAATAAAAATGAGCAGTTGTAAGAGGCTGTCCCTGGGTCCTATAACCTGGAGTGGCGTGGGGGTGGGTCCAGAGGAGGAGGACATATTCTGGACCAGCCGCAAAGTGAGCCTTTTTACCGAGTCTCAAGGTTTTCTGAGCGGTGACATCTAATGTAATCTGGATCTCCACTTGGAAGTGATGTGAAACTTCCAAGTCTCCCGCCGCGTAGGTCTCCCAGAGCTGTTTCCACGCTCGCTGTTTCACCCACTCGAGCACCTTAAGCCTAGCAAACAGAGGCTTAAGAGTAGATGTGTGCATTTGACAACCCTTCGCAGGAGTGCTGGCCTAAGGTTGCTCATACTCTCCTGTTTTGGGCTCTTTTCATTTCTTCCCCTGACGAGTCACATTTAATTCCCACTAAGTTATTTGTTCACTAACTGGTCCTGCCAGTCTGCCAGTTTTGATTTGTCTTTTTAAAACATTGGCATTTGGCTTTGTTCAGCCGTCAGTTCTCTGCTTGTTTCCCACTTATTTCTGCTTTTATCTTCTTTTCCTCTTCCTGTGTTCTTAGCATTTACCCAGCTGTTCTTTGTCCCACCTCTCCTATTAAATGTGTGGCTTCCTGGGCAGGGGAGACAGCAAAGCTGGCAAGTGCTTGCTGTGCAAGCGAAGGACCTGAGTTCATCTTTAGAAGCCACCAGGAAGAGCTCGGTGTGATGACTTAAGTTTATAATCCTAGGGATGAAACAGACCCTGGGATTCACTGGCCAGCCAGGACAGCCTGCTAGTGACGTTCCAGGACAAGTGAGAGACCCCATTTTAAATTAAATTTTTTTGAGACAGGGTTTTTCCGTGTAGTCCTGACTGTCCTGAAACTCCCTCTATAAACCAAGCTGGCCTCAAACTCAGAGAACTGCCTGCCTCCGCTTCCCAAACACTGGAGACATGTGCCACCACTGCCTGGCTGAGAGACCTTATTTTTTTAATGGTGTTTTTCTGTATGTATGTCTGTCTGTGTGAGGGTGTTGGATCCTGGAGTTACAGACAGTTGTGAGCTGCCAGATGAGTGCTGGCAATTATATCTGGGTCCTCTGGAAGAGCAGTCTGCTAAACTACATCTCTAGCTCCTGAGACCTTATTTTAAAAACAAAACAAAACACCATGGTAGACAGCTAAAAATGACCTCCAGTGGTCTCCTCTGACAACCCACCACCACCACTGAAACATGCAGACACAACCAAACATACACACACACACACACACACACACACACACACACACACACACACCCTTCCTGAATTTCACTGTTTTCTCTGATATGTGGAATTTCCATTAGGTTACTTTTAAAGTTATCCTAAAGTCCAGTATGCTCTCTCTCTCTCTCTCTCTCTCTCTCTCTCTCTCTCTCTCTCTCTCTCTCTCTCTCTCTCTCTCACTCTCTCATTCTTTGAGATAGGGTTTCTCTTTCTATATAGTTCTGGCTGTCCTGGAACTCACTCTGTAGACCAGGCTGACTTTGAACTCACAGAGATCTGCCTGCCTCTGCCTTCCAAGTGTTGGGATTAAAGGTATGTGTCACCAACACTTGGCATATATATGTTCTTTTTGTTGCTAATTTTTCTTGAAGTTGTGAAGAAATGCTATGGAGTTTTTGTTTTGTTGTTGCTGCTCAATCCAAGCTTTTGTTCTTTTCTGCTTTGGTCTCTGAAGATGAGTTCTCACTGTATACCCCATGCTGCCTAAACTCGAAATAGCAACAGGTCCTCCTGCAGAATCTATCCAACCTTTTGACATGACAGGAAATGACTTCGGTGAGAAAAATGATCAGCGTTTGGAACGGTCCTGGTGTAATTGAGAAGAATGTGGTGTCTGCTGTCAGTTGGGGGAATGTTCTAGAATTTCCAAGGAAGGGAGACTCACTCTTCTGCGAGTCTCATTTTCTCAAGCCTTGATGCCTGGGGGCTGCTTCTCCATTTGTTCGGAGAAGACAAGGAAGTGGCTGAACTCACAGGGCACTGCTGGGTCATACCTGAACTCAAGGGTTGCTGCTGCATCGTCCATGAGTTCATGTGGTGAGTGTTTGTGTGTGTGTGTGTGTGTGTGTGTTCCCTGTGTCATACCAGAAGGTGAAACAAGCCACAGACCAGTAGCTTTGTCCTTCTGATCCAGTTATGGAAATAGGGTGTATCTGTCAAGGTTTTTCTAGAGTAATAGATGTATAATGTGTCTAAAAAGCTTTGAATTCTGTCTGTTAACAGACCATGTGTTGATCTCAGCTCTGGGTTCAGTGAGAGACCCAGCCTTAGAAAACACAATGGAAATACAACGTGCCAGGCTCAGTGTCAGACGCTGTTCATCTATTAAGTGACAGTTCTCACAAACCACTATGTTTCTCATCCAGAGCCAGGCTGATACTCTAACATCTATTTGTCTATCTATGCATCAATTCTAAGGTGAATTAGGGCGGCTTAACCAGGGAGCTCCTCTGTGGCTGCCAAAGGAATAAAGGAGAGCTTTATTTATTGACATGAGATAAATGATAGACAAACAGTAGATGAATGGATAAATAGATGAATAGTTGGATGAATAGATGTATGATAAAGAAATCGAGTAAAGAAAACACATATATGTACACATGTATTTGAGACTATGTCTCTACATAGTCCTGGCTGTCCTGAAACTTGTTCTGTAGACGAGGCTGGCCTCAAACTCAGAGATCTGCCAGCCTCTGCCTCCTAAATGCTGTGATGTGGTGATATTCTGATATTTTGTTTATGATCTAACAAATAAACTTGCCTGAATATCAGAGTGTAGAGCTAGCCACACTAGTTAGCCATAGAGACCAGGCAGTGGTGGCACACACCTTTAATCCCAGGATTTGGGCACAGAGGCAGATAGATGGATCTCTATTAGTTCAAGTCCATCCTGGGCCACATAAAATTGATCCAGTCTAAAAGAGAAACAAAACTCACATAAAGGTGATCCCAGCACTTGGAGTGACATACCATTAATCATAGCACTAGGGAGGTGGACACAGGAAGGAATATGGCTGAGTGGAGAGAGGAATGTAAGGCAGGAGGAGACAAGAGCTCAGGGCAGTCTGAGGCAGTCAGTCTGAGGATGGAGTCTGAATTTTGTAGAGACAGCATTCACTCTGAGGATTTGTGGAGACAGAATCACCCACTTGGTCTGAAGTAAAGGTAAGAGCTAGTGGCTGGCTACTTTGCTTCTTTGAGCTTTCAGCCCCTGTCCCCCAATATCTGACTCTGGGTTTTTATTATTAAGAGCAAGTAGAACACATACAACACTGGGACTAAAGGCCTGTGCCACAACCACCTGGTGACAAGTTTTACTTCTTGAAAAGATAGCCCAGGTTAGTCTCCAGTTCTCTATGCAACTAAAGATGTTGTTGATGTTGAAGCCCTGGTCTTTTTTGATTTTATCTCCCCAGGCCTAGGATTGCAGGCCTGCACCACCATGTCCAGTTTATGCAGCGCTAGGGCCCAATCCCAGGACTCATGCCTGTAAGCAGTCAACCAGAACTCAACCTCCGTCAGGGTCCCTGATTCATTGTAATCAGACTTCCAAGTTCACATATTTATTAGCAAATACATTAGATTTATAAGACCTGATTGAGTAGATGAGGGGACCTGTTGGCTTACCACTTAGGGAGCTGAACAAATACAGAATGAACCATACCAGATGTAATGCTAAAAGGGATTAACATTTGTAAACCAGACCAAATTAGTCAAAGCCTCCTAAAAGGTAATTACTTGAAAAAATGGTAGTTATTGAAATAATCTAGATCCATAATTAAAATTATATGCTGAATTAAAGACTAAGCTAAATGATAAAGTAGGTTTCTCCTGTGTTTAACCTCAGTAAATTGAATATTAATTTTAAAACCTAAGCAAACCAAGGAATCATTCTTTTCTGTACACAAAACCACCTTGGAGGGCATGGGGAACCTACAGCAACAGTCCATGTGCTGTTTCTATTTGTGTGGGGTTAGAAGGGCACAGAATCTGGGTACCTTGGACTCATGTGGGGAGTGGGTTTTAGTCACAGCTCTTACTGTTCCACACACAGCTGGCAGGCTATAGGTCCCTAGGGACACTGTCCCCAGCCCATTCAGGGTTGAGGTTATGGGGCTGCTGGGGGATACTCTGGAGACTGGGGTTGTGGTGCACTGGGGTCACCACAAGGCTCAGTTCACTAATACTGTAATGCCATTCCCTTGGGCAAAGGCCAGCAGGCAGCCCATCCAGGCAGAGGTCTTCTTCAGACACATAGGAACCTTTCCTCTACTCTGTCTGGAAAAAAAACAAAACAAAACAAAAAAACAAACAAACAAAAAAAAAACTAAGAGAGAGAGATTGATTCCCTCCTTTGACCTTTATGCTTTTGCACACAAAGAAATAAATGTAATTTGAAACAAAACAAAACAAAAGCTGGGTGATGGTGGCACATACCTTTAATCCCAGCACTCAGGAGGCAGAGGCAGGCGGATCTTTGTGAGTTTGAGGCCAGCCTGGTCTGCAAAGTGAGTTCCAGGGCAGTAAGGGCTGTTACACAGAGAGACCCTGTCCTACTGACATGCCAAACTATTTCCCCAGGTGTAGAGATGTAGCTCAGTGGGTAGAGTGCTTGCCAAGCATATATGAATCCCTAGGTTCCATCCCAGCACTAAAGACGTAAGGTCTGATGGCACATGCCTAGAATCTTAGTACTCAGGAGGCAGGAGGATCAGAAGTTCAAGGCTATCCTTAGATGAACAAAGAGTGAGAACAGCTTGGGCTATACATCACAAACAAACAGCAAGACCAACAGACAAACTATCCTACAAGAACTGAACTCCCCCAGCTGATAAGCTTAGATGTTACTCACCCAAAGGGGCCTTAGAGAGCTCAGAGAACGAGAAAGGAAAAACAAAGGCTACATAACCCACCGTAGCAGACTGTACTCCTCCAATTAGGTATCATGGTTCCATCTGGGAGCAGGATCATGGGGATGCTGGCCAGAGTTGATAGTGAACACCACGGTGGCAGCAGCAGCCTCTACAATCCTGCACTGTGTCCTGAACCAGGGGCTGGGTATGGAATGCTCAGTGGATTTGTAGATGGAGCCCAAGGTGCACCAGTTCCAGCAGCCCCCAACAGCTCCAGAAGTACCCCAGCATCGTCCAGCAGCTACCAGTAGCTCCAGCAGCCCCCAGCAGCTACCCTAGCAGCCCCCAGAAGTCTCCAGCAACCCCCAGCACCCCCTCCAGCAGTTCCTTTCAGCAGTCCCCAGTAGTTCCCAGCAGCCTCTCCAGGAGCCCCTCCAGCAACCCCTAGCAGCCCCCAGCATTGCCCATGGCCCAAGTACATCCTGGCCTTAATCTGAAATAAAAAAACAACCTGGAGGAACAGTGTTCTCCAAACACAGAAAAGTAGCTGCAGAGCAAAGTTTGCCAGCAAAAAAGAGAGCATGGACAGAACAAGTTCATAGAGTCAGGAAATGAAAGAGCAGGCCAAAGCAAGTTGCTTCTCACTGGCCCACATTCTCTGGAGAGAGGAATGGCTGGTAGCATAAGGGGCCCAATGGGACCAGAAGCGCTCCTGGATTTTTCTATAGTGGCCGAGGCATTGGCTCTTCCAATAGTGGCTTTGAGAGCCTATCTGTGCCCCTCTCTGTGGGGGCCTCTGGCTTCCTTGAGAATGGAAGAGAGAAAGTATTCTTTAAACCATGGTGGTGGTATGAGGTACAGAAGTTCCATCCTAATTGGTGGCAGAAAGAAATTCACTATATACACACATGCACATGTGCACAAACACATGCACACTCACACACAAAGGCACACATGCACACACTCACACAAAGGCACACATGCACACACACACAGGCACACACTCACATACAGGCACACATGCACACACTCACACAAGGCACACATGCACACACTCACACATAGGCACACATGCACACACTCACACACAGGTACACATGCACACACTCACACACAGGCACACACTCACACACAGGCACACATGCACACACTCACACACAGGTACATATGCACACACTCACACACAGGCACACATGCACACACTCACACAAAGGCACACATGCACACACTCACACACAGGTACACATGCACACACTCACACATAGGCACACATGCACACACTCACACAAAGGCACACATGCACACACTCACACATAGGCACACATGCACACACTCACACACAGGCACACATGCACACACTCACACATAGGCACATATGCACACACTCACACATAGGCACACATGCACACACTCACACACAGGCACACATGCACATACAGACATTCACATACTCACACACACAAAGGCACACACTGCACACACTCACATACAGGCACACATACATGTACACACACACAAAGACACTCACACACACATACATTCACACACATTTATGAGCACAGCTTGCTGTCCTAGCTTGTGGTTTCTGCAGAATTATTTGCACTGTCACACCAAGGAGGCCATGCTACAGTAGATGTCATAAGCAGTCATTTCTGACCACTTGAAACCTCACCAGCAGCTCAGGCTTGGCCTCAGTATGGAGCTTACTGGGCCAGGCCCCTCTTGCCCTGGGTTCTCTTCCAGAGCCTACTCACTGCACTGTAACAAGGAACAAACTCTCCTTCAGGGCCTGAAAGGCTCTGGGACAGCCCCTGCCTCACTCTCCAACTTCTGTCTAGGGCCCCTCAGCTCAGACTTCATCGACTCCTTTGGGCTCGCCTCAGGGCGTTTGCACACATTCATCCTCAACCTGGAATTCTCTTGCCCAGGTATCAGTAGCCCCATCTGTCCCCTCATAGTCTCAGCTCAGTTGTGGCTTTTCCAAAGTCTCCTTTAACCACCCAGGAAGAAGGTCACAAGCATGCACCTTGTCCCCTCACCATACAAACCCATCCAATTCCTTTACAACACATGGCCCATCCTTGCCTTGCATGCCCAATCTTTTCTGTCACTCCACAAGAATCTAAGCTATTCAAGGGCTGAGATTATCTGTGCCTACCATGTCCCTAGCACTTAGAATCACATAAGACACGTGTTGTTGTTCAGAAAATATTAGCTGCCTGGAGACCCAGTGTCAAACATTGTCTGGGGAACTGGGGCTGTGGGTTCCTGTATCCCAGGAGCTCATGATTTATTTACAGGACTAGACAAGTGACAGCTTCATCTTCAAGAGCCAGATCTGACTTCCTGCAGAGGGTGACCCCAGAACTGAGTCCTGGCCGATGTGATGTTCCTCACTGGTGCTCAGGGGGGCCTTGACAGTCTTATCCAAAGGAGGGAAGGAGCAGCTGCATAAACCTGACAATATGAACTTTTGGAGTTTGAACCACAAACGATGCCCCAGGGAATGGGGAGGCAGGTTAGGGAAGGCTCTCGCTTGTTCTAGAGACATTGATGAGTTACTGGGAGGGTTTCCCTGAAGATGCTATTTTGGCTTCTTTAACATGAAGACTTTTAGACTAAGGAGGGACTCAGAACTACATTTCCAAAAGAGCCCTCTGTCTAAATTGGTGTTTCCCATGTTCCTTGCCCAGTTACGACCATATTCAGGCCTATTGCCAAACAATTCCAATGCTGGCTTTCTAAAAATAGCCAGCCTTTCTTTAGCAGTACACATTATTGTGGCAAAAATCATGAGGAAAACATGACATGTTTCAGACTCCCTGTAACTCACATTGGTCACCTGGACTCATGGCTGTAGTGTCATTGGTGGAGTTATTTCCTAGTGCAGGGCATGTCAAGTGAGGAGGGGACAAAGGAATGTGGATGAGAACATGAGCCCTGTCCATTTGGAGCAGAAGGCAGTGTCCTTCATAGTGACAGGGCATAGCTCTACTCCTTCCAGGAGTTGTTTTGGGGATTGAATTAGTCAAATACTGTATGCAAATTGGGGAATTCACGGGAATCTTTGAAGCATGTGGGCTATGAAAAGAGTTACCTTGATAATGTGTAAGGAAAACGTGTGAGTGTGTGTGTGTGTGTGTGTGTGTGTGTGTGTGTTGCTTTTGCAGGCCACAATCCTTGACAGAAAGAAACAACTTATTTTGGCTCCCAATGAGTGTTTGGCGGAGGCCGTTCACATCACAGGGGACTAGGAAGCAGAAAACTAAGCCAGAACTAAATGCCAGCCTGTCTTATATACTTATATGGTGAGGTGGAAGGCAGACATAGGAGAATCTTTTGGAAGTTAGGGAGCCAGCTCCCTACTTTTGTTATTATTATTATAACCCTGTTCTATAGCTGTGAATAGATCAGGCCTTGACATATGACCAAGTCAACTTTTTGAAGAAAAACATTTATCTGGGCAGTGGTGGTGCACACCTTTAATCCCAGCACTCAGGAGGCAGAGGCAGGTGAATCTCTGTGAGTTTGAGGCCAGCCTGGTCTACAAAGCTACACAGAGAAACCCTGTCTCGAAAAAAAAAATTTAAAAAAAAAGAAACAAAGAAAGAAAAACATTTAATTGGAGACCTGCTGACAGTTTCAGAGGGTGAGTCCATGATCACCATGGCAAGAAGCAAGGTTGGCTGGCAGGTGAGCAGATATAGTGCTGGAGCAGTAGCTGGGAGCTTACATCTTACCCACAAGAAGGGAGCAGAGAAAGACCAGGCCTGGTACCTCAAAGCCTATCCCCAATGACACACCTCCTCCAAAAACCATACTTCCTAATTCACCAACTAGAGACTAAGCAATCAAATATATGAATCTATAGAGGTCCATTCACATTGAAACCACTGCAGTCCCCTTCACAATGAGACCTTATGGTTCCTCCTGCCCAGAGGTGGAGTCTATTTTCCCAACCATGAGCTGAGTTGCTGCAACGTATTGGTCAACACAACACAAGCTTATATCTTCACCTACAGATCAACAAACCTGCTCTCCTAGACTGTCTTCAAGGTGTCAGCAGAACTGTGTTCTCATCCAAAAACTTAGGCTGCTGCACCAAGCTCCAGAGCTACAGACACACTCCATTGCCTGGGATTGTAGGACAGAAGTTCTCCGTTTCTAGAAGCCATGCTCTATCCCTGAAACTTCTCTTTGAAGTTTGGCAGTTTGCTTCTTCAAGGCTAACTGGATGGCACCTCTGTTGGCCAGATCTTTCCTGTTAGGAACGCATGCCAGTCTAAGCCTCTTTTGAGCAGTTCAAGGTTAACTAATTAGGGACCGTAAACACATTTGCAAAGTCACTGTACTTGTCTCAGAGAATCCAGCAGCAGAGTATAATCCAAGTCCTTTCCACAAGTTCTCCCCTCACTTGAGGGGAAGGGGTGGCACAGGATATACGCACTAGAAACCTTGAGTTTGTGTTTTGCAATAACTGCAGGATTCGTGACAGAAGTGTTTTGTGACTTCCACAGTTGGTCCTTCAGGGCTTCTTGGGTGTGAGGGACCCTGAGCTAGTGCAGGGAATAACAAGAGCTCAACAGGAGACAAGGAGACCATCAATCAGCTTCAGCCACCTTCATTATAACCACAGTGATAGCCCTGGACAAGACCCAGAAAGGAAACCTTTAGCTGAGCCAGCCAACAAACAGAACAAGGAGAGGGAATACATTCTGACATCTCAAAGATACACTTAAGTGCTTTGTGCTCCAGGTAATTGTTCTCAGCATTGGGGTCATGATGCCTTTGGGGTCACATATCAGATTTACATTACGATTCATAACAGTAGCAAAATGACACTTATGAGGTAGCAACAAAACAATTTTATGGTTGGAAGCACCACAACACACGAGGAACTGAATTAGGTTGCAGCATCAGGAAGGTTGAGAACCACTGAAGTAAGAGGACAATTTCTCTATCAACAGAAGTGCACACAGACTGGGAGAGGAAGATTGTCTTTGTGGTACTGAGTCAAACATCAGACCAGCTTGTGAGAAGTGGAGGAAACTTTGTACCCAGAATGAGATGATCTTCTCTAGCAGTCCACACCCACCAGACAGAGGGGCTATAAGTACCTCATTTTTGAAATGAATTAAGACATAACAATTCTCAGAATAATCAATGACTAAAAGGTGTTATAAACCACTGAAAATTAAGGTGAACAGTTGGCGAGCTGGCTTAGTCTGTAAAGTGCTGGCTACTGATTTGAATTCAGAACATCCACATAAATAGCCAGGCACAGTAGTACAGGCTGTAATCTCAATACTGGGTTGTGTTACACTGAGGATCTCTGGGGTTTGTGGGCCAATCCAACCAGTCACCGAGCTACAGGTTCAGTTGAGAGACCCCATCTCAAAAAAACGAGGTGGTGAGTGACCAAGGAAGAGTCCTGATGTCCATCTCTGGCTTCCACATGCTTGTGCACTCATGTACTTGTACACAGACAGACACACACACACAGAGACACACATACAGAGACACACACAGAGACACACAGGCACAGAGAGACACAGACACATACAGACACACAGACAAATATAGACACACATAGAGAGACACAGAGACATACAGACACACACAGAAACTCACACAGACACAGACACGCACACACACACACAGAGACATACAGGTACACACAGATAGACACAGAGACACAGACCCACACACATAGACAGACAGACAGACACACACACACACAGAAGAAAGAAGTAAAACAGAAACTAAGGTCCAGAGAGAGGATCGTGGACTCTATGAGAAGGGATGGCACTGGATTAGATTAGGATTGCTGTCACAGGGAGATTATTTTGGGCCAACATAAGCACAGGGCCCTTTTGAGGAAGCAGGAGGGTAGTCAGTGGTAGGGAAGTGATGACAGGGTTAAAGAATTGAGCAACAAAGCCATGTATCAAGGAGTGACAGCAGCTTCTAGAAGCCAGCTGAGGCCAGGAGCTGTCTCTTCAAGCTCCCTTAGCCTTGACTTCAGCTCAGTGACATTGACTTAGGCCTTCTGCCCTTTAGAGTGTCACCTTAAACTGATAAATTCGGGGCTGTTTGTTAGAGCAGCCACAGGAGGCATCCTGTGCCATCTCCGTAATGGTTTGCAATGTGTGGTAAGCACCTTTCTCACTGGACTGGCCTGTTTCCCGCATCTTTCACAGCAGGTCATGATGAGCCTATGTGTGGACTGATGGGCACTTTCTTCATCCTGTGGTCACCTCAGCAAGCACGATTGCACAGACCCTCATACATTCAACCTACCTGCTCATCCACTTTGTCCCAGGAGATCAGCTCACTTTGGGCTTGCCATCATGCCAGGCAAGAGCACTTTCTTAGTGGCATAAAGATCTTGAGGGGGCAGAACGATTTCAGTCAATTTAATTTCTGTAACTCTCTATATATTTCTGTAGTGGTTCGAGGATGAAGAGCAGAAATTTTGCTATGGTGGATTTGTACCTCCAAGAAATGGTGTTTCAGCACAGATGTATACAGACTCTTCCTAATAAGCCAATCACAGAATCAAGAGACAATCCTGACTCCTGACACTTACAAGCACCCATCCCCCACTCAGGTCAGCCCTAGACAACAGGTGAATGGGGCAAAATGTGTGCTAATGTTCAATCAATATCATCAAGAGGGGAACAGTGTAAGCAATAAAACCTATGTTGCTTAAACATTTAAATATATAGAATGTATATACCTGCACTGTACACGTGAGTGATGTGTGTGTGCACAGTTGTGCAGGCCTGGGTTTAGGGGAAGAACACAGCTAGAAGATACTACTAATGGTTTTATGCAAGTTATGGACTGTACTGATGACTTTTCATTTCCTTATCTGTATGTGTTCAATATTTTTGTTTTGCAAAGAACAAGACCATTGGCCTAATGGAAAATAAGATTAAATATTTCAAAACAGAATGGAAAAGTTTTGCGAGATGGTATTTGCGAGGCGGGCTAGGTCCTTGAGGGACAGGTCCAGATCGCGCTTGAGCCTGCCCAAGTTCAATGGTGGAGTCATCCTCGCATCTGTGAGCTGTAGGATAGTGGTGTGGCCTATGGCCTGAAAATCCGAAAACAGATGTGACCACGAAGGCGGGTTCTGCTGAGTGACCCAAAGAAAGCCCGCTTTGGAATCAATCGGGGGGAGGGGGGCGCCAAGTGGTTCTCTTCTGAGACCTCTTCCTTTTTGCTTTACAAACACATCATCCTCGAGGTCTACTTGCAGGTGCTGCTCAAGATCCGGGGGTCGCAGCAGACCTGGGTCACCTCCGTCTCCACCCCCATTTCCTGCGGTAGCGTTTTTGTTTTAACTCATCTGAACCGGTTACAAAACCACACTCCCACGAATACATAAATAATGGATGGGGTGATGCATTAAAGAAATCCCCACAAGGCCTGGCAAAAGCTGCAACGAATGTATTTCTGCTGTATCATATTTAACTGTTTGCGCACGTCTGCAGGAGAATGCACAACGCCTGCAGACTCATCGCACCTCTCTGTCAAGGGCCTGGTAATTCTGGCATAGGGAGTTAAAAGGAGGATGAAGCAGGATAATGTAAAATTGCACTTCATATCACCTGGCTTGGCACCAGCCACACATCCATCGGTCTTCTGCCAGGACTGCGGAGGAGAGGACAGGTCCCTTTAAGAGCCAGCGCGCGCCCCCGCCCCGCGAGCGCTCTTTTTCCCTAGCAACCGCCCCGGGGGAGGGGGGGTGTCCTGGCAACCGAGCTCAAGCCCCGAGCATCACGTGACGGCCCGCAGCTGGAACGCGAGCGCGCGCCCCACCGAGCGCCCGCCCGCCGGGGGCCTGATCGCTGGGGCGCGTGCGCGAGCGGTGCAGCACCGGTCGCGGGAGCAGGGAGTATTATGGGCTGTGGGTGCCTCTGAGCAAGATGGAGCTGTCTGCAGTGGGCGAGCGTGTCTTCGCGGCCGAATCCATCATCAAACGCAGGATCCGCAAGGTAAGCCCTCGGCCCGGACGGTCCTGCGCTTCCCGCTGCCGTGTCGGAGCCCGCGGGACCCTCCGGGTGCAGCGGTCCCGCTAGCCCGGTTTCCTCGGCCACCCCCGCGCTGCCGCCTCCTCGCGTCCCTACATCTTCCCCACCCCCACTCCGTTTTTTTTTTTTTCTTTCTGTTTTTCAGGGACGCATCGAGTACCTGGTGAAATGGAAGGGGTGGGCGATCAAGTGAGTAACGTGGGGTCGGTGGCGTGGGGACCAGGGAGGCGGCAAGAAGGCACTCGGGCCTTGGGTGGGGGGTGCGTGCTTGCGTCTTCGAGGTGTGCCTCTGCCCCCTTGGATTTTCATTTTGCTTTTCTGCACGCGTGACTCGGCAGGTACAGCACTTGGGAGCCAGAGGAGAACATTTTGGATTCGAGGCTCATCGCAGCCTTCGAGCAGAAGTGAGTTGGGCAAGCTGGCCAGCGCGGCGGGGCGCTGTGCAGGGAAGCGGGAAAAGCAGGCTGGGCTGGGGAGTGGGGCCCGGGAAGGGACACTTAATTTTTGGCGTTTCTTGGCTGCAGGGAAAGGGAACGTGAGCTGTATGGGCCCAAGAAGAGAGGACCCAAACCCAAAACTTTCCTCCTAAAGGTAACCTGGCCCAGCCCCAGCAGCCCCCTCTTGGGCCCCCAGCCAGGGCTCAGCACAGGGCCTGCAAGGGAGGGACAGATCCGCCTCTGCCTAGGCGGGCAGGCTTTTCCAGAGGGGCCCCAGCTGGGCAGGGGGTGGTTGTGAGTCCCTGAAAGCAGGCTGCTGCCAGCCCAGCCAGAGGGGCCTGGGAGTGGGGTAATCAGGGATGAAACCAGGGGATGGGGGGTGGGTTCCAGGAAGCGGGTGGGTGAAGCAGGTTGGGGCATATCACGAGAGGAGGTGACCAGGAAGCTCTTTCTGCTGAGACCCTTCATTTACCCCCAGTCTTGAAGACACTGTCCTGTCCCGTGCGTTAAAGCCTTGGAGCTAGTGAGTATATAGGCTCACCTCCTGGCAAGCTAACCATCTCCCTGCCCTGTAGCTGCCCACACCTCTTAGAGTGTATTCTGGGCCTTCCCCTTAGCACTTGGGGGCCCAATTTGAATTTGACCTTAAATTTCTTCAACTAGAGTTTGATCATCCGCATTAGACTAGCAGCTTTCAGGTCCTTAGCCTGTCTACCCCTAACCCTGAATATTTCTGGAGGTTCCAATGAAGATAGGGTGGGGCATGGTGAAACATAGCCTGTTTGCATTGGCGAGGGAGCAAAGAATATAAGAGGAAGCCATCTTAGAGAGTTAGGGGTGTTTTTTGTTTTGTTTTGTTTTTTTTTTTTTCTGTTTTTTGATGAGGGCAGAACAGAGCCTGGGAAGAGGAAAACAAGTCGGCTGATGTTGTCCACTTAAGGCAAGGCTGCAGGTGGCCTCATGAAGCCATCGTAGTTTCCCCAAAGGACTAAGGATACCTCAGGTTTCCTTCCCCACAATTTTGGCACCAGAAGAAAGGAAGGGCTCTTTGGAGAAGAGACTGCAAGATGCAGAACCTCATAATCTCTAGCTTGTCCAAAGCACTCCATCCTTGGTGGGGGCGGGGTGGACCAGTCCCCCCCCCATTTCCAGCCAACATGGTCATAAGGGTTAGCCTTGGACCAGAAGCAAAACTGGAAAAAATATTGGTTTCCAGAATTCTATAGTTTTGTGCTCCACACTCTACCCGCAATCGCGTTTGCATTTTCGGGTATTAATGCAGTTACCTTAACCCGGATGCTTGCTGGTAGGGAGGGGTGGGCGGAGCAGCTGGAAGACTGGTGGGTTGTGTTGACAGCCTCTCAGCGCCGCTGGTGCGCCCTCTAGTGGCTAAGGCGGCAATGATCTTGAGTGTCATCAAAATACCTTTTTCTAAAAAGTTGTGGATTCTGGTTGCCTGTGATCCCAACAGCACTGAGTCCTCTGCTCGAATCATCTTCTTTAATATCCTCAACGTCCCAGTTGAGTTGCAAGTACTATCCCCATTTCACAAATGGAAATAGTTTTAAGAGCGAAGTTGAACACATTTGCAAGAAACACAGCTGAGAGTTGCTAGTGCAGGGGTTGGAGCTGCCTACAGTGCGTCTTAATCCAGGATTTAGGAAACAGGAGGACGTGAAGGGATGTAGCGGTAGCTTAGGGTGGACCTGTTGCTATGTGACTAATGCACTTAACATTTTCATCCAGGAGGTATACTGAGCATCATGGAAGCCATTTTGAGATTGCTGGCATATCCCCATTTCATACCTGGGAAAAGAAAACGGGTCAATAATATGCCAACCATCACAGAGAGCTATCAGCAGTGTCTAGATGCTGTCTGTAGTACATCCCAGACTCTGGAGTCACTTGTCATGTTAGAGTACAGTGACTGTTATCTGCAGTGACTTCTGAAATTCACTAGACAGACCCAGGTCCTACTGTCAAAAAAAGCTCAACCTGAGGAAAATACATGTTTTTTAAATATTTAAAGGTTCAAATGTATGTACGTGTGCCATGTTCTTAACTGGTGCCCATGCAGGCCAGAAGAGGATCCTCAGAATTGGTGTTGCAGGCAGTTGTGAGATGCCATGTGGGTTCTGAGAACTGAACCTGGATCCTCTGGAAGAGCAGCCATTAACTCTTAACCCCTGAGCCATCTCTCCAGCCCAAGAATCATATCTTATGCAGTACTGTTTAAACCTGGTAAAGTGAGATATGTTTCTTATAGACAGTTTGAAAGCGTACTTTAGGAAAAGCTGGTTTCTTAGAAGCCTGGCATCTACAGGTAACTGTAGCTTGTCCCGGGTCCTGGCTGCCTCCAGGTGCATGGTCAGCAGGTGTTCTGATGTTGACCACAGGAGAGCATTATGGCAGGACACATTAGGATCACACACAAAGGGAGACTGAGGTTTGGAGATGGTCATCCTGGGTCCACTGTTTGTACACGCTCTCTCCATGGAGCATTTGTCACCATGGAACCTCTGTAGCACCCAGCCAGTCAGTGTGGGGACTGGAGAGATGGCTCAGCAGCTGAGAGTGCATTGTTTTATCAGAGGGGCAAACCCCAGACACAGTCTAACTCCAGCTCTGAGAGATGGCCCTTTCTGGCTAATGTGTGCATCTGTGTACATACACATTCAAAACAAAACAAAAAACTCAGATCTGGGAGTTAAGGCAAGGTGCAGAGTGAGTAAATACCATACCTTTTTTTCTGAAGAGATTCTTAAACTCCTCTGGGGATGAGACTGGGAAGGAGTATAAAAGGCTCCTTGGGGAACTCAACTGACTGGAGAGAGGAGCCCTGGGAGCTAGCTGTGGCCACTTGTTTGCTGTCACCTAGTGTCAGTGAGTGTTGACAGGGACTCCCTAGCTTTGGTGCAGAGCAAAGTATCCTAAGATGTATTTCTCCCTTGAGAGTGTGGGTACCTGGTAAGACATTAGTTCACCGCAAGCCAGGAGAGCCCAGTTGGGGTATACAGGTTGTCTGTACTGAGTAAGCATCCAGTGTGTGGGGACTGGAGATGAAGAGCTCCTCCTCCTCGGGGCCCTGACAGGTTAACAATGGGCATGAGTCACTCTTCCCTACTCCAGAGTCTCCTGACTAGATTAAGGCAGTCACAGCTTAACCAGGTGCTTTGCCCCACTTGAGCTTGTCTGTTAATCTGGGTCCTCAGCCACAGCTGTCAACTCCTGCCACTGGATCCTCACAGCACTAGGGTGTGGCCTGCAGGCCTCTGTCCCCAGCCCATGTCCACCCTGGCCTTAGGAACTGGGGTTCTCTCCATATCTGGGTGGGGTCTGGTCTCTGCTGTCCCTCCTAGTGCCGCACAGAGTCACCGCCTTCTCCAGAGATGGCAGCAGCTCTTGGGGATGTCATTCCTAGACCTGAGCAGTTGGCCCTCATCCTTCTCAGTGAAGGAAGGGCTAGCCATGGAGGAATCCCTGCCTATTGTCTGTTCTAAGTCTTCTGTCAAGGGGCAGGGTGAGGTGGAACCAGAGCTCAGAGGGCCTTTCTTGGTGGGTTCCCATGAGGTAGCAGCTGAACTGCTGTTGGACCCTAGGGCTTTTCAGGGCTCACAATTGCCTCTGCTTGGATGTCTCATCCCTACCAAAGGCCTCGGCTGGATTCTGGTACTGGCTTCTGGGTATAGGTTTTGGGATCCATCGGTGTGGGTAGGGTGAGGGCCTGCAGGCTGGGACAAGGGCCTCTCTAGAGCTGATGGTCATCTGTGGAGTCAGGGGTGCGCCTGGAAGGTAGGAACAGGGAGGGTCTACTGTCATCAAGAATTAACCCTTGGAAGAGTCCCAGGCTTGGCTGGGATCCTTCATGGAAGTGTTCCTCACATGGTCCATGTCATTGTTGAGTCAGCAAGAGTGTCCTATGGAACAGCACCCCCCACACACACACACATGCACACTTAGTGGTAGGAAAAAAAAGTCTTAGGAGTATCATGTAACCTATGCTGGCCTCAAACATACTGTGTAGCTGAGATAACCTTGAACTTCTGATCCACCTGCATCCACTTATGGAATGCTGTAGTTACAGATGTGTCCCAGCAGGTGACAGGTTTGTGTTGTGCAGGGGAAATTAGGGCCCCATGCATGCTAGGCAATCTCTACCACCTGAGCTGTGTTGTCTGTCCGTCCCCCATCCCCCCCCCCCCCAGTCCTTTCTTTTCTGTCTGACGGGTCATCAGTTCTGGTAGTCTCCTGAATATATATGTTGGCAGAGCTTAGGACTATCTGGCTTAGGGGTGTCCAGGTGCTGCTATAAGTCTTGAGGTCCCACCCACGCCCCTCTGCCCGCAGGCCCGGGCCCAGGCCGAGGCTCTCCGCATCAGCGATGTGCATTTCTCAGTCAAGCCGAGCTCCAGCGCCTCCTCGCCCAAGCTGCATTCCAGTGCCGCGGTGCACCGGCTAAAGAAAGATATCCGCCGCTGCCACCGCATGTCCCGCCGTCCCCTGCCACGACCAGACCCACAGGGTGGCAGCCCTGGCCTGCGCCCACCCATCTCGCCCTTTTCTGAGACCGTGCGCATCATCAACCGCAAGGTGAAGCCCCGGGAGCCCAAGCGGAACCGCATCATCCTGAACCTGAAGGTGATTGACAAGGGTCCGGGAGGAGGCAGCACTGCACAGGGTGCAGGGGCGCTTGCCCGCCCCAAAGTTCCGTCACGCAACCGGGTCATTGGGAAGAGCAAGAAGTTCAGTGAAAGCATGCTGCGCACCCAGATCCGCCACATGAAGTTTGGCACCTTTGCTCTGTACAAGCCCCCGCCCGCCCCTCTGGCGCCCTCTACCGCGGGCAAAGCCGACATGGCCTCCTCTGGGCCTGGGCTGCTACTGTCCAACCCAGCAGCTGCCCCCTATGATGCACACAGCTCCAGCTCTTCCGGCTGCCCCTCACCCACACTGCAGTCCTCTGACCCAGACGATGCACCACCCAAGCTACTCCCTGAGACCATGAGTCGATCTGCTCCCAACTGGCGGGAGCCAGAGGTGCTTGATCTGTCCATCCCTCCTGAGGTGGCAGCCTCCGTCCAGCGGGCACCTCCCGATGTCACTGCTGCTGCAGGCCAAGTGCTCGACACAGCCCTGGAGCCCACAGGTGCCTGCTCCTCCGAGCCTGAGGCTGGGGACTGGCGCCCCGAGATGTCGCCGTGCTCTAATGTAGTCGTCACAGATGTCACCAGCAACCTCCTGACCGTGACCATCAAAGAATTCTGCAGCCCTGAGGATTTTGAGAAGGTGGCTGCAGGTGTGGCAGGTGCTGCAGGGGGTGGTGGTGGCACCGGGCCAAGCAAGTGAGGGGCTTCCCCAAGGAGGAAGGCTGGGGGGGCCTCCTTCCTAGAATCATACTTGTGCTCCCACCCAGCCCCTGCCCTCAGACCTGTCTGCCTGTGCTTTGCTTGCCTCAAATGGCTCCTTGTTGACCCAGGGATGGGGCTGGGTAGTCCTGGATGTGGTTAGGGCCCTAGTAGGGCACAGGAAGGAAGAAATGTGCCCTGGTTTCCCTGGAACTGTCCCTGACTCTGTAGGTGGGGTCCAGTAGGTGGCTCCTGGGGAAGCCCAAGAACTTGGGGTTCACCTGACCTACCTATACCCCACCCTGCCTCTCTTGCTTGCTTCTTGCTCTGTGTGCAGCATCTGGTCTCGGTGCTATCTTAGCTTCAGGGCCCCTAGGAGATCCCACCTAGGGTGGGCACAGTCTCTTAGTGCTGCCTAGGACTGAGTGAAGGATGATGCCAACATGGGCTCCTCCCTCAACAGCATCAAGGGTGGCAGCTGGGCCAGAGGTTGCCTTCCCTGCTTGCCTACATCTGGACTAGGCCCACGCAGATCTTGTGCCCCACACACCCTGTGTCTATCCAAAACCCCTTTGAAGGTGGATGGGCTGGCAGACATAGCACCCTGCTGTAGCCTCTGGGCATCTGAAAGCCCCCTACATTTTCTACCAAAGGTGCTGCAAGAACCTGCTGTGGAAACTTCTGTGCATGTGTGTTTGCCCTTGGCTTGTTCTTGCGTAGATCCATGTGTGTGTTGGGTGCAGGGCCTCAGGCTTTCCTGCAACACCCTTTACGGTTCCTCAGAACAGGGTCACTGAAGGCGTGGCCTCCCTTGCCTTAGCCAGGCCTGGTACAGTCTGGTCTGTGTGGTTTGCTATGGAAGCCACAGACCTCTTCTTCAACCCCAGGTTCCTGGGGGACATGAAACCCTCAGGCCCTTCTTGGGGTGGTCATCTTGAAAGTCAGACCTTCACCCTGCAGACATGCATGGTGGGGACTGTAATGGGGGAGGGCCCAGTGCCAGCCTCTCTTATTGCAGATGTTGGTAGAGGAAAGAGAAGGCCTAGAGACCTCCCAGGGGTTTCTCCCACCCTTCTGGTTTTAACTGCTGAGCTCCCTGGCAGTCTAGCCTGTTGGAAGACTTTGGGTGCCTTGGGCAGCTTCGCTTGCCTTCTGCTGCTAGGGAACTGAGGCATCCATGCCTATGGCGAGACCAAAGCCCCAATTGCAGGCCAGGCACAAGGACAGTGGGCAGGCCAGAGGGAAGAGGGAGCGAGCCTATCCACAGGCAGCATTAGGGACTCCACTGGCCTACCCTTGGCCATTGTCTGGGATTTACTTGGGTGTTGAGTAGGATGTTCCTATGTGTAGCCTGAGCTGGCTCTTGGTGTGCCTGGCCTTTGGTACCTTGCTCAGAGCATGGTAAAAGGTGGAACCAGCTGACCCGAGGACAAGTATTCTGGTCTTAGGGGAAGATGCTCTTCCTTCCTACCCCCCTGCCAGGGTCTGCAGCACAGCCCCAGCCCTCCTCGCCCCAGGGTATGAAACAGGGTTTGAGGGGGCCACAGTCCAGGTCCCACCTTGTCCTGTGTTAACCCTGATACCGTCCAAGTGCCAATTGGCTTTTCCCCCAAATAAGGGCTGGTATTTCACCTCTGTCCTCAGAGGTGATTTCCCCCTCCCCCTTCCCCAGGTGAGCCACCACCTGGGTGCCAGTTACAGGTGTTTGCAGAGACCATAGAAATGTGTTTTCCTGAGAGTCTGTGTCATTTGTGACCTTTTTTTGTAAAGAAGTTGTGTTTTCAGAGGTGATTTTATGACAGGAAAGTGAAAGAGTTAGTTTTGCAAAAAATGAAAAAAAAAAAAAGAAAAAAAATTTTAAAAAGTAAAAAAAAAAGAAAAGAAAAAGTAGAAAAAAATATTGTGGGATTCCTAAGTGTGGGGTGGCGGGAGAAAGCTATTTAAAGAGAACATAGCAGCGATTGCACAGGTGAGGTGGCAATGTTAGGGTCTGGTGGAGGCCCGAACTAGCTGCTGGGTCCCCCGTCCCCGTGTCCGTCCGTCCATCCCCTCCGTTGAAGGCACCATAGAGGTGGCTGTGGCTGCCCTCCTTCCTTGGCAGCAGGCAGGGCAAGTCTTCTTTGGCGATCTAGGAGCAGACTTCCATTCCAGTGCTTGCTTGAAAGGAAGAGTGACAGCTGGTTCCCAGGGAGCTGGCAGGAAGCTCAGGGGATAGGCAGATAATTGTCATGGGACTCCTTGGGGACTAGATTCACTGTGCTTTTCCTTAGGAAGACTTCTTATCCGTATGCTGTTACTTTTCACCAGCTTGCTGGGTCATTTCACCCTAAAGACCAAGTCACCTTTGAGTTCCCCTGTTTAGGAAAGGGATGCGGGCTTCAGAAGCACACTGATGGGGTAACTGGTGTACAAGGCATCAAGGTGCATGGACAAGGGGAATGCACGGGACTGCTGGTGTGCAGAGCCCTTCTTCCCTCTCCTGGATGGCCTGAAGTAAGAGGCCTAGACCCCTACACAGACTCCTACACAACCTTGCACCATCAGCCTACTGCAGGCCCCTCCTCCACCCTTGCTGCTTTTCTTTGTTTGCTTAATTACCAAGCAGAAGCTGCAGTCCTGTGCGCTTTATTTTCATATGTGAAATGACCTCCCTGATGGTCATGCCCTGTAAATGCTCCCTTCCCTCCCACCTGTCAGGAAATGGTAGTGAGTCCCCAGGGTCTTGGGTTTTGAGATGGAAGGTCAGGGCCCATCCCAGCTTAGTCAGTCCCTCTGTGAAAGGGCTGTACAGAGCAGCAAGGCCTCCTCACAAAGCACTCTGGGGCCTCCAGCTGCCCACATTCCCTGAGGGAGCAAAATGAGCCTCCTCTGGCAAGCAAGCCATCCTTGCTTCAATGGGAGGGGGTGGAATGGGAGGAATTGTCTCTTTCAAAGGAGGTTAAACTACTTCTCTGGAGTGATGAGAGCTTAGAGCACAGGCTTCCCTGGCCTTCAAAAGGAAAGGTGGGGACTCGGGCTGGCTGTTGCTTAGGCTAGAGAGTTGGACCTAGCAGAAACTAGGCCAGTCTACCATCTGGGCTTAGGCCAGCCTTCCTGACATCTGGGGACTTGAGAGGCCATACCCCCCCTCCCTTACTTTTCTGGTTTTTTGGTTGACTTTCTTCTTTGTTTTGTTTTGCACTTCAATGGATGGTAGAACCAGTCTGGTTAGTTCTGCCCTGAGTTCTGGTGCACTAGGCCAAGGTGGCCTCTCTGGGGCTTCTGCGGTTCAAGGAATCACTTTTTAAAAGATAAGAGAAAATTTAAGGGTTTTAGTTTTGTTCTGTCTGCTTCTCTTCTTGGTTCGTGAAGCTCAGAGAGTAGAGTTCAGCACCCCTTCTGATAGCCACCACCGAGAAGGTTGGGTGGGGGTAAGGACCCACTTCCCAGCCTATAGGTCCCTCCATCCATAAAGGAGTCAGGACTCCACTACCACTGTCGTAGAGCACCAGTAGGTGATGGAGCCAGAGGGTCTAAAGAGGCCAGGTGGAAGGAAGGAGTCAAATGCTGGGCTCATCTGTGCTGAGGCGTGAAGCAGGCATCTTTTCGTCAGTTTTAACTTAAAAACACAAAGACCTAAAGAAATATGTATGTTATAATTTTGTTTTAATTTTTAAGAAGCTCATTTGATGAACTGCACGAATGGATTCTATATATATATATATATATATAAAATATACATACATAGCTCTATATTTGGGGGTGGGCACTGTCTCTTCTCTCGAGTTTTAAGGGTGACGTGTCTACCTTTGTCTGTGGTTCAACCATCCAGCTCCCAGCTGGCTAAACTTTGCCTCCAGTGGTTAATGACGGGAACATGGTAAAGCTGGCCAGTGGATAAAGGGGTGGGGTCCCCAGTCTGCCCAACCCCTCGGGGAAGGACTTCTAGTGGGGAAGGTAGCTTATTTTGGATGTGGGTTTGGTAGATTCTGGGCCAGGGGAGGGCGGGCTTGTGCTGATCACTCTGTCTCGTTCGTTTTGTTCTGCTGCTCTTCAATATTGTATCAATGCCAGGAAAAGGGGGTGAGACCTCTTTCACCCCCAAATAAATTGTCACATTCCGAAGCTAATCCCAGTCCCCTGGATAGTGTGTCTGCCTCATTTCTTCTGGTCTCCATGGCCTCACATTCATGGCAACCCTCCTGCCTCAGTCTCCTAAATTGAGACTTTAGGTGTGAGTAACTATGCTGGGCAAACATCAGACCCAGGTCACTGAGTGGCACAGCAGATAAAGGCACTTGGTGTGAAATTTAGCAATCTGAGTTCAATCCCACATAAAAGGGGAAGGTGGGCAACCTACTCTGGAAAGTTGTTTTATGATCTCCACACTCATGACATGATATGCTTTACTCTTACATGTACTTCATGCACACACATATATACACACACAGACACAGAAATTAAGGGGCTGGAGATGGCTTAGAGGTTAAGAGTGCATACTGCTCTTGCAGAGGACCTGAGTTCAATTCCCAGCACGCATGTAGGGTGGCTCACAACTGTCTATAATCCCAGCCTTGGGATATCAGATGCCTGTGGCCTCCAAGGGCACCTGCACTCACATGTACATATACATGCATGGATACACATACATGTACCTTAAAAAAAAGTACATTTAAAAAGCTTAATGAAGGTAAGGTGTAAAGTATCTTCCATGAGAATAGTGTCCGCTTTGAGTCAATCCTCAACCATTGCAAATCCCTCTCAACTGCCCAGCCAGCATGAACTATAGGCCTTCATGACAAGTGGCCAGGAACACAGGCCTACTCTTTTTGGAAATATGAGTCTTGACTAGTAGGCACATGGCAGGAGTGGAGAGCTAGGGGCCAGCACCCACAGAAAGGAGGGGACCCATGAAGTTGTCATGTCACTCAAGAGCCTAGGGGCACATAGACCTGAGGGAATATGGCTGCTTTTGCTGCTGGTACCCACAGTTTGGCACCACATGGCCAGAGAGTAGGGTCTTTCACATTTCTCAGTGCCATGAGCCATCCCTGAGGACATGAGCAGGCAGCAGCCTTGGTCATACTTCAGCACTGTCCTTGCTGAGAGCTACAACCCAACTGTGGGCTCCATCTAGCACATTCCATGAATACCTGTTGGTCAGGTGTCACTCTCTTCCCACCCTGTCCCGGTATCATATCTCCATGTCCTGTCTCCCATGCCTCCCAACCTTGCAGCTCCTATGCTTCCTAGCCTGGCCCCTTTAGGAACATCTTAGCCATGAGCTAAGAATAGAGCCATGGTCTCTTGGTCTCTATCCTTGCCTGCATCCCAACCGGGATCTGGAAAACCCTCTTCAAACTGCCACAGAGCTCAGGACCCTCAGTCTGCAAGGTGTCCTCTCTTTACTTCATCACCCTGCCCCAATACAAGTCCTTCAAGACTGCTGCCACTGCCCAAGTGCCTAGCCATTCCATTCCACTTGGCCTTTGTCCTGACTGGTTGTGGCATTGACCTATGGTCTCTTTTGTCCCCTCCGAGGACGGTTGTCCTCTGTCTGCCGGCAGCTCTGAGCACCTACTTGGTGCACTGTTAGTGTTAGACCCACTTTATCAAACTCTCCATAAGTAACAGAGTGATGTTCTGGAACAGCTGAGAGGCAGACTTGGGCTGGCTGTGTCTCCATTTTGGCCAGCAAGTAAAGGTAAAGCCTGTTGGGGCCACAAGATCAACAGGACTGGCCCAAGACTGGCCATGCAGGTGAGGGCAGCAGATGAGTGTGAACAGGAGAAGGACCTTACAGGAGAGCTGGCAGGGAGTGAGGAAGAAGAGTCCAGCCAGGTTGGCAGTGCTGGGCCTCCATTTGCTTTGTGTCCCTGACACCCAGCCACCATCTTGAAAGCCAGCCTCACTGTTTTACTTCCTCCCGGAAGCTCTCAGCTGTGGAGTTTTGTTTCTTGGAAACAGTCTCATACAGCTCAGGCTAACCTTAGACTCATTAGGTAGCTGAGGTTAGCCTTGAACTCCTGATCCTCCTGCTTCTACCTTTCAAGTGCAGGAATTGCAGGCACACACCACTATGCCTAGCAGTGGAACTCTCTGTAGATCAGGCTAGCCTCAAACTCACGGAGATCTGCCTGCCCTGTATCCATCCTGAGTGCTGGGATTAGAGGCATCAGACACCACCACCCCTTAATCTTAACACTGGTGTTCCTTTGTAACTCCTATGAGTTGCTTTAGCTAGAATCCAGGCCTGTGAGTTGTATGCAGGAGCAGGTAAAGGGGCCAGTCAGTTCATTTGCTGAAGGTGTCCCACCTCTTCAGATCCATCTGTTTCCCTGAGTTCCAAGATGTCATGGACAGAGGCATAAAGCACCTTTTGGGGACAGGACAATAATTAATACCTATTATTTTTATCATGCCTTGCTTGCCCCTGGTAAGCAGCTACAATTGTTTATTGTTGGTGGGTTAATGAGTGATCCCACATCACTTGAGGAAGGAATGGTGCGCCCACTCCATGCACCATGAGCTGAGAGCAAGCTGCTCTAGGGCCTGAGTTCCCATCTTCTGTGCCACAGGTAGGCAGTGCTCTCCTCCCTAAATCTGGGGCCATATCCCAGGGGTAAGTAAGTAAGGTCAGAGACAAGGTGATGCTCAGATTGGAGCCAGGTGAGGAGTGGGAATGATGTAGGATGAGAATGACCATTTGTTTGCAAGCTTAATTGGTTAATTTTGAAAAGCTGCAACAGGAATGGTTTTTCAGTCTTTGTTGAACTGTGTGAAGCAGGTGGTCAGATAAACTATATTAAATGTCATGTCCTGATGGGTGGTGGTATCACATGCCTTTAACCCCAGCACTTGGAAGGCAGAGGCAGGGGAATCTCTTGAGTTAGAGGCCAGCCTAGTGTATAGAGTGAGTTCCAGGACAGTCAGGACTACACAGAGAAACCCTGCCTTAAAAAAAAAAAAAAAAAAAAAAAAAAAACACACAATCACGTCCCTTATCCCAGGCCAGATGAGGACCGTGTGAGGCAAGTCTTCATCCAGATGCTGGCTGCCAAGAGCAAGCGCTTCAGAAGGTCCGATAGCCTGCAGAGGCAGGGGCAGGGCACACAGGCACCCATTATTCAGTAGTGAGCCATAGGAAATGTCAGGGAAGAAAGGCTGAGTCCTGGCCTCTGAAGCCCAGGTATGCTGAGTATCTGGAAGGAAAGCCATGAACCCAGAAGAGTCCTGGTGTGTGTGACCAGGGCCACTGTTGGGTGAGATTAGAAATGACCTCTGTGTGGATGAAGAGGCCTGAACACCTAAGGCAACAGTACAAACAGTAGTTAGAGTCCAGGATGTTTGAAATGTGTGGGATTTGGTGATAAGTGCCTTTAGAGTTTTCTAGAAGGAGCCTATAAAAACCACTAGGTATATGAGGTGTAGGCAAAGAGGTAGATGTTGGCATTGCTCACAGGCCAAGAATCCTGTGAGGAGATAGCAGGGGAGATGACTTGGTGGGTAAAGTACTTACCACACAAGCACAAGGACCTGAGTTCGAATTCCAGCACCCAGAAAGAAAGCCAGGTGTGGTGCTGTGCATCTGTAATCCCGGGACAAGGGAGGTGGAGGCAGGAGGGCCCATAGGTTTTGCTGGGTAGTCTGTCTTGTTCATTGGTGAGCTCAAGGTTCAGTGACAGACTATGTCTCGAACACTAAGGTGGACAGTGATAGAGAAACACATCTGATGTGTATTCAGTTTGGAACACCTTGAGGGAGAATTAGATGGAGGGCCCAGGAGGATATTTATAATAGATTTGAGGCTGAGCCAGTTCCTGCAGACCCAAGTGCCACTGAGGATAGCCTTGAAATCTGTTCCTGTTGCTCATCAGCTCTGAGGAGACTTGGCACCAGCCATCTTGTGAAGACCAGGGATTTAGGTGTTTAATTCTAGAAGCTACTGGGAAACTACTCCAGGGGTAGTGTCAGCCCCTCATGCCCCTTGTTCCCTTCCCAAGCTCATGCCTTCCATCACTGTGAGCATCTGAGTAAAGTGGGGTACATCAGACAAGGTATTGGGTGAAGTCCCAAAATTAGTTCAGAGAGTGGAGAACTGGTCTGGGGTATGATGGTATTGGAGACAGTAGATAAAAAAATCACAGGCATCTTTTTAGATACTCAAGTTTCTAAGGTAGTTTTTAAAGAAAATCCCTGGAGACAAAAAACAAAGAGAAAATAAAAAGCTGTGGTGTGGTACATGTGGGTACAGAACTGAGGCAAGATGTTGACCTCTGAGGGCCTTGGTAGCTAAAGAGCTTGAACTGGGCCTCTGTAGGGTGGGGTCCTAGGACTGGGCCAGCAGAAAACCAAGCCCAGGATGCCTGAAGAAAACTGGGTCCAAGCTGGGGATCACCCCTGTGCAGAGGTGGGGTCTGGGGACTCAGCTCTTTCCTGACTCCTCCAGAAACACACAAAAGAATCCTCTCTGGAGAAATGGTAACTCTACACCTTTCCTGGCACCAAGTTAAAGTGCGAACTTGTATCTCTCCCACAATCCCAGAACTCTCAAATTGAGAAATTAATATAAAAAAGAAACCCAGGGATGGGTGACGCCATAGAGCAAGTGGAAAAGCACATGGAAGTCACTCTGGAACACACTGTGCCCACTGCACAGGCCACATGCAATTCTCTCTGAAGAAAGACCCGGTAACTATGAGGTCACAAGCCCAAAGACAATACACAGCAAAGGCACAAAGACAGACACAAACAACAGTGGATAAAGGGTTAGGGTTAACTGTGCTTGCACAGGGCAGGGAACTCCTGAAAGCCTGGGAAGTGCTCTATCACTGAGTTACATCCTTGGCTCAGTTTTGACACAAGGTCTCATGTGTCATAGACCAGCCATAAACTCACTCTGTAATGCTGGTGGGCTTTGACGATGACCTTCCCACCTCCCTACCTGCCTTTGAGACTATAGAATCTACACTGCCGGGCCTGACTCCCGACATGTTTTTTTTTTTCCCCCATTGAGGATCTCAAAAATTAGCATGTCTATACCAGACAAGACATAAAGCAAATCTCATTAAAATTTTAAGAATTGGTGTCACTGATAGTATTGGGTTGAAAATCAATAGCAAGCAGTATCCAGGGCACTGTGGTATAAAGATAGGCTAACAGGACCGGGAACAGAGAGCCACACATAAATGTTTACTTATAAGGCCAAACTATTTGTTTACATGTGTTTATTTATTGTGTGCCACGGGCACATGTAACGCTCAGAGGACAACTTCAGGGAGTCAGTTCTGTTTCTACTATGTGGGTCCTGGGTAACAAACCACCAGTCCTCAGGCTATATGGCAAGCACCTTTACTTTCTGATTCACACATGAATTCTGGCCAATGATTTCTTACAAAGATGTCCAAACTATCAATGGCAAAAGAGCAATCTTCTCTCCTTTGGAACAGGCTGGCTTCCAGCATGCTATGTAGCCAAAGATGACTTTGAACTCCTGTACCACCACATATGGTTTATGTGCTGCTGGGAATGGAACCCAAGACTGTGTGCATGCCAGGCCAGTGCTCTACCAGCTAAGTCACACCCCCAGCCATTCATCTTTTCAACAAATGAAGCCATCTGTTTGCAAAAGAATGAAAATGGATTTTTAAGAGGTAGACACATGGTGCAGCTGGAAAGATTTTAGAGAGCTCCAGTGACACAGTCAGCTAGTGCACAGTGTTTAGATTAAATATGTAAAACTCTGGGAGCTAAAGAAATGGCTCTGCTTGCAGAGGACCCAGGTTCAGTTCCCAGTACCTACATAATAGATCACAACCATCTAGAATTTCAGTTCCAGGGGATCTGGTGCCCTCTTCTGGCCTCTTGGGGTACTATATACACATGGTACACATACGTGAAAGTAAAACACTAGCACAAAAGTCTAAAAAATTTTAAGTATTGTTGACAGTAAAATATCAACCCATGAATGGGAAAAAAATGCAAACCAAATATCTGACAAAAAGTTAATCCCAGAGCACACAGAAAATTGTTTTAAATTATTTTTTTATGTGCATTGGTATTTTGGCTACATGTATGTCTATGTGAGGGTGTCAGATCCCCTGGAACTGAAATTATAGACAGTTGTGAGTTGCATTGTGGGATCTGGGAATTGAACCCAGGACCTCTGGAAGAGCAGCCAGTGTTCTTAACCTCTGATCCATCCCTCCAGTCCCAAGAAAATTCTTGAAACTTAATGACAAGTAAATAAATAAATAAATAAATCAAATCAAAACTGGCCAAAAGTCCAGGCACGGTAGAGTGCACCTGTAATCTCAATATTCCAAAAACTGAGGCAAGAGCCTGAGAGTTCCAAGCCAGCCTATGCTACTTAGTTACATTGTCTCAAAAAAAAAAAAAAAAAAAAAAAAAAAAAAAAAAACCGAACAAGACAGGCAAAGACTTGGACAGAGTTCTCCAAAGAGGAAAGAATATGTGGAGGTCTGGTAAGGCCAGGATGGTTTACATCAGCAACCATTAGGGAGATGCAGTCACAACTGGAGTGAGGGCTGCATCAACCTGGCACGATGGTGCACACCTGTGACCTCAGCACTGCATCAACCTGGCACACCTGTGATTCCCGGCACTCAGAAAATGAGGCTGGAGGACCAGAATTTTCAGATCATCCTAGGTTACATATCAAGTTCCAGGCCAAGCCTGGGTTAAATGACACTGTCAAAAAAACAGAGAGAGAGAGAGAGAGAGAGAGGGAGGGAGGCAGGGGTGAAGGGTGGGGGAACCTCAATGAGACAAGTCTTAATATCTCCTCTCCAAAAGCCCACACCCATGCACTATGGTGGCAGGAATATTAAATAGCACAAGCACTTTAACTTTAGAAAACAGTATGGAAAATGCTTTAAAAGTTAAAACTAGTGACCCATGTATTAATCCCAGCACTTAGGAGACAGAGGCAGGCAGATCTCTGTGAGTTGGAGGCTAGCCTGATCTACAGAATGAGTTCAGGACAGCAAGGGCTACACAGAGAAACCCTGTCTAGAAAAACAAAACAAAAAAGGTTAAAACTAGAATTACTATAGGATCTTCAATCTCACTTCTGACCAACCTTAAAGCAAGACCTTCAAAAGATGAGTGGCACAAACTGCAACAACAAAAATGTAGAAGCAGGGGGGGCATCAGTGGGTGGATGAAAATGTAAGATGTGGTATCTGCTACAGTGGAACATTGTTCAGCCTTGGTAAAGGAAGACAGTTCTGATACAAGCTGCTACAATTTGGATGAACCTTGAGGACTGGAGGCTAGGTGAAGCAAGCCAGTTACAGGACCAAGTCTGTGTGGCTGTGCTTACTCAGAAATACTTTTGTAGGATGAGCCTGGGGGGGGGGGCTTCAGGCAGAGGAAATGGAGAGTGAGATTAAGAAGCTCTAATAGTAATATGGCATTAGAAAAGTGGCTGAGTGTGGTGGCACATGGCTAAAATCCCAGCACTTGGGAGACACAGGAATATCAGGAGTTCAAGGTCAGCCTTGGCTACATAGAAAGTTCAATGACAACTTGAGCTACTAAGACCTTGTCTAAAAAACAAAACAAAACAAAAAAACCCAGGGAGCCCCAGAAGATGGCTCAGGCAGTAAAGTGATTGCACTTCGAGCTTGAGAATCTATTTCCATCCTTAGCCAGGTCAGAGCAGAATGCAGTGATGGGCCTTGCAGCCTCAGCTCTGGCAAGTTGGAGACAAGTGAATTCCTGGAGCTAACTGGGAGTCAGTCTAGCTAAATCAATGAGCTCCAGTTTCAGTGGGAGACCTGTCTCAAAAGACAAGGTAGAGAACTGCTGCAGAGCTGACTCAGTAATGTACTACCTGCTCTTACAGAGGACCTGAGTTTGCTTCCCAGCACCCATGTCAGGTGGCTCACAACCACTTGTGACTACAGTTCCAGAGGATTCCACATCCTCTTCTGGTCTCCATGAGCACCTACACACCTGTGACATAGAGATGCACACATAAATTTAAAAAAAAAAGTTTTAAAACATTAAATAAGGAGAGGGACCAGTGAGGTGGCACAGAAGGTAAGGCTTTTACTAGGCAAACTTGACCTCCTCCAGGCAAACTTGACCTCCTCCAGGCAAACTTGACCTCCTCCAGGCAAACTTGACCTCCTCCAGGCAAACTTGACCTCCTCCAGGCAAACTTGACCTCCTCCAGGCAAACTTGACCTCCTCCAGGCAAACAACCTCCTCCAGGCAAACTTGACCTCCTCCAGGCAAACTTGACCTCCTCCAGGCAAACTTGACCTCTTCTGAACCATGTGAAGTGGAAGGAGTGATTCCACAGAGTTGTCCTCTGATCTCCATCCTCACACCAAGGTGTTCATGGCCCGCCATACACATATCATACATACATACACAAAATGAGGGAAATACAGTATTTTAAAAATAAAGTAGTGGGGGAGGCTGTGGTAGCACAGGCCTTTAATCCCAGCACTCAGCATTCAGACAGATGTCTGAGTTCAAGGCCAGATGGGTCTACAAAGCTATGAACAGAAACCCTGTTTCGAAAAATCAAACAAAACAAAACAAACTAGAACATAAACAAAAACAAAAAGGTAGCAAATCATGGAGGAAGATGCCAGGCGTCAGCCTCTAGCCTCCATACATGCACACTCCCCAGCATCTGTACACATATATAAGGATACAAAAAATGGAAAACATCACAAAAGCAGTTAATACCGCTGGATTACATTACCATAGTAAACATGGTCAATTTTGTATTGTGTGTTTCCTACATCGAACTATTGGAAACAAAATCTGTTCCCAAAAAGAGGATTAACAAACCCAACTTCATCTATGCAACAAGTTTGTGCATGCTGTCATTCACGTGCCCCTACTGCCTCCCCAGATGTCTGTAATCTTGGTGGGACAGTGAGATCTGAGGACACCTGTGACAAAGCCTAACAGAAGGCAGTCCTCCAGGAGGCCCACATCTGATCTGAGAGTTAAGGCTGGATGGGACCAGGTCCCCTCTTGTCCCTCAGCTGGGATATAGCCTTCATTAGAGAAACTTGGGAACAAAGTCTTTTCTGCCCTTTCCAAAGGCTTTGTGAGCTCAGAGAACTACAAAGGCCTGTGATGGCAGCAGGGGTCTTTATGAGTAAGTGGGCCTGGGGAGTGATCCGCAGAGCAGTGGACTGATGAGAGCGGGACAGGCTGGGTGGCAGGGGTTCTGTGTTCTGGGAAATAATGATATCCCCTGCCATGTCCTCTGGTCAATCTTGCTTCATGGTTTAAGATAGAGTCATGAGCAATTGCCTTTGGGGGTGGATTTGGTGCCCCAGACATTCTTTTTCACAGCAGGGGCTCCTGGCTCTTTGCAAGGAGCCAAAATGTACTTTGGGAAAGGCAAGCATGCCTCTATTCCTGATGGAGGGTCATAAGCATGATTGTCACTTCTCTGGCTCTCTTGGAGACCTCTGCCATGCTCAGGCTTGCCTTCAGGGCAATGGCACCCCAGCAGGTGGCTTGCTGTTCTGGACCTCATCACCTTCTACTTTTCAAACTCAGGTGCCATGAAGAGCCTTGTCCAAAACCTCATGTGGCCTACTGGGAGCCTGCTGGTTACCTATTACCAGACCTATTATCTATTACCTTGGAGGAAAACAGGTCACCCTGGCGAACTGGGTTATCTGGGAGTGTAGATGTAGAAGGAGATGTTGTCTAAGAAGACATGTCTTCCAGGTCTGTGGTCAGATGTGGCTGTTCCTGGCATCTGGCCCAATGTCCCAGCTTCTTGGGACCTGCTAACATTGCCCACCACCATCACAAATAGCTTGAAGAGAGTGGCAAGACAGGCTGGAGTCTCTACCTTCTGTGACCTTCGCCAGACCAGTTACCCAGTTTGCTTTGTTCTTCAACTGGAAAATGGGGACAGGGCTCCCTGTCATTAAAGATAGTGAACATTCTCGCAATGGGATTTGTAAGGATCATCTCACCCAACACACAGCTCCTTTAGTGTCCAGTGAAGTCTCAGCTCCTGCCAGGCAGATTTCAGAGAGATCACCCAAGCCTGAGCCCCAAGCAGTCCTGCTAAACATTCACACTAGCCTGACAACAGGGTCGTTGGAGTCAGACTGCCTAGCTGTGTGGAACCCATTACACATCTCTTAGCTGTTTGGCACCTTGGTTTCTCTATCTGTAAAATGGGGAGAGGGTCTGGTAATATAATTGTCCATAAATGGCTGCCTTAAAAGCATGCTGATCCCCCAGCATTCACAAAAAAAAAAAAAAAAAAAAAAAAAAAAAAGCCAGGCATGGTGGCACATGACTGTGACCCCTGGGTTGGGCTGGGGCAATGGCAGTGACTGGGAGAGGCAGGTCCCTGCAGGTTGTTGCCAGCCAGCCAGCCTAGCTGATTTCACAAATTCCAGGGTCAGTGAGAGATCCTGAGTCAAAAAATAAAAGAGGAGCAAGATGTCTCAGTGTATAAAGGCAGGTGCTGTCAAGCCTGACCCCTGAGTTTGATTCCCAGGGGCCCCTGGTGGGAGAACCGACTCCCCCAGTTTGTTCTTTGACTATGCAAACATGAACACACATAGTAAACATATGTAATTTATAAACAAATTAATAAAAGTGGAGAATGATTGAGGAGCCACTCACTGGCTGATGACTTTTGGCCTTCACACACATATACATACCTGCACACCTGTACACACCCACACTAGCAATTTTACACACCCACAAACAAAACAAAATAGGAAAGGGCAGTGCAGTCCAGCTCTTCACAGGGATGCTGGAAGCTAGGCTCTGGCTGTTCACTTTAGTCTCCCAGTAATCCCCATGGTGTAGTCATTGAAGCTGGAGATATGCTGAGCCACCTGCTCCGGTGACAGCATTAGTAAGTTTTACAGCTGGGATTAAAACCAAAAATGCTTAACTTCAGAGTCCTTGCTCTCGAATACCCTGTTCAACCACATCTGGCCTCCTGAGGCTATCTGACTCACTGCCTTTCCATAGGAAGCCCAAACCCTATTCCTGCCTGTGACTCATTCCTTTCCAGCCAGCCACTAGCCTCTGTGACTAAGTGACCCTGTATGGAATTGTCACACTGATTGATCACTTCCTCTGCAGCCTGCTGTCCCCTTCCAGTTCAGACCTCCAATGGATACCTTGTACCCACTTTAAAGTGTGGACTTGCATAAGGGTGGATCAAAATGTACTTACTTCTCTCTCATTCCCTGACTGCACATGGCCACAGCACTAGGGAGCCATGTGTGAGGTGGGAGGCTTGAGGGCTGGGGTCTTCTTAGGAATAGCTAATGCCACTGTTTTCCAAACCTTCTCACTTACCTCAGGAAGAACTGAGGGCATGACAGGTGTTAATGGGAATTTGGAAATGAGGCAAGAGGGGACAGAGCTCAGGACCTGTTCTATGTTTGAAATGTCCCATGAAGCAGGGTTGGGCTCCTTTGGGCTCAACCTAGACTCCCAGTGTTTGGGTTCAGTGAGGAGCATGTTTCTTTCAGGCCCCAGGGTGAACCTTGGAGAATGTGGTTGGTTTGAGGGCTATTTTTTTTTTTTTTTAAAGATTAGAGGCTGAGAGATGGCTCAGTGGTTAAGAGGTTTACTGCTCTTGTAGAGAACCTAGGTTCAGTTCCCAGCACCCACACTATGGCTCCCAATGGTCTTTACCTCCCATTCCAGAGGATCTGATGCCCTCTTCTGGTCTCCAAGAACACTGCATGCTTGTAGTTTACATAAACTCCCATACCTAAATTAAGAAAATAATGTATACCTGAATTAAGAAATTAAAAACTTTTAACTATATTTATTATCACTGTGTGTATGTGTCATTGTGGGTCGTGAAGGCTTTTGTATGCCATGGCAGTCATGTGGAGGTCAGTTCTCTCCTTCCACTGAGAGTTCTGGAGACCCAGCTCATGTCATCAGGCTTTGTGGCATGCACTTTTACCTGCTGAGCCAACCTCCCCCGTGACAAGAGCTATTTTGAAGTATGATCTGACCTGGCTGTTCCAGAGGACTGGGGGTAGGAAAGAGGCGCATGTACTCATGCAGGGAACTTTAATCAGATGGAGACTAATTGAGACGGAACTCACTGTAAGCAGGCAGCAGCCAGAGGAGGCTTTTCCCAGCAGGAACTGGGTGGTGTCCCCTCTGAAGATTCTATAGAAGCACCATAATGAGGAGCCAGTTCTGGCACCTTCCAGGATGTCTAAACTCTGCAGAGCCAAGCCAGGTAGGATTCTCCATCTACCCTCCTCCTAACCCCAAACTTCTATGTCTGAGAATGCAGAGGCAACTAGAGAAGGGCAGATACGCTTGTAGTCTTTTTTTGTTTGTAGCCCAGGCTGTCCTAGAATGTGCTCTGTAGTCTTAGAGGAGCATCCCTAAGCTCTCGCTCTCTCTCTCTCTCTCTCTCTCTCTCTCTCTCTCTCTCTCTCTCTTGTCCACACTGGCCTTAAATTCACTATGTAGACAAGGATGACCTACCATGATACTCCTGTCCCAGCCTCCCAAGTGGCTTACGGCCATGTACCACCACACTCTGCTTATTCCATGCTGGAAACCAAACCCAGGTCCTCATGCATGTTAGGCAAGTGCTCCACCAAATAAGCTACTCAGCCTGTTTCAGTATCTGGAGATTCTGGTAAAGGAGGCTGGAAAGATGACTTAGCTGGTAAAGTCCTTGCCACACAAGCCTGAAGGCCTAAGTTTGTATCCCTAACATCGTGTGGAAACCCAGGTGTGGTAGCATTTGCCAGTAACCCACTATTGGGGGTGGTGGGAGGGGTTGGGCAGAGACAGGAGATCACAGTCAGTGAGAACCCATCTCAAAAAAAGGGATTGATACAGGAAGACACTTTACAGTTGACCTCTGACCTCCTTGTAGATACATGGATGTACACACACCCCTGCCACATGAAAGAATCTAGAAAAACCCAGAGGTGACATTGAGATTGCATCAGAGGTGGGAAATATGGGCGAATGGACTGGCCTTAGAGGCAGGCACTGGTCAAGAGTGAGTCATTGATGCCTGCAGTAAGCCCAACACAGCTCTTCTTGAGCATCTAAGGATATTCTTGTCTTGTTTTGTTTTTTTTAGAGACAAGGTCTCACTAATGTAGCTCTGGCTGTCCTGGACCTCTATAGATCTGCCTGCCTCTGCCTCCCAAGTACTGGGATTGAAGGCATGCATCACTATGCCAGGCTTCTCTGAACAGGCCTTTCAGCCATGTCCTCAGGTGGGCCAGATGAGACACAGTATATCCCAGGAGCATGAGTTTCACTGTGGGAGTTTAAACATCAGCTCCTCAAATTAGCTGTTGAGCAATCTGAAGCCTCTCTGTGTTTGGTATCACTGTCTGCATCACAGGCATGGCGGCAGTGGTACAGGGTCTCCTTGGGATTTTGTGAAGCTTTAGTAAAGGGCTTCAGACCAGTATCTGGTATGACAGTGCCATCTCACGATGGCTTCCTGCCTTGTCACATGCCTCCTGTTAATCCTGCAAAGTCACTTCTCTCCATACTTCTGTCTCCAAGTTTGAAAAGTAGTGTGTGTGTACAGATGACTAGTGGGTGCAGTTATGGCAGGCGGTAGATGGACTTTAGGCAGGAGAGACCCAAGGCTGGAGTCACCTGAGGCTGACAAACAAGCTCAGGAACAGAAACAAGAAGGGCCTGGTTCATAGGGCTTCCCACCTGCCCTGTGCTGTCCTGTTTTCCAGCCAGAGAGCTTGCCTAACCTGGCCTCCATTTTTAGATTCACCCTGGGTATACGAGGAAGCAGATGGCATTGAGAGTTGGTGCCAGGCACATATGAAGGGTCACTCAGGCAAGATCCCAGGGCCCTCCTTTGCTATATCCAAATCAGGGCTGTTCAGACCCATTTCACAGACAAGAAAGGATGTTTCCCAAAGCCCTAGGCTCTGAAGGGAGCATCTGAAGAACCCCAGCCCCCCTCCCAAAAAGCTCCCTTTGTGTAGAAAGCAGACATGCCTGGACCTGCCCAGGGACAAAAGACCCACACGTGAGAGACCAACTCCTGGACTTTATAAGCACATGCAGGGCTCAGTGGGTAAAAGTGCCTGCCATGAAGAAGGATGGCCCGAATTCCATCCCTGAGATGCACATGGCAGAGAGAAAGTCAACTCCTGCAGGGTGTTCTCTGACCCCCACATGTGTGTGTACGCACTTCTGTTTCTCTCAGCCCCAAATAAATGTAAAAAAAAAAAAAGTAAATGTTCACACAAACCATAGATTAATAGAGTAGCTTGAAAGGCACTGGTGTGGGGATACCAATGGCAGGAAGGGAGGGGCTGTGTGGCCAACAGTGCTCAGGGAACTGTGCAGGAAGAGGCCATTTCTTAGGACATCCACATAGGACAGGGATGACAGGTGGTAATGGGAGAGGTGGAATGACAACTGCTGAACTCAAATGCCAGCTTGGGCACCCAGTGGCCATGGGACCCCAGGACAAATACTGAGCCTGAGTTCAGCTTCTCCCGGTATGGACTAAATAAGACAACACTCAAGAGGAGGAAGAGCCTGTGTTTGGGGGCTGCAGGGAACCCAGCCGATGGCCCTGATCCCATTGGCCTTTCTTCTGTGGGCCTGTCTGGATTCTACACAACTCAAATGGCCCTGCCAGCAGGACACACTCTTCCTACTGCATTGGGGCCCTCCACAGCCTGCAGGAACAGATGTCCCTTTCTTCCTAAGCCTGTTACTGGGTTGGCTTTCTAGCTGCTTCCAGGAAGCAGAGAGCCTGGGTGGAAATCTCTTGGCTTCCTCGGGAGGCATGCTGTCATCCCACTGGCTTCCATCCTCCTCTCTATTGATTGGGGCTCCTCCTCCCAGCATCCACTACAAATGTGCAAACATTTGTGGGCCCCAGCAGGGCCTTGCTTCCCTCCAAAGAGGCTGAAATGTGTGAAGTCAAATCCATAAATGAGTCCCAGACTAGAGTCATAAAGGAGGCAAGGAGGCACCAAGAAAGGAAAGTAACATTGAGCACCATGTGTAGGAACACACAAAGAAGAAGGTAGCATTTACTGGTCACCTTCTGAGTGTCAGGCACTGTCCTATACCCTAGAAATGCAAAGCAGTGTGGTAAGGAATGGAGCCTGGGGCCCAGAAGATGACCCAGTGGTTAGAGGCGCTTGTCACCAAGGTGACTGCAGTTAAATATCCAGGGCCCATATGGTAGAGGAAAAAGAGAACCAACTCCTGAAAATTGTTCTCTGGTCTCCGTACATGTATGTTTGCATGCATATATACATGAGATATGAGATAGATAGACAGATAGATAGATAGGATAGAATAAAACAGTAAAGAGGAAGGAAATGGGGCCTGCACCTGACCCCTGACCCCTGAGGAAAAGTTTTATGCAATGTCTTTCCTTACTCCTCATTACGTCCTATCTGTAGGTATCACTGATTCCACAGCTCCAATGGGGGAAATGAGCTCTCATGGAGACTACAATGTGTGGCCTTTACATGTCCTGGGAGGAAGAGATTGCTTTGCTCACAGGCACACCCTCAAGAGGTACACTGGCTCGTCACTAGGAGTGTGAGCACGCCCGTGTAGCAGTCCTGGAGACAGGAGATGGGGCTGTGAAAGCTAGTCCCAGCCTGCATGCAGACAGAAGGCACAGTGAAGGTCCTGCAGGGGAGGGTACCCAGGGCTGAAGGGAGGGAAAGGTGTGTGGTGATAACCCACCACTCCCTAGAGACATGCAGGGAGAATGGCAGAACAGCTTGGCTTTGGGGAACTAGGGGGTACCACATTCAATATTTATCCAAGACTGAGTGATTCCTTGGGTTGCAGGACACTCATCCCTAAAACTTGGGAAAAGCCCAGGCCATCTGATATGGGTTGACAGCCCCAAGCCCCACGTTCAAATCCTGCCTCTGCTCCATGCCTATTGTGGAAACTACCAGTAACCTATCTAGGAAGTGCCCATGTTTAAATTTTTTTATTACATTTGTCTATTTACTGGAGGGGGCACATGCATGTCATAGCACTGTGTGGAGGTCAGAGGACATCTTTCCAGAGTCACTGCTCTCCTTTTTATCACGTGGGCCCCAGGGTTTGACAGCAAGCACCTTTACCTGGTGAGGCAGCCCATGGACCTGTTATTCTATTTTTAGAAACCACATAATTATATTTCTCGTACCCATTTCACCCTTTCCACGCCTGCTCCTTTTAAATTAGCCATAGTGTGGCAAACACTAATTGAGCAGAACTTTTGTCTATTTATTTACTGAATTGTTTATGTGTGCATATGTGTTCATGTATGTGCAGGGAAACACATGAGTGTGTGCACATATACACGTGTGTAGGCCATAGGTCAGCATTGGTGTCTTTCTCATTTGCTCTCTATCTTATTGTGTGAGATAGTATCTCTCACTGAACTTGCCATTTTGGCTAGGCTAGCCAGAAAGCCCTCCTAGCTGTGTAGTTACAGACTAGTGCCACCACCCCTAGATTTTTGTTATTGTTAGACAAGGTCTCACTATGTAACTCTAGCTGGCCTGGAACTCACTGTGTAGACCAGGTTAGTGTGGCACTCCGAGAGATTCCCATCTCTGCTTCCTAAGTGCAAGGATTAAAGGTATGCACGACCACATCCAGAAAAAAAGAATCCTTGAAAAAATTTTGCGTTATTTATAACAAAATACCCTCATCCTAAGAATGGAATGAAAACAAAGAAATAAAACACTAGGCTTTGTGGGGTTGTGTCCCAGTATAGAGCTCTTGCCTAACATGTGTAGGCCCTGGGTTCTATGTCTAAGTACTACAAGAAGAGAAAACAAGAGATGTAAGATTTGTGATGGAAAATGGAGGTGCTATTACAGTCTTAGGGAAGTTTCCCTGAGAACACCCCTGACCATCCCTGCAGGAACTCTGTCAGGAGAAAGGAGGTACATCACCAGAAGAGAGGGGTCCAGCCTCAGCACTCTGCCCAGAGCGGTAGCACAGCCTGTGGGGAAACTAGTTCAGCAAGTATTCTCTAAGAAGCCATTGGGGTTGGGGAATGGGGCTGGTGCTGAGTGCCAGGGCCCAAGAGGAATGATGAGGTGACATTGTGGGCTGGGCATCCATGGACCAGTGCAGAGATGGAAGGTATTGTGGTGCCCAGAGCTTAGCCATTTGAGATTGTTGTAGGCAGCTGGCACAAGGATGGAAAGCCAAGTTATGCTCAGATTAGCAACTCTCTGGCTGTCTATCTGTCTGACTATCTCTATTTCTGTCTGTCTCTCTCTCAACAGGCTACCTTGAAGCTCATGATGACATTGAGCTCTTGATCCTTCTGCCTCTGCCTCCCAAATGCTGCAATTACAGGCATGTACCACACCCTGGCTTTATGTGGTACAGGGCCTTCATGCCTGCTAGCCAAGCACTCTGCCAGCTGAATGACATCACCAGCCCAAACAGAAGCTTTTTGTATGCTCTCAGTATTCCTCATCTTAGAGAGGGGAGACACAGAAGGTGTCAAGAATGGCAAAAGGCCTGAGACTCACCTCTGCAAACTGGCAAGTTAGAGTCTTTATTTCTTTGATGGTGTTCATCTTTAGTCCCAGACAGAAGTGTGGGGGTCCCTATGAGATTGAGGCCAACCTGGTCTATATAGAGAGTTCCAAGCTACATTTAAAGACCTTGTCTCAAAAACAAACAAACAAACAAAAGAAACCAGCAAGTTAGAAGGTTTCGTGGATGCTGGGGAAGAGTCCAGAACCCTTCTCCTGGGGTGTGGCAGAGAGATACTTCATGACTCACATCTTATCAGTCATATCACATACATTACTGCATGTAGGCAATAGTCTCCTGTGCCTTCACGGAGCAACACAGGCACCCTAGATGGACACACACAATAGGTCTGCAGTACCGACAATACAATGAGCTAAGTAAGACAGCCTTGGTCTTTTTTTGATGTGCTACAAGCTGGCCCAGCTGATTGTGGTCCGGGAGGTGTGAACTGTTCTCTGATCAGCAAGCAACCCTGCTCTCTGAGGGCAGCACTGCTCTGTTTTCCTAGGCCATTTACCATATCCCTGGAAAGATAGTCCCATACAAGAGCTAGGATGCCATTGGGTGATTCATACCATTGGCTTAATAGCTATGCTAAGTCTTTAACCAGTTTAGACAAGATTCAACTCCAGCCACTGTTCTTATCTCAGCTGTCTCCAGACTCTTGGGGTGGCTAATGACACTCAAATCACAGCTAACTGTGCTGCTCTTCATAGTGGCTTCCTCTTGGCCTCTCCTGGCCTTCCTTGTACCCAGAACATTTTCTCCTGGGAATATTGTCTGCTTGTACATCTTCATGGACACATTAGAATCACCTGGGGTGCTGATGTCTTCTGCACCCCCTAAAGCTTCCAGGGGCCCAATGTCTGACATTGCCTCCAAAGATCTGAGGCTAGACCTCCAGTTGTGGATGCTTCCTCTGAGCAATGCTGCCTGGGCTGGTATTTAGGTTACTAACTTTATCTACTCACTCCAGCTCTGGGTGCTCATGATGAGCGGGTCCTGTACTGGCTGGGCTCCTATGCTACTTACCACTAAGATCTGGACAACAACCCCTGATTCTAGGAGGTGGGTGAGCAGAGGGACATGATCCCCATGAGTGTGGAGGGGAGAGAGTTAGAACACATGCCCATGGATTACTCATGGGGTGTCAGTGGCCAAGTAGGATTACCCAGGTTCCTGGGGGCTAATATCCCTCAGGAATATCCTGGTCCCTCTCCCAGTCATGTCTACACTTGAAGCTGTGGGACAGAGACTTTGAGATGGCCTTCCCTTTAGGTCAAGGCTTGGCTCAGGACTCAGCAATTCCCATGAGGCCCAGGTTGCAGCAGGGACCATCATGGCTTCCCAGAGTTCTTTCAGTCCAGGAATCCACCCCAGGCAGAGACAGCCTGCAGAAACACAGGCCTGGGGCTGGACTGGAAAGGGTGACAAGATTTTTAAAATATTTAATTGTGAAGTTAATTTCCAACAGAATATATATATACATATATATATATATATATATATGACACAATAAAGTAAAACCTACACACACACACACACACACACACAGAGCCCACTCCTGCCTGGTCCTGGTGCCCACCAGCTTGCTTTCCACCGGCCACTCTAATGAAGGCTGCAGGGAGATAGGGGGTTCTCCTCTGGGAACCTTGATGCTTGCAGGCCCGAGGACTCGGATAAGGGTGCCATCCATCCCAGGGATGGAGAATAGTAAACCCTGCTCTGCTAGGAAGTTTGGAGGTGGCAGGTGATAGACACTCAGGTGACCACAGTAGAAATAGGTTAGGTCAAATCGCCTCCTCACCTTGAGGGCTTTCTCTTTGCTCCCCAACTCCCATCATACTAGTTCTGTACAAGCAGAGTGGCTGGCCTCAAATGCTGCTCCAAATGCATACTAGCTGTGTGACCTTGGGTTACCACTTGGCCTCCATGGGTCTCAGTTTCCTTTTTGTATCGTGAGCATGTTTGCGCTGAGTGTTAATTGCAACCAAGCCAGCATCATGCTTAGCCCAGAGGCCTCAGTTTCCTCATTTTTATCGTGAGCATGTTCATGCTGAGTGTTAACTACTACCCAGTTTGCAGCATGCTGAGTCCAGAGCCCCACAGGGTCTCAGTTGTCTGCATTCCGGAAGACCAGGAGAGGAACAGAGCCCAGAGAACAGGGTCGCCCTGGAACCCACTCAGCCACCGGGTAGCCATCCAGTCACCGCTTTTCGCGTGAGATGAAGTCCTGGGCGTGGCGCACGTACCCGGGCTCCCGGCACGGAACGAGTGCGGGGCTGGGCCTCAGTCGGCCCCAGGGGAGCGAGTGGGGCGGGGCTGCTGCGCCCGCCTTCTCCTCCTCCCGCCTCGCGGGCTCAGAGCGGCGGCAGCAGCGGCCGCGGTGACAACTCCGCTTCTTTCGCTCCGGCTCTCGCGCTCCCGGGCCCTGCGCCCCGACCCCGCCGCCGCTCCTGCCGGGGCCCTAGCGCGCCCCCTCCGCGCTTCACGCTGAAGTTCCTGGCTGTGCTGCTGGCCGCGGGCATGCTGGCGTTCCTCGGTGCCGTCATCTGCATCATCGCCAGCGTGCCCCTGGCGGCCAGCCCCGCGCGCGCGCTGCCGGGCGGCACCGACAATGCCTCGGCCGCCGGCGCCCCGGGCCCGCAGCGCAGCCTGAGCGCCCTGCACGGCGCTGGCGGCTCGGCCGGGCCCTCGGCGTTGCCGGGAGAGCCTGCTGCCAGCGTCTTCCCGCCGCCGCCCGGGCCGCTGCTCAGCCGCTTCCTCTGCACGCCGCTAGCAGCCGCCTGCCCGTCGGGGACCGAGCAGGGGGACGCGGCGGGCGAGCGCGCAGAGCTACTGCTGCTGCAGAGCACAGCGGAGCAGCTGCGCCAGACGGCGCTGCAGCAGGAGGCGCGCATCCGCGCAGACCGGGACACCATCCGCGAGCTTACCGGCAAGCTGGGCCGTTGCGAGAGCGGCCTGCCGCGCGGCCTCCAGGATGCCGGGCCGCGCCGCGACACCATGGCCGACGGCGCCTGGGACTCACCCGCGCTGCTCCTGGAGCTGGAAGACGCGGTGCGCGCGCTGCGGGACCGCATCGAGCGCATCGAGGTGAGCGGCGCGCCGTCGCAGACACGGGGTGGGGGACAATGCCCTGCCTGAGACGTGCGGATCCCAGGTTCCCGGGACTGCCGTCTGTTCACCCGGTGCACGCTCCAGGGAGCCTGTTACGGTGACCGATGCACTAGAGTGGGAGAACAGTGTCCACTTGTAGTGGAAATTGATTGGGAGGCAGGTGTGAGGATGTTTGGCACATAGGAGGCTCTCCTTAGATGTCCTTCTACCGGAACCCAGAGCAGCACCCGCCCCACACTCGTTACTGTTAGGAAGTGCTCCTCTCATGACCAAGAGTGCCCCAATAACACCAACCTCACCTCTCTGCACCACCTCCCGCCCTTCGGCCACGCCCAGCTTTATATACCTGAAGCTCTGGGTTCCTGGGGAGTCAGCTGATGACTCTCCAATAGGGACCCAATTAACCCTCTCCTCCTCCTTTTCCAGGTCAGACACAGCCAGCCTGGGCAATAGGGATCCTACTCTGGGTGTGTGTGATGCTAAGCCCATTGATTGGTTATACCTATGGTTCTCTCTCTCCCTGTTACACATTGCCAGTCTGGGGAAGTATAGGTGATACAGATTGGGCAGGATAAACAGCCAGGAAGCCTTGGCCATCCCCAGGCATGAACTGATTTCCAGACACAGTTAGGTCCACGACAGCGAGGAGAAATGGAGCAAATGCTATGGCCCCTGATGTCTCCCCAGGCTGAAGTCGGGCAGAGGTGAGGAGAGAGCCTGAGAGAACTAAATGGGGAAAGAAAGTATGCATGCCACTCGACGCTCAATCTGAGGGTGCAAGAGGAGATGCCCATGGGGAAAGTTGTAGGCCCTAGCCCAAAAGACCACCGGGAAATCAGCTGCTCACACCCCCACCTTCAAGGTGGCAGATCACAGCCTCCCCACAGCACGCCCAAGGCTTCCACTCCCTATATGAAAGAGAGGAAATTGAGCTGGAACCTCCTGAGTTGAGCAACAGAAGGGGAGACCAGCCAGGCCAGCACCTTTCTTCCCTGCCCAGGGGTGAGGTTTCAAAACCCAAGAGCAGGAAAAAGACCAAGTAAAAAGCTCAAAGTCTCCTCGCCTGTACATGCCAGCAGGCACTCCATCGAAAATATACAAACATAACCAAGAGGAGACTCTCCCTCAAGGAGACTGTACTAAAGTGAGAACCACTTGAGTCTCCTCAACTTTCCCTTTTGCCCTAGCCCTGACACCACAGATGGCACAGGTGGCTCCTCCCACGTGTGACTGGTCCAGCTGGGCTGACCCTGGCCCTGCTCCCTGGCGCCTGGCTCTTGATCTGCTGAGGCAGAGGGATCCTGGTGCATGGGATTTGGCAGCAGGTCAGCTTCCCAGGCTTGGGGAGCCCCAGCTTCCCTACATCCTTCCCTTTGGGTTTGCTGAGTGCAGTGGACATGATACCTCCAGGTCTGGTTTCTGAGCTTGGCAACAGCCAGAGTCAACCTCTGGGGTTATGCTGCCACTCTCAGTGGGGACTCTTAGCATCCCTAGGCCATGGATGTATTCCTCCCTTCTCATCCAGTCTGGGCAGAAGTCCAAGACTTACAGGTCTGCTGTCACCGATGCAGTCCCCCTGAATTCACTCCTGCTAATGCCCCCAGAGGTCGTGACCTGAAGGGATTTTCTAATGTCTGCCTTGCTGGCTCCTTTCAGACATCTGACACGTCCCCCCCCCCCAGCCCCTGACCACATATTGCTTCCCTTCTTGGCTTCTAGATGCATCTACCTACCCCCTCTCACTGTACCACAGGGTCTCTTCCTTCTTTCTGCTTCAAGATCCTTCTTGGGTGGTCTCCTGGGTGGGCTGAGCCACACCCAGTGGCTTCCAGGGTTCACTCCACATGACCCACAGATCTACCTGCATCTCTGTGAGCACTCCCAGCTGCCTCTTGGTTGGTCCCTCACTTCCAGAGACATCTGGGGGTGTTCCTACCCTGGGATTCCTTCATGGGGGCACACTCCTCAGCCTGAACCTGGCCACCTGCTTGAGTCTGACCTGGCTCCTTGGCCTTATCTCTCAGGTCTCTCCTGCTTTCTCTTGGGTCAGTTCAACTTCCCCCATACATACCGCACCTGCTCCAGACTCCTTCCTCCCAGAGGCCTGCCCTGGCCATACCCTGAGTGTCCCCCATCGCCACCCACCTGTGTACCTCTGGGTCACCCTGTCTCTTCCAGCCAGGCCTGACTACAATAGATGGAGACATGATACTACTGGCCTCCCCCTCATACCCTCCTGAGGTGGAAGCCGTGCCTAGGGGCTTCAGAGAAAGCTTTTTTTTTTTTTTTTAGTTTTCATTGTTCACTGAAAAAGTTTTGGGGGAAGTTTCTTAATTAATCTAACTATTCTCTGCCCTTTTGCCGTCCCCTGATATTAGTCTCCCGGTAGGCATTGTAACAGGCCAGAGTAGAATTACCATTTTCCCATCATCACTAGCCTCTGGGGATAAGTGCAAGTTGCCTCCCTTTGGCAACTTCAGTCTGTTGAATGGAGCCTTTAGCTGAAGTCCCCTGAGTGCTGTTCCCATGTCAGAGGAGGTTGACTTCTCCTGACTATGGCCAAGAACCACTTTCCAAGGGAGCCAGTCCATTTATGTGGCATCAGGTCATGCTGGTGTGTCCCAGAGTTCCATTTTTGTACTAATGTACATGTAGAGTAAAGATTCAGGATTGGTTCAGACAGAATTTCCTTGACACAGCACTGTGCTCCATCACCCTGCCGCCCCTCTGGAGTAGAGCCATGGTAAAGAGCATCCTGAAGGAATCCCAGTGGACACTGGGTTCAGGGAAGCTGATATCCTAACAATGGTCATTGTATTACTAAGCACTTACCACACATCCGGAACTTCACATCATCTCAGAGAGGTTAAAACACTGGCCCCAGGTCACCCAGCATAAGAGCCTGGGTTTGGCCTGTGAGCATCTAGCTCCATGGTCCTGTCTGGGTATTCATATTGACTCCACACCCAGGAAGACAGTGAGAGGATGCAAGGGACAGCAGTGCTCACCTTTGTCTTTGGGGGCCAAGTGAGCATGGTGCTGGCCGGGTCTCAGAGGCTGCCCCTGCTGGTGTGGAGGCTCCCCTGAGGCTGGCCGGAGCAGCTGGCCCTTTTTAGGTATGTATTATACATTGGCTTCTTCAGTGGCTGTCATGTGAAACAGGCTATGTACATTTCTGTCCTGGAGAGAGGGGACCAGAAGGCTCAGAGTTTGAGGGATGCAGACTTCTGACCCTTACCCCGTCAGGATTCCCCTTTGTAGAGACTCTACAGGGAGGGGCTGGGTGCTTGCAAAGCATGTCTGAAGCCCCGGGCCTAATCTCTAGCACACACTGAACAGGGCATTATGGTATATACCTGTAATCCCAACTCTTAGGAGGCAGAAACAAACAGATGAGACTTTAAAGTCATCCTCAGCTACATGGTGGGTTTAAGTCCATCCTGGGCTACATGAAACTCCATCTCAGAAAAACCTAACCCTACAACAGAGCAGATGCTTCCTAGATACCCTGCCGCTCTAAATGGGGCAACTGCATGCGATATACTTATTCTTTGGAACACTCCCTTTCCAGACCTCAGTTTTCATGTCTGTAAAATGTGTGAGCTGGGCTGTGAAAGGCTCCTAACTGGGCCTGTAAGTGGCAAGCCTTTATCCTAGCAAGAAGTCTGGCTTTGTAAACCCTGTATCTATCTGCCACCCTTTTGCTGTGACCTCAGACCCTCCTGTGTCTGATCCTCAGTGACCCCATCTGTTGAATGGGAAGGGATACCCTAAGACCTTTTAAAAAGTCTCTTGTCCTCCCAGGAAGAGAGGCCCTTTCTGTGGTCTACCAGATGCCCATGGTCTATAAGGGTTCATGTCTCACTTATAAAGGACACAAATCTGGAGTGGACAGGTCTGGACAGATATACTTGAGTGCCTCTGGAAAAGCACTCCCAGGATAACAGTTAGATCCTGAAGGCTCCCTTGGGCCCCCCAAAGTCACTGGGATCCTCCTCATTCTGGCTGTGGTCATCATTAATGAGTTTGTTGTTTGGTGTGTGTGTGTGTGTGTTTCTTGGTTTTTTGAGACAGGGTTTCTGTGTGTAATCCTGTTGCTTTTAGACCAGGCTGGCCTTGAACTCAGAGATCTGCCTGCCTCTGCCTCCCCAGTGCTGGGATTAAAGGTATGTACCACCATTAATGAGTTTTGCTTGTAGTTGAATCTTGAGTGGCTTTATGCCTGTGCCATTGAGTCAGGTATCTGTGGCAGGGGCCACTTGTCACTTTTTAGAGGCACAGAAGCACCATCACTGCTAGCCTGTTCTGAGGATGGACCTTCAGGTTCTGTCTAATTCTAGCTTGAAGCTGTTGTGAATGGTGTATGGTCTCTTTGGGTGGCCATCAGCCATCCTTTCTGCTGGCCCTGTTCCCAGCAGTGGGATGCCTGGGTAGCAGCAAAGACATATATTTAGCATCTGTAGGTACTGTGACACATTTTCCCAAAGTGACTATAAAAGTTTCCACGCCCACCCAGGAGCAAGCCTCGCCCTCCAGGCCTGGTCATTTGCAAGCTTCCCTGAGCTGGTGGGTGTAAAGGACTCAGGACTCCCATGGTTTAAATGTGTATGGTTCTACTAATTCATGGTGTCAGGGACTGTGCCATTCCAGAAGTCTTTGCCCATGGTGGGATGAGGTCAAAGATTAGGAATGAACTTAACAGAGTGAGCCCAGGATGCTTTGAGTGTCTTATCTCTGTTGAACTCTGAGGACAACTGTTGAGCTTATGTGTTGTCCCCCCCCCAATAGCTCTACCCAGGGGAATAGGATCAGAGAGGCCAAGGGATTTGTCCAAGGCCCACAGCAAGGTGGGGCTGAGCCAAGACTATTGCCAGGATTCCTGAGTAAATTATCTGGGATGGGGGTCCCTATTTTTGCTGAGGACATCAGGAAAGGCTGGGCATCATCAGGGTTGTGCACAGGGGCCTCAGCTGGTTTCCTGATCCAGCCATCCAGCTCCAAAGTCTCCCTATTCCCTCAGTAATGATAAAAGTAATACTAAAAACTGCTCGAGGGCCGCCTGCGACTCACCGTCTTAGATCTTGCCTTACATCTTACCACTTGCATCCTAAATGTAGGAAGTACTAAAATGTGGCCTGACTTTCACAGACGACCATGAGGGTCAGGATGGTGGAGCAGCTTGCTGGAGGCCACAGTGAAAAATCCAGCAGCTGTGCAGAGCATGCAGCTACAAGTTGATGACTGTCATGCCGGCACTGCATTGCCAGGGCACACAGTGGCTGGATGAACAAGTGAATGAGGGGGGCGCAGAAGCCATGATAGAGCTTGGAACCCTGTTATTTTCTTCGAGCATCTTGGCTTGGGTTTGAGGGAAGCTGCCATCTGGGAGAGCTCTCTTGGGCGAGGGTGGGGAGGGGCAGAGAGCATATTCCTGGCAGAAGGAATAGTGTGTGCTGAAGTCTCGGGGTGAGATGGAATTGGGGTATTAGGACATGGACACCTCATTCTGAATCGACCCTCACCCCTGCCTTCTGCCTGAACCTCCTCCCCCAGTCACCTGACATCTGGTGGTGCCAACTGCTGACTGTCCTGTGCCCAGCTTTTCTCCCAGTGTAATTATTTGACAAACTGTTTCAGGACTAGATATGGGGAAATGTGTGTCCTTTCAAGACATTTGTTTACTTAATTTTGATATGGGTCTCATGTAACCCAGGCTGGCCTTGAACTCAATATGTAGCCAAGGATAACCTTAAACTTCTAGCCCTTCTGACTTCGCCTCCTGAGGGCTGGGGTCAAAGGGTATGCATCACAACACACAGTTTATGTGGTGCTGGGACCCTCTGCCAACTGAGCTAGGTCTCCAGCCCCTTTAAGATATAATGAGGGCCGGGCAGTGGTGGTGCACGCCTTTAATCCCATCATTTGGGAGGCAGAGGCAGGCAGATCTCAGTGAGTTTTAGGCCAGCCTGGTGTACAAAGCAAGTTTGAAGACAGCCAAGACTGTTACATGGAGAAACCATGTCTTGGAAAAAACAAAAAACAAACAAACCCAAAAACACTGGTAGGGAGGTAGTATTGATAGCAATGGCAATAGCCAGCACTCCACCATGGGCTCTGAGATAATATATTACTCTTGTGCCAACAAGCACTCAGCTGGTGAAGCCAGGGCGTAAGCTGGAAGAATAGGGACACAGTTGGGTAGAGAGGCCTGCACTACTGTTCCCAGAACCTGGGCTGAGTGGGGAGGGTGGGGGCTGCATGGACCCTGAAGTCAGGCCCTTCCACTACTTCTGTCACAAAAGAAGCAGCCGCTGCGTGAAGCCAAGGCAGCTGGCTTCCCAATTCCTTCTGCACCTCAGCCATGTCAAACTAGTAGGATCCTCCTATGGGCCTCTGTAAGGTTGTCCACAGTGTGATACAGCTGCCTTTCTTGGCCTCAGAGACCATCCCTTTAGGCTTTCTTAGCAACCAGGGCAACATTACATACCCACTTTGCAGGAGAACAAACTGAGACTCAGAATGTGAAGGTTGGTATGAGGAGTGGGCACTGGACTGCTGTGTGACCACAGGAAGGCAGCCTACCCTCTCTGAGCCTCAACACCCTGGTCTCTAACTTAGTCTTCAGAGTGCAGGAACAGCTGAGAAGTGTTTGCCCCATGTCTTGTGTCATCAATACTGCTGTGGTGTTCCCTGCTGAATACTAAGGAGCCTCCCACTTCCACCCACATCCCCATCCCCATCAGCTCATGATGGCCGAGCTGGGCCTAGAACCCTGGGATTTGGCTCTAGGCCCAGATGTAATAAACTCTTACCACAGCCTCTCAACAGCCCACCTGGAGTTCAGCCCTCCCTTCCTACCCTATCAGGCACTGAGTGGGGGACAGTGTGACATCATCTCCACTTGTCCCCCTACCATCTCAGGCTGGGGCCCACTTGGCACGAGGCCCCGAGCCCATACCACACAGCCTGTGCCTGTGGCAGATGGAAGCTGGGTGGGGGTGTTTGTCTCTCTGATTCACATGCTAGGGTGGGGGTGGGCTGTAGCCTAGCCCCTGAGCCCCCTCATCCCTGGCTTCCTGGTGCCACCAAACATGTGCTTTGACAAAGAACAGCTTGTACGCTCCCCCTGGCCACATGCGTGTCCCCTTGAAGGAAGCAGACAAATGCTGCAGTGTCCAGGTCACTCCAGGAGGGGAAGGAGTAGGGAAGGAGGCACCCAGCTAGAAACAGGACGGTGTCTCTTAGTATCCCTTGAGCACTCCAAGCATCAAGGCACTGTCCCTGCCCCTGAAGCAACTTAAAGATCCTTTCAGCCTAGGTGACTCAGCCCTGGCTTTGCTGGTCATTTGCTTAGTGACACACACTGGATATCCCTCTTAACCTGTCCTGTGATAAGGAGACAAGTGTGTGCCTTGCATCAGGGTTCTGTCTGTGATAACCAGTGATGTGACCTCAGGACGAGGAGGTGCCGGGCCTCATCCTCAGCACTGCTACTGTCCCGCATGAGCAGGGTAGTGGGGTGAGGACTGTGGTGCACAGACAGAGAGAGGCACAGCCTGGCTGGGGTGTGTGTCAGCCACAGTGCTTTCGGTGCATGGGTTGTGTGGAAAGACAGCAGTGGGACACAAGCCACGCCCACCCTCTGAATCTCTCACGGCAGGGAAGCTCAATGGGAGTCACAGGGAGCCTGCAGTCATGTGTCTGAAGTCACTGAGAGCACTAAGGGTTCAAACAGCTCTCCATCCTGCTCATCACCCCAGCCACATGCTCCTAACATCTGTCATGAATCCCCCTGGGGAGTCCTGCACCCTCCATGTCCCATCTGCCCCCAGCTCTGCTGAGTGGCTGTTACAAGAGGTGTGAGATTGCCTCAAAGGACTGGAGGTCTTAGGCAAGTTCAAACTTGGCCCTCACCTTTACTCAGAGTCCCCCCAGTTTGTTCATTGACCAATCATGAATGAGCGTGTGCTGTGTGCTGCAAGCACCTACTATGTTCATGAGCACCTACTGTGATGTGTTCACTAGCGAGTGCCCTTTTCAGTCTGAGTTCTGCCTGCCTCAGTTCTGCCCATTAGGGTTTAAGACAGGACAAGGAGAGACTATGAACACTTCCTCATCCTGGGCTGGATAGTGTCAGAGCCTACCTACCTTGGGACACCCTGAATGAGATGGACATTAGTGCCAGTAGGCTCTGTTTATTGGCATTTGCCACATAATCATCCCCCAAAATGGTTCCAAAATGACAGTACAATTGTTTCATGAGGAAATGAATTCAGAATAGTATACAGTTTTTCCTAGCATCATACAGGAGGTTGGTTCCCAAGCTGGGTTTGAGTCCGTAGCTGTCATTTGAGTCTGGGGTCATTACCACAGTCCCAAACTACGAGAGTCCCATCCAGAAGGCCTGGCAGCAGGCCTGTCCTGGTAGGTCACAAATGCATCATAGCAGGCCCTGCCCTCCCTCAGCTGTGTCCCAGCCCTTAGAGAGGGATTTGTGTCATGGGGCCCAGCCATAGAAGGTTCTAGAAGGCGCTAATGTGGTCCTTTCCCACTCCAAAGCTGAACTTGTATGGGTTCTCACTCCCTCTTCATACAGGCTCTGTCTGTGGGTAGGCTGCCTGCTTTTGTTTCTCTGTCTCAGCTTTGCCTACCAGAAGCTAGGTTCACCTGTGGTGGCCAGCCGAGTGATGGCATCTCCATGTGATGTCACCATCCTTCCTTTTCCTCTGGAGCAGCAGGAGCTCCCAGTCCATGGGAACCTCTCAGCACCAGCCCCAGCCGTGCCCACCGCCCTGCACTCCAAGATGGATGAGCTGGAAGGCCAGCTGCTGGCGAAGGTACTGGTGCTGGAGAAGGAACGTGCTGCCCTCAGTCATGGCAGCCACCAGCAGCGACAGGAAGTGGAGAAGGAACTGGGTGCCCTGCAGGGTCGAGTGGCAGAGCTGGAGCATGGTAGGTCCTGGGGTGCAAATGGCTGAGCTACCAGACCCTGGTCTCTGGCTGCAACTTCCAGAGGCTGTGGAACATGACAGAAAGCCTGCTGGGAGATTGCTGTCATTCTCAAAGCTACTGCAATTAATTGTCATTTTCTGGTTTTGCTGGGTCCAGGAACTGGCTGATTTAATCTGCACTAACTGCAGGGTTCTTCATAGGTAATGGCAGTGAGTTTGAGAGAGGTCAAGTGACTTGTTAAAGATCACATAGCCAGTGAGTCAGTGGTCTAGACCTATGACCAGATCCTTCAGACTCCATGGCCATACATTCAGCTGTCCATAATTAGCACCTATTATTAATCTGCCAGCCTTCTGTCATTTATTTAGCCCTCAGGGGGTCAGAGAATAGACAGTGTAGGTGTAGGTGAAGGTATCAGGTCTCCTGAGTTCCAAGTCTGTCACAGACTTGCTATGTGACCTTGAAAGGTCATTTTCTTTCCTCAGGCCTCACTGACTTCACTTGAGAGATGGGGAGCAGGCTTAGGGACGTATGAGCTCTCATGGGCCCTTGTAAGGGCGAGATGGGGAGATGGGAACTAGGAGTGCTGGGGTGTCTTCCTGGGAGAGGTCTTAAGCCAAGCCTGGAGAGCAGAAGCAGAAATACCCGTGGGAGCCAAGGGGCCATGCTGGGTTCAGCTGTAGGGGAAGTGTGGGCCTGAGGGGCTCCAGGGAGGCACCCAACTGAGTACTTGAACTTCAGCAGTGGTCTCTGTGCCCTAAGTCCAGCTACTGTGCCCCACACACACCCCTGAGGACCATGGGAAGTGCCTCCTCCTCTCTTAACTGCCTTCAGGACAGAGGAAAGAACTCCTGGTAACCTCCCTCATCCACCTCCCCATCCCCCTCCCCTGTCACCACATCACCTCCCATCCTGGGGCTCCATCCCTGTCTCTATACTGAGTTGTCTTTGACCTTTTGTTCTAATCCCAGTCCTGCCACTTGCTTTCTTTGTGACCTTGAAAAAATAACCTCTGTGTGCCCAGGTATACCTGAGCTTGTGAGGAAGTGACAGAAGGTACTTAAAACCAGCCTGCCACACATAGAGCACTGCAGATTGCTTCTTAAGTTGGTGAACGACTGTCAATAGCCATGATTACAGCCACTCTGGGCCTACCACTCTCACTGTGCTGAATGGAGAATGTGTCATTAGCCCATTTTCCTGAAGAAATGGAGGCTCAAGGAAGTTGTATTTATCTCATTGAGACTCATGGGTCAGAAAGAGATGATGGTAAGATTTGAACTCAGGACATCCGAAGACCAGAGAGAGCCCCTGTGCCTAATTTAGTCACACCTCTCAGCCCGGAGGCAAAGTAGATGAGGTGAAATCCCTTGGCACCCCCACGCCTCCCCCTCAATCACACCTGTGTCCTAGTGGCCTGGAACCATCAACCCTCATTTCACAGTGCCCACTGACCCTGCCCTGTCCCTTTCCAGGGTCTTCGGCCTACAGTCCCCCGGATGCCTTCAGGGTCAGCATCCCCATCCGCAACAACTATATGTATGCCCGCGTTCGCAAAGCACTGCCAGAACTCTATGCCTTCACTGCCTGCATGTGGCTGCGCTCCAGGTCGGGTGGCTCCGGCCAGGGCACCCCCTTCTCCTATTCGGTGCCCGGGCAAGCCAATGAGATTGTGCTGCTGGAGGCCGGCCTTGAGCCAATGGAACTGCTGATCAACGACAAGGTGGGCGGATTGTAGGACACTGGGCGGGGCTTAGGGACCAGGGGCAGGGGACAGGTGGGCTCTGCTTCCCAAAGCACAGGTGCCCCACACTACGTCGGTGCTAAATGTGGGTTGACACTTTAAACACCTATTGTGTGCCAAGTTCAGTTCTGGGAATGTAGACAATCCATATCCAGGGCTGGCTAAAGAAAGGAAAACAGGCTGACTTCTAGGTCATGTGGGTAGAGGCCGGCCTACAGGCATCTACACCCGGAGCCCTGTGCATTCTTCTGAACGGGGGGGGGGGAAGAACTACTAAAGGGCTTGTCTGGGGAGAGGCAGGCTGCTGGTGATCCCCAAAAGCAGATACCACAGGTCACACTCGCCTGGGACAAGCCCACAAGCTATACATCTGGGAGCTCCGCTGGGTGTCTAAGAGACAGGGGTCAGTGGCTCAGGAGGGTCACTGTATTGCCTTAAGGTCTCAAGATCTCAGGGTTGACCAAGAGGGCTGTCCTGGCCCCTTCATCTTGGTCTTTGCTGCCTGGCAGAGGGCAGCAGAAGGCCCTCGAGATGGAGAGTTCAGCACCCTGGACAGGGCACAGCATTGCCAGCATTGTTCCCGACCTGTGGCTCTTCCCTCCTCCCCTCCTGCCTCGAAGCACCAGGTTTGCCACGCTGATTAGATGCCCTTCCAGGGGGCTTTTGTCAGCACTTTCTCCCACCCCCCCCCCCCCGCGCCTCTCCCGCTGGCGTCCCCTGCATCCTCCAGCTCTGACATCTCACTGCCATAGCAAAGTGCCTGACAAGCAGTTTAAGGACAGGTTTATCCTGGCCTGCAGCTTGGGGTACAGTCCATCTTGGGAAGGCAGGGTGGCAAGAGCAGCTGTAGCTGTGAGGGCCAGAGTGTGAGGAGGCTGGTCACAATGCAGAAGGAGATGAATGTGGGCTCCCAGCTGGCTTCTTCCATTTTATTCAGTCTGGGAACTGCAGCCCATCAACCACATTTGGGGTAGGCCTTCCTCCTATTAGATCTCTCTAGAAACTCTCTCATGAGCAGTAATGCCCAGAGGCATATCTCCTGGGTGATTCAAAATCCAGTCAAGCTGAGAGTGGAGATAAGCAGACACAGGCCATGTTGTCCCTGAAGCCCTGCTTTCCCATGCAGGCACAATTCATTCCAGGCCATGCCCAGACCCACCACGTGAGTCTAGAATGGGGCCTGGCATCCAGCAGGCACCAGAGAATGCCTTGTGAAGTCATGATCTCAGAGCATTTGTGAGATAAAGGAGCCCTTTAAAGCCACAGACCAGTGGTGTTCACCTCACAGACCAGCATCAAGCCATTAGCAGAGGCTTCTAGAGCACCATGAGTAAGAGTCCCAGGTTGCATCTAGGCTCATGATTGATTAGCCATGTCTGCATTGGGTGCAGGAAGAGGCAGCAACTGTGTGTTTTCTCTAGCACTTTACAGACAAGGCTCTGGAAGAAAAGACAGCCTCCCTAAGGTCACATAGGGGCTGGTAGCAGATCCAGGGCCAGACACTAGGACCCAGCCTCTGAGTTCAAGGCTCATTGTGGCCTAGTGAATGAGCCCCACTGTGTGGTGGGCACTGTTTTAGCATGTAATAGGAAATGGGTTGTAGACACTGCCCTACCATATGTGACCTTGGAGCCCTGAAAACCATAGTTTCAGATAGTGCCTGTGACCTGAAGGAAGCTGCTTGGTGGGGTCATATGGGAAGAGGGAAAGTCAGGACAAGAAAGACAATGGATGGAATGCAAGTTTGGCCTTGGATTCTGTCCCTAGAGGAAAGCTGTGAGGCTGGCTGCAAAGCCACCCTTTTCTCCCAAGTTGGGCCTCTCACCTGGGTTTGGGTCCTATATCCAGGTGGCCCAGCTGCCTCTGAGCCTGAAGGACAACAATTGGCACCATATTTGCATTGCCTGGACTACCAGGGATGGGCTGTGGTCTGCATACCAGGACGGTGAACTTCGGGGCTCTGGTGAGAACTTGGCAGCCTGGCACCCCATCAAGCCACATGGTATCCTTATCCTGGGCCAAGAGCAGGTAAGGCTCAGGTAGCATGTACCCCCAAGTCATTATCCCATCTTATCTGGGGCCCATGAAAAGGAAACAAGAGGAAGCTAAAACAGCAGTGAGCTGCTGTCTGACCCACCCATTGGCAGATGGGCAGCTTGAGAGCTAAAGAAGCAGGTGGAGCTGAAACCTGGGATGAGACTGAAACCTTGGAGTGGTGCTACAGAAGGGCCTTGGGAGTGAGGCTAGAGCCTTGGAGGAAGCATCCTCGGGTGGGGCTAGAACCTTGGGAACCTGGCTTTGGCAGGCATAGGGCCTGGCTTGGTTATCTCTACCCTTTTTCCCTCATTCCATGTCTCTCTCCTTTCTTTGTTGCTCGCTTGGCTTAGGATACCCTGGGGGGCCGATTTGATGCCACCCAGGCCTTCGTCGGTGACATTGCACAGTTTAACCTGTGGGACCATGTCCTGACACCTGCCCAGGTCCTAGGCATGGCCAACTGCACTGGACCACTGTTAGGCAATGTCCTCCCCTGGGAAGATAAGCTGGTGGAGGCCTTCGGAGGTGCAAAGAAGGCCACCTTTGATGTCTGCAAGGGGAGGGCCAAGGCATGAGGAGCCACCTTGTTCAGAGCCCTTCCCTTGCCTTGAAGGGGCACTTCCCTCCTCAGCCTGTTCACGTGCTGACCCTCCTACCACACCCCTGGCCATAACTCCCACTTCCCATCACAGGCACCCACACCTTCAGAATGCCCTGTGCTGGATGGATGTCCCCTCAGCTGTCTAGGTAGGGACCAATATCTCAAATCAATTGGTCCAACCTGGAGTCGAGGCAGTCCTGACTCCTGGCAATGTGTTGGTATGGTCTCTCCCCTGCACACACTCTGCCCTCCCACCAGCCACACCAGACTGCACTAATTCCAACATTCCCTGAGGAGTTGTGGGGAGAGGTGGCCTTTAACCCTCTCATCCCCTGTGCTTCAGGCCTACACAGGCTGTAGAAGGGATGCCAGTGATGAATAAAATCAGACCCTCCTCATCTGTCTTCCTCAGTTGCCCACAGGCGCTACAGGATCATCGTTCCCATTGCCCCTCTCCTCCTCCCTCCTTGCTCCAGTTTCTTTGCGTGTTGTGGTAAGACTGTTGGTTTGCTGTCAGTTCAAGCCCTGCCTCAGTTTCCAGGATGTTCCCTTCCCAGATTCCACCTAACAGCTAGGGACCAAGACCTTGGAGGCCAAAGGGCTGTAATCATCCCCTGTACCCACTGGCAACTTTGCCCACCAGCATGGTTGACCACCCCACCCCTATGCCCACGACAGGGCTTTGTTCACTCTAGCCTAGCCTGAGAGCATCCAAAGCAGAGGCACCATGTCCTAGGAGACATTTTCCTGCCAAATCCGGGTGGCTCAGCCATCATATCAACTCCTTCTGCATGGTCCTGGAAAGGCCGGAGGATACTGAGAGACAGGACAGAGCACTGTGTGAGAGAGAGGACCCCTTGTTTCATACTCAGTCCTGCTGCTGACTTGCTGTGTGGCCTTCTTTAAGAACCCACCCTTTCTGGGCCTGGCTTTCCTGTGAGCTGAGGCCATAGTGTTGGCCGCTTCTAAGAACGCCACACTTAGAACATGAGACAAGCCATGATACCTGGTGGACAGAGCAAACAAAGAGCACTGGAGGAACAGTGGCTTAGCATAGAAGGTTCTGGAACTGGAAAGCAGGGGTTAGGGTCACAGCTGGCTCAAAGGGTCAGTGTCAAGGACAAGGCTCAAGACAGACCAGACACATATTGGATCCTTCACCCTTGCTTCTCTGAGAGTGTCTCAGCTAGAGGCTGAGTCCTTACCAGCTCCCCAGAGCACAGAAGCACAGAAGCATGTCAGTGCTGAGAAAGACTGCCCATTGTAGGCTCTTCCTTGTGGAAAATGGGGAAGAGCAGAGAGAGGGCAATGAATAGCACAACATGGCAGGCCCAGAACTTCTGAGTCCCTCCTCAGTGCTCTTCTGTGTACCATACTGCCTGTTGTTGAGGGCCTTTGAGTCCAGCTTATACCTGTGCAGGGAGGCATTTGAGAGGACACAGTGTTTTCCAACATCTATGTGGGACATCCAACCCCAGGCTGTCCCCACCAACTTTTGTCCCTGTCTGTTCTCCCAATGGCCATTCAGCCTGAGACATGGTGCAGGAGTGGGAGGTTATAGCCCTTGCCGGGGAATCGAGTCCAAGACTTGCCTCTGGCCTGCCGATCTCTGTTTCCATTTTGAGAGCAACTACGTGTCTCAGCACCTCCATCCCCTGAAGATAGTTGTGGTGGCTTCAGCCAGACCTGCTGAGATCCAGGTTGCCCAGTAACAGCCAATGACATCAGTTCCAGTGCTGGGTCAAGTGTCTATCATTCATGTTGTTGCTGGGTGACAGCTGAATTCAGAACTTAGACCTCAGGGACTCTGAGCCTCATCAGGCTTTTGCTATTGTTCTAGAAGAGGTAGCTTTAGAGGAGACCTTGGGAGGACAGTCTTGGGAAGGATGTGGCTACTGGGTCATGTGAGCCCACCAGACACACCATTCCAATCCTTTCTGCTTTGTCACAGTGGTAATAAAAAAATGACACCTCTGCCACATTCTCATGCCAGGTCACCCTGGTTAAACTTCAGCCACCTCTCCCCAGGAGAAAAAAATGGAGACACAGGGGCATGTCTCTGAGTGTGGATCACCAGGATCACCAGGGAAAGAACTGGCTCTCTCTTTCCTGTTCTTATCTGTTGGCTATGAATATTCCCTGAGCACGTGGACCAGTTTTGATGCCTTCTGCTGCTCTCAACAGGATAGTCATGACCCTGAGCTGCCCCCAAGGTCTGATGAAGATGGAGATGGGTTTTCAGGCAGCCTTAGACACTGTAACTGCAGAGTGCTCTATCTGCACCATCTGGCTTATCCTCTCAGCACAGTATGAAGAGGTAGGACTGTTCTTAGCCTGTGATGCAGGAGAGGACAGGGCTCTGAGAAGGTAGAGTAACTTGCCTGATATCAATTGGCCAACTGGTGACAGTGCTATTTGTTTGGAGGCAGGGTTACATGCATGGAGGACAGGGCCACCTCCTTGAGTGCAGAAGGAGCAGAGATGGGGTGTGGGGCTCAGAGCCAGTGAAGGGTCTCTCAACTATGCTCAAGCCTCAGCCTTTACTTGGGCTGCAGTTTTCAGGGCAGGAAAGGAGTCTCTGAAGTGAAGGCAGGAAGGCAGGGCGGAGGTGGCACCTCCTCAACCTCCTGTTCTGGACAAGGCCTAAGCCAGGTGCACTAAGCTGATCTCTGCCAGATTCCCACCTCTGAGGCATGTGGTGGCCAGTTTCATATCCCAAGGCATCATCTCACCAGTTATACATAAATGGGGACCACAGGCATGAGCATCTGTGGGAGGGAACTCAACCCTTGGCTTGCAGATGGGGAAGCTGAGGCCTGGCCGAGAGCTCAAATGACCCTTGAGTCCCCTCTGATTGTGCTTCATCTTCTCATTTTTCCCCAAACTGTGTCCCACCTACCTATAAATCCCAGCACCTTTGGCCTGAGAAAACTGGAGAAGTGTCTTCTCCCAGATAAGGGTCTCCTCTCTTCACCTCTCAACTCCAGCAGCCTGCCACCCCAGGTCCCACCTCCCAACCTATCCCCTGCCCCTGCTGGGTGAGGAACCAGCCCCTTCCCAGACTGAGCAGCCAGCAGTACGCATGTGAAGTGGTCACCATGCTCGGACACTGAAATGCGTGCCCTCCACTGCCCTCCCTCCTCACTTGGCTCTATTCTGTATATAAGTAACATGAGATCTTGTGTGTATGTATGTGAGTGCATGTGAGATCTGTGTCATGGTTTTGTTACCATTTTTGTTTTTGTAAATTTGAATGTTCAAAATAAACGTGGTTTACTCGGAGGAGGCTCTTTTTTTTAAATGTGGGTATTGGGGGCCACTCTGACCTCACAGAGCAACATCTGCCCCTAGCCTGCCCTAAAACCTCACCTATCCATATATGCCCCCCCCCCCCGGCCTGGCCAGTTCCACTGATCTAGGCTCAGACACACAATTTCCCAGAATTTCTGAGGAAGGTTGCATAGAAGCAAGTCCCATATGTAAAGTGCCCCAGTTCTAACTTGGCTTTGGCCTCATTCCCAACACCCCTTCCCCACCTGTGCCCCAGTTCCAGAATCCAGGTCCCTGGTGTTGCTTAGGACCCAGTCTTCCTCAGTTACATGCCCAGACCCCAAGAGAGCTGCATCCCTTGGGGGCTTTGGGAGGTGGTACGAGAAAAGAAAGAATATGGAATCACAGCTTCCCTGTTTTCCACTTCCCCTTCCCTCCCAAGTTTTGTCTAGGCACATCTGGAGCCTCTCATCTCTAGACTGGACTCAGACCGGCACTAGGTCCACATCATCTTGGGGGATCTTACTAGCATGTTACTAGCGTGTTACTATTCCTTGTTGAACGTGACCTCAAGTGGTGACCTTTGGGAAATCAGGGCAGAGGGGCGGGGTTGGGGGTTATGCATACATGAAAGACTGAGCTTCCCAAACTCCCAAGACTGGATTTAGTCCTGGAGGAAACGCTGCTGAGGCCTCGGGCCTCTGTGAGCTCCCAGGTTTTTATTAAAACACAATCCCAGGGAGCTGTGGGCAGATATACCTGGAAGACTGAGCTGCTGGCCAACATGCCTTGTTCATCCCATCTTACACCACTTTCCTTGCAAACATCCTCTCTCCCTTTGTCCCACTGAGCTGGCAATGTTCCACCACCCAGGGAAACCCCCTTCTACCTGCTCCACACCTGCACAGGCAAATGCAGCAGGCAAACCTAGGTCTCTATAAGCATTACCACACAAATCCGCAGCCAGAAATGGCCCAGGAACAGCCATCCCCTCCTGCCTCTCTTCAAGGTCTTGCCTTCCCAAACAGCAACATCATATCTCCTGTCCTCAGTCTTTAGCCCTCTTCCCCAGCCCTACATGCTGGAGGTTGACCTTTCCCTCCCAGTTCATCAAAGGGTAAGAGTGATGGGCCAGTCTTCCCTCAGTACCTTCCCCAGGCCTGACAACTGTGCCAGCCTTGTTCTCAGCTTCCTCTTGGAACTCCAAATGAGCTATGTCTGCTTCTCTCAGAGGCAATAAGATCTGGATCTGGATCCATCCGTTGGACCTCCTTTTTTTCTCTCTCTATTTTGTTTTTTTTTGTTTGTTTTTTTTTTTTTTTGTTTTGTTTTTGTTTTTGTTTTTCGAGACAGGGTTTCTCTGTATTGCTATGGTGCTATGGAGCCTGTCCTGGCACTCACTCCATAAACCAGGCTGGCCTCGGACTCACAGAGGTCTGCCTGCCTCTGCCTCCCGAGTGCTAGGATTAAAGGTGTGCGCCACCAATGCCTGGCTCTGTTTGACCTTCTCAAGAACTGGTCTACTGAATCCCCAATTCCTTCCTCCTTGTCAGCTCTGTCATTCCTATGGGTATTCAGGTGACCAAGTGTCTCCTCCCTTAAACGGGCCTTATTTGGGCTTATAGTTGCTAAGGTTTCAAATCCATGGTCAGGTGGCGGTCGTTTCTGGGTGATGGTTGAAGCAAAGCATCACAGTAAAAGGGTGTGAAGGAACAAAGCTGCTCTCCCTTGGTAGGCAGAAAGCAGTGTGTGGTTAGGACCAGTACACCATTCAAAAAAGCATGTGCCAATGAACAATTCCTCCAAACAGTCCCCACTCCCCAATAATCCTAAATCATAAGTGCAGTAAATGTTGGAGTCAGTGCCCTCTGAGCCAATCACCTCTCAGGAGCATCACCCTCAAGAGATCACCCATGAATCTCTCAGGAGGATACTTCAGACACCCACAACATCCCCTTAAGCCAATACCCTCTTTGACCATTCCTCACGTCTTTGTTCCTTTTGTTACAAAACTGCCTGGAAAAGCACCTGTTTCAGGCTGATAGCTCACTAGAGTGTCTGTCTGGCATTTACAAAGCCCTGGGTTCCATCCCTACTATAATCCAAAGGTGGTAGCAGATCTGCAGGCTCTGGAATAGGGAGCTGGCCTCAGTTCTATTCGCTTCATCGGTGGCACCCAGGTACACAGCAGGTGTTGGGTGGCACTGGCCCTAGCTGTCTGCTTCCAGGCAACAGGGCTGGTTCAGCCAGCTCAGCTAATCCCAGGGTGCACAGGGCCCACTGCTAGGCTGGGGCAGGTCTCTTCTGAGAAGCCTGGGCCCAGGATCTTGACCTCTGAGCTCCCATTTCTCACCTGTAGGACAGAACAGCAGCCATTCTGCAGGAAAGACACAGAGGCAATGCTGGAGATGTGGAGGGTTTAGAGGTGTCTGGTTTGGCACAGTCTCCAGGATGCCACGACCATGTTGTGCCATTGAAGATGGTGTCTTAGCCTGTGGGGGGGGGCTGTTGTTTTGTTTTAGACAGGGTCTCTCTCCATAGCCCTGGCTGCCCTAGAACTCACTTTGTAGACGAGGCTGGCCTCACTCACAGAGATCTACCTGTGTCTGCCTCCCAAGTACTGGGATTAAAAGCATGTGCCACCACTGTCTAGCATGTTTCTTTTTATTCTGGCTGAAACTTGCTGTGGTTATAGGCATATCCCATGGTGCCCAGCTTCCCCAGGGTAGTTAGCGTGCAATCTAGACCTCCACCTCGGTCATCCCAACACAGCCACCTCTCAGCTCTCTCTTAGCCACTCTTCTCCCTTTGCTCATCACACTCTGGAAATGCTGGACATCCTTCTGTTTCCCATGTGCCAGAAGGAGGGAATGTGCAGATGTATTTCCTTGACTCTGGACTGCTCCTCCCTGTTTCCCAGCAGACTCACCTTGGCTTGCTACTTAACCCTAATTTGTTACACACCACTCACAGAAATTTTGCTGGCCACCTGGGCTAATTGGCTACTTTTTCACTCTGTCATTTGCCCTACCTTTTTCATGTGTTAGATCTAAGAAGTAAGCCATTTCCACTCAGCCTAGACCTAAATGTGTACCTGCTCAGATGTCTTCTTTCATGGTGGCCACTACATGCACCTCTCTTTGTAAACATCTTGTTTGCTTTTACTGTGGGCCTTTTACTCTGGGATTTTACCCAGAATGCCTACTGAATGTACATCACTTCCATAGCAGAAGGAACTGGGTTTACCTTTTTCATTGTTATGTGTACACCTCACATGGTACAGACTAAGTACTTACTTAACATACATTAACCAGATACTAGTAACTGACCGAGTGTTTGCTATGTGCCTGTCAGGTCCATATGTTCCTGAGAAGGAGAGTGTGGATTGAGGAAAGAAATAGACAAAAGACAGAAAATAGAGTGGCGAGGGCCCTCAGGTACTGTAAAAGGCCCCAGGTTTCCCAAGTTTATTATTCATCATCCTTATATACCCCAAGCAAAAGGGGAGGGCATGATACAAAGAACAAGCATAATTACCTTCCCAATACCCAAAACATCTGGTCACCATTCCCTAAGTCAAAAATCTGTAATTTGGTCTTGAGGATCAAGACATCCAGTAGCCACACCTTAGGGCAAACATCCTGTTGTTTAACTTTGAAGGTGCAAGAAAAAATTTGAACTCTGACCTTAAGTCAAGATGGAACAGAGCTGCCTCAGTGGGCCTCCACATGTGCCAAGCACTGCTTTTAGCACTAGGCATATATTAGCTTATTCAGCCTAGCCACAGAAGAAACATGAGAACTGAGACCCAAGAAGAGGCTTTGCCAGGATCACAAGGCTGGAAAGTGACAGCACCAGGATGTTCACAAAGCCTGATTCCTGAAGAAACAAGTCCTTCAGTCAACCTCTGTCACTGTAATTAACCACCTGAGATAATCCACTTACAAAAAGAAAGGGTTTGTTTTGCCTCGTGGAAGACCTAGTTCATGGAACAACATATGATGGCAGGAGTATGAGAGGAATAAAATCACTCACCTCATGGCAAGGAAGGAGGATGGAGAGGAGGACAGGCCTCACAGTTCCCTTTAAGGGTATGTCATCAAAGACCTAAGGGCTTCCTGTTAAGGACCCACCAATCAAAAGTTCCACAGCCTACCAATAGTGCCAAGCTGGGACCACACCTTAGACACATGGGCCTCTGGGACACATTCGTCTTCTAAACACACAAAGGCTGCATGAGGAAGTGTGTGTGTACATGTGACTTCAGGCTCCCTTTGTCCTTTCAGGGACATCAAAACGAAGAGGCAAAGGTGGGACTTCTTTTGCAGATTCTCTCTCACTGAGTAAACATAGCGACATTAAACACATATTACCACTAAGGCATCAGACTGGAGTTGAGACAAAGGTCCCAGAGAGAAGAGTATTTCAGAGGGCTGCAGCTTTCCTCCAGGGGCACTTGACCACTTATAAGAGATGCCTCAGGTGAGAAGAGAGTTTCCTGTTAGAAAGTGGCAGTTCAAGATGAGGCACTCTGGGAAAGCTTTCAGGAGCACACAAGTTACACTATTGATGCACATTGCATTCGAAATAAGCCCAATTCTTCCACAAAGGAAGACTCATTTCTCAGTTCTTTTGCTCATTAAATTAAAATGCCAGCCCTTTCAACAATGGCTTGCTTGATGCAAAAACCTACCCTTCCTGGAGAGTGGAAACCTCATCCAAACACTCACACTGTGTTTTTGTTATATACAATGATCAGATACATCTTCAAAGAGATTGGAGTGGAATTTAAAGTCCAATAGAGGGGCTAGAGAGGTTGCTCAGTGGTTAAGAACACTAGCTGGTCTTCCAGAGGTCTTGAATTCAATTCCCAGCAACCACATGATGGCTCACAACCATCTGTAATGAGATCTGGTGCCCTCTTCTGGCCCACATGCAGACAGAACACTGCAAACATAATAAATAAATAAGTAAATCTTAAAAATAGTATGAAAAATAGATAGGCAACAATTTCATTAAACTAAATACAGGTACAACATTCACACATATGCCCACATACACACACATTTACACATATGCTCATACATGTACACTCATACATACACACCCATTCACATATCTGCACACACACACACACACAAACACACACACACACACACACACACACACACACACACACGAACAACAAAGGAATCTGCCTCCATCATGGACACTGCCCTTTACTTTTGCAGGGTGTTGTTGGGAGACACTGGTAATGAGCATATGAGATTGCTTTATTTTTTTTTTTTTAAGGTTTATTTTCTATGTTCCTAAGGTTTATTCATCTATCTATATTTGAGGGTGTAGAAAGATGTGGCAGGATTGTGCATGCACAAGAATCCCTAGAGTTGAAGTTACAGGCAGCTGTGAGTCACCATGTGATGCTGGGAACTGAATCTGAGTCCTCTGGGAGAGCAGTCATCTTTCTTTCCAGCAGGGCCTTTTTTTTTTTTTTTTTTTTTTTTTTTTTTGAGACAGGGTTTCTCTGTATAACAGCCCTGGATGTTTTGAAGTTCACTTTGTAGACCAAGCCGACCTGGAACTCAAAGAGATCCACCTGCCTCTGCCTTCTGAGTGCTGGGATTAAAGGTGTGTGTGTCACTACTTCCCCACATGTTATTTTTTAAAACTGATTGGGAAAAGGAAAGGAAACAGCCTTCCCTGAGACTTGGAAGGAATGCAGCCCTAAGGACACCTTGATTTTAACCCAGTGAGACTCATTTCAGACCTACAGAACCAGTGATGATAAAGTCAAGTCACTGAAAGCATCATATTTTGTTATGGAAGCAGTAGAAAAGTAATTAATGTACCAACTTATAATATGCTTGAACCAAAAGCCAGTCTGAATAAATCCAGAAAATCATACCAAGAATGAAAGTAGAGATTTGTAACAAAAGAGGAATAATTACAAAGGCTTGTAAAAGATGTAATACACTTTTTTATTTTTTTAGTCAGGCTCTTACTTTGTAGCCACTTCTGCCTACCTCTGCCTCCTAAGTGCTAGAATTAAAGGCATGCAGCACTCAGTGGCTTGATGCAAAACACTTTTAAATAGCCCTTAGATTTATTCTTGTTGCTATTGTTGAGACAAGGTCTCACTTTGCTAACTTTGAACCCTAGATTCTTCTGCCTCGGCCTCCCAAATGCCAAGTAAGATTTCGAACAGGAGAAACAATAGTTAGAGATTAGCTTGGCTTATATGATAGGATTTTGAGAGAGAGAGAGAGAGAGAGACTCAGATGGTTAATTTCAGTGAAGAGGGTATAAGGAAATGGATGTGATTCCTTGGAAAGTTTGTCACAGTTTTTTTTAAAACCAGCTCTGTTCCAGAAGAGGGGACAGGAGAGGAGACCTAGCTCTTTGCTCTCTCTCCTCCATAGCTAAGCACACACACGTGTGATTTCTTCCACAGGTTAAGTGCACAATATATGTGGTTTCTTCTTTGATCCAGTGGCAGGCCTAAGAGCTGAGACACCTCCCTACACCATCTGGCCTCCTGGGCCATGCATGAAAGGTCCTCAGAGCACCTGCTCCCTGTTGGGACCCTGACCTGGGGCTCACAGGAGAGGAAATCAAGCCATAGGACACACAGGAGGGATCAGCAACAGGAACTGGCACTGAGTGAGGTGGGAACATAAAGGACTTGTGTTGCCTAAGATCCCAATCCCAGGTGCTTATAGGCAGGAGAATAAAGAGCTGGGGGAGAACACGGGAGCTTGGGAGCAGAGACAAGTCAGCAAGGGGAGCCTTCAGCAGAGGGAGACTGAAGAGTTGGGTTCCCCCTGCTATGTACAGCTAGGGACACGAAGCAGGAGGAAGGTGAGCCCTGACTGCCAACTCGGGACAGACACTTGATCCCATGGGGCTCTGTGAGGTGAGGGGAGGCACTGCTAAACAGGGATGAAATTTGGGTTTGGGAAGGACCACACTGACTGGAATAGAGAATTACAGAAGAGCAGGGCTATAGATGGCTTGGGAAGGAAGTAGTTGGCTCCAAGTGCAATGCAGTGCAGGATGGGGCTGTGTGAGGAGACAGGACTCAGGGGTAGCTGACTAGTAGTCACTGGCTGGAAGTAGTCTATGGTTGAGAAAGTGTAAAAGTGACATCTTGATATTGGGGGATATTCAGTCACACTGTGAATCCCAAGTTTGCGTTTTCATTAATTAAATAAAATTAACTTTGGGTCAGGTTGAGTTAGCAACTACTTGACAGAAAGTAATCATGGAACATCAGAGGCCATCAAGGAGAGATAGAGATGCAGAAGTGGTAGGGTGGAGTTTGGAGTGTCAAGCTTTTTCTGGTTTTGCTAAGTGGAAGCACAGGTCTTTCTGAGATGCCAGCAAGGAGGGAAGGTTAGCTAATTGCAACCCAGCCTCTCTGAGCTAGCAGGTTTTTATCCCAGCCTTTGAATCTTAAGTCTTATAAACAGAATGATAGAGATTTAATTAAAGTTACCTTTAGCAGCAGCAGCAGGGCTGGTACCTGCGGGAACAGAATTCCTGCCAGGCTACATACAGCCTGAGTGGCCAGGTCACTGCTACAGAAACAGGCCAGTAACTATGCACTTACAATCTCTGGCTGACACAGCAGTAGATTAGGGTACAGCCAATGTGTCAAAGTTAAAACAACACTTTGGTGTCTGTGGAGGCAACTAAGTGGAGAGGGCAGCCATTTACCCAGAGGGAACATGGGGAGAGCAAGCTAGAGAGTCCACTCAGTCTGAGATATGCTACTTTGGAAAGCTTGTGGGCCGTCCTGATAGAGGTGGCCAGGATTCTGCTTAAGATATGGGCCAGGTGCACGATCTGGAAAGTAAAAGACAGGAGCAATCAGAATCTAGGAGGAGGGTAAAGGAACTATGGGTGTGGCTAAGAGCCCTGGGGACAGTCCCAAAAGATCACTTCTCAACATTCACACATTGGGAGCACTGCTCCCTGGAAGACTTTTCCAGGGCATATACCTCCCACGTACAATTCCAGTAAGTATTGGAACTCTGCTTGATGAGGAAGCACACAATTAGAGAGTGCTGATGTACTATTGGTTCTTGTTAGTTCTTGTTAGTAGCAGAGAGGAGGACTAGAAGCAGGTAAGGCTATAATCCTCAAGGCCTGCTCCCCAGCTGCCTGCCAGCTAGGTCTGGTGTCCCAAAGAATTCTACAAACAGTGCCACCAGCTGGAGATCAAGTGTGCAAAACATAAACCCACAGGTGACATTTCACATCCAAACCATAACAACTTGTCAGAAAAACAAAAACACATTCAAGTTAAGGAGCAAAGCAAGAGCCCAAGTTGGAAGCCAAATGAATTAAGAGATCTGGGGAACACAAGAGAGTGAGGTGCTCTCTTAGTCAGTGGCTCTCACTATTAGTGTGCAAAGGCAGCCTGTGAAAAACTCATGTCCCTGCCTCTCTCCATTGCAGGAGACCCTGGAGTCTGCATTGCAAACAGACCTACAGGTAGGTATTACTTCTGTGATGGAGAATTGTGTGAAGATTCTTGTGGTTGGTGCTGCCAGCAGGGAAGATGGGTCCCTGGGAAATAAAGATTAAGAAGGTCTATCAATTTCTGCTTCTCAGAAGGTCACTGGTAACCATGAGAGAGGAAGTTTCAGTGGCACTGTGGGAGTGGAAGCCAGATTGCAGTGGGCAGAAGAATGAATGGGAGGTGAGAAAGAGAAGATAGCAAACATGGACCCCTTTTGGGAGACAGAAGTGAGAGCATCATCCCCCTCAAAGGCTGCCCTTCATCTCCCTGGAGAAAGTTGGAAAAGAGGATTAAGAAAATTTGGAGGCTGAATAAGACTTTCCACAGACCCTTAGAACTTTTCAGGGAGACAAGCTGGGAGCTGGCACCAGCTAGGCTGAGTCTCAAACCAAACCCGGTATGTCTGCTCTCAGTCTACACACCCAGGTTAGGGTTAGTCCACTGTCCCAGCTCAGAACTTGTTACTGCCTTCCCAGAAACTCTCCAGCAACTACCGTGCTCTGTTCTCACCTCACACAGGGAGGCATTTATGTCTCAAACCCCTCCATCTATTACCCTCCTTATTACACTACATTGGCTCTGTACCAGGCCTCCTGGAGCCACTGGCTACTCCCCAGGTAACTAACATATTGTTCCACCCTCATTAGCCTTTGGGTCATCTTGGGCTCTGCCCACCTAGGTGCCACACTTAGAAGAGCCAGTACCCTGCCCAGCCTATGCTAAAAAAATGTGTGGAATAAAAGATTCCGTATTCATTTCTTCTAGTGCTCTCTTCCTGCTGGACTGTGGCTTCCCCAGAATCACCAGCATCTAGCCAGGGTTGAGCCTCCTATAGATGCCAGGAAGCCAGGAAGCTAGTGGAGCTTCACTAAAGAATACACGTTAAGCATAGAGAAAATGTTTAAATTATGGGGTATCCACTCTTCTTCCTCTTCACTTTCCCCTCACCCAACTGCACTAACACTCTGTATCTGATGGTACAGGTGTCTCCCAGTCTCTAGAGCAAGGCGACTCTGGAGGATGTGTGCAAAGGAAAGAGGACTCGGGTTCCTTCTCCGGGGTTATTCCTTGATTCTCTCCTTCAATCTCTCAAATTCTACACATCAATTCAGATGGGATTACGGATGCTGCTTGAAACTACTGCGTTGAGAATCAGTGAGACAATCCCTGTAAAACCAATACATAAATTCTGGTTGTTATCAGATTCTTGAGGTCCTGGTAAAATAGAAGATCAGCGTCACAATACCAATAAACTGCATTTCTCATTTCCAATGACGAAAACTCACAGGGCAATACAACTTTCCGAAGTTTGTTTCTCTCCAAAGACTACTTCAGCCTATCCGCAGACGCTCCCGGCATACTGGCATACTTAAAGACTACTATAAGCGAAGCCCCGCCTCCCCCGTCTCTAGGCCACGCCCCTCTGTAAGCGCCGACCTCGTAGGTCCCTCCGGAATTAATTGGCACTTCTCTACACCAATAATAAGTGAAATTGCTGTAACGTCCGGTGAGGGGGCGGGACTTCCGTGCTGGTTGCTAAGACACTCTGGCTCGCTCCTTGACAACCTTGGTGGCAGCGGCCTCAGCTCCGGCCCCCGCGGGAGCAGGTGAGGCCGCCGGAGTGCGGCGGGCAGCATGTCGGAGTGGGTTGGCCCGGAGGGAGGACGGGAGGACGCGCGGGGCGGCCAAGGCCTGGCCCAGCGCGAGGCCCCACCTTGATCCCCAGCCCGCGCGGTTCCCGGCCCAGGACCTCCCCTTGTTCCACGTAGAGGACCGCGGAGCTAGACAGTGACATTGTGACCTACCCCCACCGTGCAGGCCGCTCCTCCTCACCCACCCTGGGCCCTGTCTAGCTCCGTGCTCTCATATCCTCCCTGTTCTGACTCCCGCAGCGCCTTGTCTCCGCGCCACCCCGATGCTGTTTGGTGGTCCCAAACGCCTCGTCTCAAACCACTTGGTTTGGAAATTTGGCGACGTCCTGGGACTCTGAGCTGATTGAGAGTGGCATTTAGTTTCCTCATCGACAAAGGCGAAATTGGGTTGAACGGTTTCAAAGGCCTTTTGGACTCGGACGTCCTAGGATGTTGTTCTTGGACTCAACTGTCAGTTCCCCGGAGGATGTGTTCTCCCTTCTTCCCTCCTTTTATGTAATGCAAACCTAGGTTGGATTCCCACGTGTAAGAATCCTGGCAAGTTACCTGAGATCTCCTTTGGCAATTGAAGTACAAAGGGCCGAGTCCAGCGTAGATTCAGTACCTGCTAGCTTTCTTTTTTTTCTGTGTGTATTATGTTTCTGTGTGTACAGGTTCATGTGGAGGCCAGAGGTCAACATTTAGTGTCTTAATCACTTCCCACCTTATATTTTCTTTTTCTTTTCTTTTTGTTTGTTTTTGAGACGGTTTTTCTCTGTGTAACAGCTCTGGCTGTCCTGGAACTTGCTCTGTTCACCAGGCTGGCCTCGAACTCACAGAGATCCACCTGTCTGCGCCTCCTCAGTGCTGGGATTAAAGGTGTGTACCACCACTGCAGGAGCTCACTATTGGGCTAGATGGTCAATGATCTCCAAGGATCCTTCTAGCTGCCTCTCCAATGCTGGGATCGTAGGCATGGCTGCCACACCCAGCTTTTACACGGGTACTGGGGAGAGAACTCAGGCCTTCATGATGGTGTAGCAAGCACTTTATAAGCTGACCCATCTCCCCAACCTACTAATTTCCTTTCTTTGCCTCTTACTGCCTCACATTTTCCCTCCTAGGAGGAACCCAGCGATTTTCTACTAACTGCAGATGAACCTTACACCTGCTCTCGGCTTTGATCTTTTCTCTGTACTTTGTGGTTAGGGATCCATGACAGAGGATGAGAAAACTGGAAGAAGTTGATACGGTAATGTGAGAGTTGGACTCATAGCTTCCCTTTTCCATCCATCCATGATTCCGTCATCTCATACTCCCAATGAGATGCCTCCATTTGCATTTTGCCAGCTGCTAAAATCAAACTGGCCTGCGTCTCTACCTGCCTATCTGTTGTACCTGGCTTCTCCACGCTCTGCCTGGCCCATTCCACTGAGGACTGAGTTATTAAATTGTCTTGATTTTGTCTCCACTGGGATATCACCTCCTTTCCATTCCTGAGGCTACCATCCTGGTCTAGGCCTTTAATACCTGTCATAGGGGTTATTGCTGTAGCTTTTTAACTTCTGTCCCTATCAACCCAAGTCACCAAACCACTGTGCTGCCAGCCTCAAGAATGCTCCAAGAAGCTAGGCACAGTGGTGCATGCTTGCAATCCTAGTTCTTGGGAGATATTACCTGCAGTTGCTTAGTGAGTTCAAGGCTATCCTGCGTTATGTGAAAGCCTATCTCAAAAAACAAAATCCTCACTTTTTATGCCTGGGTTTTAGAGCCCTTTACACTTTCTCAACCCATTCTCAGCTCTTTTTCTCCCTTCTCAACTGTGTTCTGCCACCAGTTGAACTTTCTCTTGAAACCACTACATTGCTGCTCTGTGTAGAGGGTCTCCTCCCATTCCCCACTTGGCTGGATTCTCACCAGTGCTGACTCCTATGCTACCCTTCACTCTGAGCTTGTCTTAACACCCTCCCATCTGCCTCCCAGTTATCTTTCATATCTTTCTAGCATGGATCATGACTCCTGGGTCAGGTGCTGCTTCTTGCTTAGTTATAGTAGAGCTGTCAAAAGCACAGGCTTGAAGGCATGTGTACTTGGGGTGGGATCTGTCCCATGTTTCTCAGCTGGATGGAAAGCCACGTTGCTTTACTCAGGTCATGTGTTCATCAGTAACAGGGAATAGTGTCTGTCTGACAGTTTGGGGGGCCTGGTATATTTTTGAATGTATGTAGAATTCCTCTCCTGGTCTCTGAGTGAAGATCAGTATTAAGTAAACATGTTTTTCAAATTTTTTTTGTGTGTGTATACATGTTCATGTTTAGGAGTAACTGTACATGCATATGGAGGCCAGAGTATTTTTCTCAGTCACACCCCAGCTTATTTATTCTATTTTTTTTTTTTTTTATAGAGTCTCTCTTCAGACCTATAGCTCACTTATTGGCTACTTGCTGGCCAATAAGCCCAGGATTCTCCTGTCCCTGCCTCTCCAGCACCAGGTTTACAGGCGCATAGCATAGCATCCAGCCACCTCTGGGAGTGTGCACTAATGTGTGAGAGAACAAGAGAGTGTGAGCAAGCGCAAGCACCCCCAGTGTGCATGTGGAAATCAAAGGGAAACTTTTGGGAGCTGTCTCTCTCCTTCCACATGGGTTTTGGGGATTGAACTCAGGTTATCAGGCTTGCAAAGCAAGCACTTTTATCCTCAGAGCCATCTTTCCAGCTCTGCACCCAGCTTTTTCTGTGGGTGCTGGGAGTCTGAACTCAAGTTCTCATGCTTGTGCAGCAGACCAAGCTGAGCCATCCCAGCTCCAGTGTTTAGTATTATTGGATGGTTTTGAGTGGACTTCTCTCCTCCCAAGAGGCAATTGAAATATAATTTAATTACATTTTGGATATCTTTTGGACTTCTGCCATGTGCCTGACATTGGACTGCTCATTATGGGACAGTAAAAGAGACTGAAGTCCCTGAGCTCCAGGGTGTCTGGATTCACAACACATGGTGAAGTCATGATCACTTGTAAGGTGTGACTGCTGATTAGCTATTGTCGGTGGTTTCCTAGGAAATAAATCAGTGCTTTATTCAAGCCTATGATAATGTCACGTTTAATTCCTTATGTTCAAATGTGTTCTGCTGAGTGTGGGCAGGAGCCTGTGTAACCCATGCTGTAGGCAGCTGCTCTTAGGCTGAGCCCATGGCTACCACGGTTATGACTTTTTATCACTTATCGCTTAATGAAAATGTTTGGTATCTCATCCAAATTTGGATATGTCTGTGGGGGTGTGCTGTGTGAATCACTGTCGTTTAGTACGAGGTGTTGGACGAGGAAAATGTTGAGTTGCCCAGCTCAACGATTCAACAGATGTCTCTTCTAATTCCACTTCTCCCTCCCCTTCCTTCCCTTCTCTTCCTCCTCCCTCTCCGTGATCAAATCATAAAGAAGTTAAAACCAAACGAGACAGCTTGTGTATGTGTAGAAAGGTAACTTTTTTGTTTGATTTTTGTGTTTAGGGACAGGATTTCTCTGTGAAACAGTTCTAGCTGTCCTGAAACTCACTCTGTAGGCCAGGCTGGCCTCCAACTCACAGAGATCCTCCTGTCTCTGCCTCCTGAGTGCTGGGATTAAAGGTGTCACCACCCTCACCCCCACCCCTCCCACCCTCCACCCCCACCCCACCCCCACCCCTCCCACCTCACCCCCCCACCCCATCTCTCCCACCCCCTCCCACCTCACCCTCCCACCCCCACCCCTCCCACCTCACCCTCCCACCCCCCCCACCCCATCTCTCCCACCCTCTCCCACCCCACCCCCACCCCTCCCACCTCACCCCCCCACCCCATCTCTCCCACCCCCTCCCACCTCACCCTCCCACCCCCCACCCCATCTCTCCCACCCCCTCCCACCCCACCCCCCACCCCTCCCACCTCACCCCCCCACCCCATCTCTCCCACCCCCCCCACCTCACCCTCCCACCCCCCACCCCATCTCTCCCACCCCCTCCCACCCCACCCCCTCCCACCCCACCCCCTCCCACCCCACCCCAGTGAAAGGTAACTTTTTAAGGACTGCAGTTATCCCACCCCTCCTTACTGTCAGCCTGCCCTTTGTTTTCAGCAGATGATGACCTGCTGGCCTCCCTCACTCCTTCCTTCTTTTTTCCTTGAAAGAAAGACAGGGTCTCATGCCAGCCAGCAGTGGTAGTGGTGGCAGTGCTCGCCTTTAATCGCAGAAAGCAGAGGCAGTTAAATCGCTGAGTTCAAGGCCAGCCTGGTCTACAGAGTGAGTTCCAGGACAGCCAGCGCTACACAGAGAAGCCCTGTCTTAGAAAGGACAAGGGTGGTGGGGAGCGAGGGGAGACAGGGCCTCACTCTGTTGCCTTGTTTGGCCTGAAACCCATTATGTAGGTCAGGTTGGCTTCTGAGTGCTGGGATTATAGGCATGTGCCACCACACCCAACTAGATGATGGATTTCTGATGCCCTTACAGTAAAATTGGAGAATGGCAGCTGTGGGTTTGCTTTTCACCCCTGCCTGACCTGGATAACCCAGGCCTTCAGATGTAGGCAGAAGTTTCTGTCCTATAAGCTGTTCCCAAGTAACCACACAGAGGCTTAATATTAATTATAAATGATCGTCCAACAGCTCAGGCTTGTTATTAGCTAACTCTTACATTTTCAATGAACCCATACTTTGCCACATGGCTTGGTACCTTTTCTCAGTATGGCATGTCCATCTTGCTTCTCTGCATCTGTTCACTACCCCTCTGACTCTGCCCTTCTTCTTTCTAGCATTCTTTGTTTAGCTATCCCCCTACCCCCCTAACCTTATCTTGTCCAGCTTCTTCTTATTTGGTTTTTTGAGACAGGGTTTCTCTGTGGCTTTGGAGGCTGTCCTGGAACTAGTTCTTGTAGACCAGGCTGGTCTTGGACTCACAGAGATCCACCTACCTCTGCCTCCCTAGTGCTGGGACTAAAGGTGTGCACCACCACCACCTGGCCTGCAGTTAGCTTCTTTATTAAACCAATCACAGTAACATATATTCACAGTGTAAAGGAAAATATTCCACATTTGGAGATCCAGTTATCATCTGATCTAACTGCTGGTGTTCCTGGACCCTTATCCTCACCTTGTCAGCTTTGTTATCATTTGTTTGCTAGTGGCAGAGAGTGGACACGTCAGAAAAAAACAGTGATGTGATTGATGACCAAAGTACACAGTGCATGTCCCTGGTGTGGGTATGTGGGTGGCATGGAGGAACCTCATTTTTACAAAATAGAGCTACTGTAGATATTTGTTAATCTTGGTTGCCAGCAAGTTAAAGCATGTGTTGCTTTAATGTGTCACATTTTCTCATAATGTTGATCATCAAATTAATGATCTGCATAAAGAGATAAACAAAATCTCAAAAATCTCAAGTGACCTTTGATTGGCCATCATAGTTAAGATGGTTTCCCCCTTTCCTTAGTACTCTGTTAGCTATTCTAAAAATTCTCTTATGCTTGCCATAATAGACTAGCCATGCTGGCAAGGCATTCAACTTTGGCCTCTATTACAAACACAATTTTCTCCTTAAAAGCTAAAACAGGGGACTGGAACATGGCTCAGAGGTTAAGAGCACTGACTGCTCTTCCAGAGGACACAGGTTCAATTCCTGGTCCTCATGGAAGGCACATGGCAGCTCACAACTGTCTGTAACTCCAGTATCCATCACCCCCACACAGACATGCATGCAGGTAAAACACCAATGCATAAATAAAATAAATTATTTTTAAAAACTAAAGAAAAAAAAAAAAAGGTGATGTAGGAGGCACAGAGGTCTTTGTGCTCCCAGATAAGCACAAGGGGAACCTGAGATGTTAAACACACAAGGTTGCTTCTTCAAAGTCGTATTGAACCAAACTACTTTCTTGCCTCCTGTAATCATTACTCGGCTGGCCATGATGGTCACAGAGACCCCCCCGAATGGATAGAAGCAGGAAGCAGGCACAGATAGGTGGCTGAGCTACAAGATGCAATATTGAAGTTAGTTTTTTTCCAAGGAAAAAAGCACGATAAAATCACGAGGATGGATCTGGGCTCAGATCCTGGCTCTACAACTCTTGGGCCAGCTACCAAACCCCCCTGAGTGCTGGGTGCCTGATTCTTCCCCTCCCCTAGGGTCCTCCTAAGAGTTGAAAGCCAGTTAGTTCACTGGGGAGCTCTTGTAGTGTTGAAATGAAGCAATGAATATGAAGGTGAAGGTAGAATGTAGCCATGCCACTGTAACCATTAGCCCAACCCAGGTTTTACTGATGTCTTCATGACTCTTTCCCTCCAGTGCTAGAGCTGAGGCTGACTTGAAATAGGAATGGGGAAGTGACAGTGTGCTTGCCTAAATTCTTAATATATGATTGGCTCCTATGAAGAAAGACGGTGAAGTTCCTCTTCCTGACACCCCAGAAATAGGTGCTGATCCTTACTGTGAGGAAAAGCCTGCTCAGCCCACTTCCAGATTCAAAGTCGAGGCTTAGGGGCAGGAGTACTTGCCAGCATCAGAACAGATGATAATTCAGACCCACCTGCCCGTCTTTAGATACATCATGACACACTCTAAAGGGGTCCTGTAGTCTTTTGGTTATGTAGTAGGTTAGAAGCCTAAGGGCCAAGAATGTTCCAAATGTTAAGTGTCAGCATATAAGCACATGAACACACACACACACAGGTGCAAGTATGCATGTACGCTCCTGCACACACATAACATGCATGTGCACATATGCATATATATATATACATACACACATGCATATACACAGTTTGTAGATGCTTTTGGCTTTACTTCCCAGAGGTCATATATTTTCCCCAAACCTCTCACACACTCTAACACTCTTAAAGATTCTCCTCAAATACTCCAGAAGCAAAGTAACAAACGGTGACTTAAGGTCAGTGTCACAAGGAACAAGGACCTTCCAGACAGGCACACTGTCTTTGACAAGGCAATGGGCAGCCCTGTGTGTACCTCTTGGATGAGGCTATGCAGAGCACTAAAGGCATCCCAGAGGGAAAGCAAATTCATGCTGGCTTCAGGTACCACCAAGAGCCAGATGGCATTGGGTTAAAGTTAGCTTCCCTGACTGTGGTACACTTACATTATTAAAAAGTGTGGTCTGGTCTGATAGAGCCTCTCTCAGGCACGTGCTCATTCACATGGGAGATTGATAATGTTATTAAAGCCCCAGTTGTGCTATTTTAGGTAGCATCTGTTCAGCAGGGTGAGCTAAATGTGGCTGAATGACTGGAGCTGCACCAGAATGGTACAGGACCATAAAATTGTCTTCTCTTTCTGTGTGGACACCCACCATCTCTAACAGTTCCTCATCCTCTGTAAGTCTTACCTGTTTGGGGTTGCCAGGAGTATATGCAGTGATTAGGGAAGCTATTGGGTTCATGAATCATGGTCCATAGCATATTTGGTTGAATAATGATGGCTCAATCCTGGCTGGAGGGATGATAGTCCAGAGCATCAAGAACTACAGGGCATTGGTGATTCACACCACTCAGACAATAGCACTTATGTCAGCCTGCCAAGAACCAGAGCGCAATCTCCGAGAAGAAGCCCTGGCCTGGCTGTGGCCCCTTGTTCATGGCTCCAAAGCCAAGGAAGGAGGCAAAACTCTGTTCTCTTACAGAACTGGCATCTAGACCTTAATGTTTCATTGGCTTGTTGACATATATCCATCTTACAGCTCTAGGGATCAAACTCAAGGCCTTATACCAGCTAAGCAAGCATTTTTTCACCCAGACACACCTGTAGCCCCTAGACATAAATGTTCTTGACTTGGCATCCTCTGCTCTGTGCTGCTGCTCCCTGGACTTTTTCACTTTTTTCCTGAAGAGTGGACTCTGGTAGCACCGGTGAAGTCCTGTGACCTCCCTCAGATTCTGTTTTAAGGCTAATATAGATAGGATTGCCTTGAGGTTGGTATGCACTATGGGTTCTGTATTCCTTCCTGTCCCCTGCCTGGAAGCCTTTCTTAGCTCTGAGGATGAATCAATTTGAGTTGAAACACTTAAGTGGAAGATGCTGAGCAGCTGCTTCCACACTTCAAGTCGTTCCCACTTGGGTTTCTTAAAGGTAAACAAAGTGGAAAGCCCTGGCAACCCCCTACCATACCGCCTTGATGAAGGTGGCTGAGGAGGCAATAACATGGTGTTGCTAAAGCTAGGTGCGTAGGTGGGAGACAGCTTTAGCACTATTGAGCAGAGATGAATGGCCCTTTGGATTTTGTGGAACAAGAAACCTGACCAGAAAGTGCAGTGAGATTGTGCTTGGTAAACAGCCAGTGCATATGTAGAGACAAACAAAACCTGCTAAAACCCAAGTTGTACAAATGCCCAGAGTTAGAAGATAAGTGGACCCATCTGTCCCCTGGGAAGTCAGAAAACACCAGTGTCGTGGAATGGTGGAGTCTATGCCAAGCTTGGAGTCTTGCTTGAGGATGCCCACTAATGGTGTGGCATTGAGGGTGGCTGCAGCATCGGAAAGGGTATGAATTAGGAGCATAGTGCAGCCTGGAAAGAGTACCCAGAAAGCTCAGTGCTCAACCAAGCCAGATCACAATCACCCTAGGACCACTGGGAAGGGAGGTGGAGCACTCCCATCACTGCCATCTGATCCACACTTGTGGTCACATGTGCAGCAAGGGCCCATGTGTGTGCAGGAAGTGAGTGAGTGGCTCTGGGGCAATAGCTCTCCTCACTCCTAAGCTGAGTGACCTCAGGCTAGAGGTAGCAGCTTCCTGCCTCCACTCCCAGGCTCTAGCTTCTGCTGTCATCACCATGGAGTTCTGCATAAAGACTAAGTGCTGGGAATGGGGGCTGGTGCATGGCAGTTAATCCCGTCAGCCAGGCACAGTAGCCTGTGCCTTTATTCCCAGCTATTTGCAGACTGAAGCAGGAGGGTCATTTGAGTCCAGAAGTTCCAAACCAGCCTGAAAAACACTGTCTCAAAATATATATATATACCTCTTGGTTACTATGCTGACAATCTTGGAGTTCAATAGCCATGTAGTGAAATTAAATTTATTACAGATTTAAGAAATGTGGCTGAGCCAGACAATGGTGGCACACATCTTTAGTCCCAGCACTCAGGAGGCAGAAGCAGGCTGATCTCTGAGTTCGAGGCCATCCTGGTCTACAAAATGAGTCCCAGGACCACCAAACCTGTTACACAAAGAAACTCTGTGTTGAAAAACAAACCATGCAACAACAAAAACTACTACTTTGGTGTGCAGCCTCATTTGTCTGTATAAATTGCTAGAAAAGTTCATCATCACAGTGGTTTGTATCCATGCATGTCAGTACCTTTGAGAGGGGAAGCCCTTTGATTTTATCCTAGGATACATGAAACTGGGATGCAGAAGTATCCTGACTTGTGCAGGACTGGTGATCGTTTAGGCTGTGGTCCATCTGTTTGTGAAAAGCTCTGCCTATCATTAGATGTCTGATCTGGTGGGAAAGGGCTTGTGTCTCAAACAAAACAGAACAAACAAAAAACAAAAAAAATGCTAGACCTACCATATCCTCATTGAGTCCCCCTGTGAACCAGAGGAAGGGGAGACAGCCACTGACTAATGATACCCACATGCCTGGCACTGTGTGCTGCTCTGCATGCCTTGTCTCATTGACTTTTGACTTCCCTGTCATGGGAGTGGCCCCAATCACTAATGAGAACTCCTTTGCCCTGGGATGTGCTGCTGGTCATAGGCTGAACTGGTAACAGTACATACACCTTCCAGCTCCTGGACCAGATAGACAGGACCTGGTGGCTCTGGGGAGATCAGGCAGGGACCATCAAGGCACCCAGTGTGCCAAGAAAGCCATTATACAACACTGTTCTATCCTGCAGAGCAGGGTCTTGCAGAAGGGACCCTTCCCCTGGTGACAGACCCAAATTGTCCGTGGTCATCTATGCATTTGGCTTCCTTAGTACCAGACAGGCTGCCATTGACACTCAGAAACTGTCCTTGCTAATTGGTTGCTCTCACTCAATCCCTGGCCTGGCTCACAGTCAGTATCTGTCTTGACAATAACAGTGTGTTCTTGCAGCATCTTGGGTTGACTCACCCTCCATCTGCAGACTTGCTGGCCATTTGGGAAACAAGGCAGAGGCGTTGAGATGGGGAGGTGTCAGATTGTCACTGAGACATTTCTAATTTGTGATGTGTGGTTTTGAAGCCAATTCTTTCCTCCTGCTTTTCCTGTTCTTTGCAGCACCCCTTGGGGAAAGACATTTTCTGCTCCTGCCAAGTTGGCAAGGCCTGCTTCCCAAGCCTCCTGATCAGTGTGACTGCTGGGCCCAGGGCCTCCTGAAAGTTCCACTCTCTCCTCCTGAGGGCACACTGGGAAGATCATGGGTGAGACAGAAGGGAAGAAAGAGGAGGCTGACTATAAGCGACTGCAGACCTTCCCCCTGGTCAGGGTAAGCCTGGGGAGGGAGAAAGGTGGCCTCTAGGCCCCACAGCCTGCAGGTGAGTAGAGCTTGCTGTGAGAAGAAAAGGACTCTGATGGCTCCAACCCCAACATCTAACAATCAGTGATTCATTCTTTCATCCATTCATTCATTCACCAAGTGATGTTCAGGCCACCTGCTCTATGCCAAGCATGGTCTAGGCGCTGTGAAAATGGTGGCAAACAACACAGATGATGGTCTGGCTTGTGTACAAGGACACAATGGCAGGCAATAAGAGCTATAAAGAACTGAGCTGGAAGAAGTCAGTCAGGTCAGGATCTGCCCCTCAAAGAAGCAGCAGGCACAGGGGACTGAATGGGACAAGCTTGACATCATCAACAGGGCTGGCTTGAGCCCTTGAGGAGTGGCAGGTGTGAGGGTCAGAGTGATAATGGAGTTAGTCATGAAGGCCTGGCTGGCAGCCTGTGAGGAACATGGCTCGAAGGCCCAAGGAGCAGTGATGGGGCAGAAGTTGTTGGTGCCATTGTTCCATGTTGTTAGAAAATCACTCTTGCTGTAGTTAGGAGAGTGTACTCAGAGGAAGTGCTAAGACTGCCAGGTTGACCCTGCCAGGCTGTTCATTGGGGTGGATCTGGATGCCAGGGGAAGAAAGCCAAGGATGGCCAGAGTCAAGAAGTCTGTGTTCCCAAGAAAGTGAAACTGGAAGCAGAGCAGGTTTGATGGGACAAGAGATTCTTGAGACAACCGAGTCTAGAGCCCAAGGAGGGCATAAAGAAGTGGAACCCTCCCCTTGGAAGACACAGCTGTGTGGAAGGACTTGGCTGCAGAGGGCGAGGATGAAGACAGTCCCTGGCCTCCATATGGGAGGAGGAGGAAGCTGGCAAACTGCCCGAGAAAGGAGCCAAAGAACAGGAGGGAGTGGGGCCTCCTGGACTGGCCAGGCTCTGAAGGAGAGCCCACTTCTTGTGCTGGGGCTCCCTCCCACACATGCTTCTTGGTGGGAACATGGACACTTGCACAGGGCCATGGGCCCCAGAGCATTAGCTCATCGCCATTATACTCTGCCTCAGCTGTAGGCCCTAGTCAGGGACAAGTCACTGGCCCAGGACTGGGCCAGGGAAGCCACCTAGTATCCATGCCTTAAGCTTAAGACCAAGAGGCTGTCCAGGAAGCTTAGGTCACAGGCTAAGCCTCTCTCTGTTTGTCACCCTGCTCTGTCTCTAGCATTCGGACATGCCAGAGGAGATGCGAGTGGAGACCATGGAGCTTTGTGTCACAGCCTGTGAGAAGTTCTCCAACAACAATGAGGTATTGCCATCAGTACAGACGGCCCCTCGTGCCTCTGGTGACCCTGTGTGTGATAGGGTGGCTCCAGAACCATGTGGCCAGTTCCAGAATCCTGCCAGGACAAAGCTAGAGTCTTGCTTGGGAGTGGTCACTGTTCTGAAAGGCCAGTGAGAGAAGAGGTTGGTTTTAGCAAGGTTACCAAGGGCCACACCCTGCCCCAGAGGGAGGGTAGCCATCAGGATCTTCATACCACCACCTGCACCCCCAAACTCAAGTGGGCTGTTGGCTAAGGCATCTAACTGGCCTCCATCCCAGCTATGAGCAGAGGCTGCCAGGCATTCATTCATGAAGTCATCCATCCATTCAGAAAGGGTGGAGTCCCGGTGTTGCTCCAGGTTTTGGAATATGGCCACAGATATCAGCCCAGCAGTGCCATTCATGAGGCTGTAGTGAGAAAGAGGGTGGTGGTGTGGCCATATCCCGTCTACAATCCTTCCTCACTGTGTTCTCAAGACAAGCCGTTTCTCAGCTCTGAACTCAGAGCTCTAGTCTGTAGGCCTCTAGTCACTAGGAGTGATGTGATGGTGCCTCTTTCCTGAACCACTGAGGTGATGGGGACATGGTGCTTAGAGTCCCTAAACCTTTTCATGGTGAAGGAAGCTTTGGAAATAGCCTATGTGGGAAGTGGAATGCCATTGCTATGCCTGGGGTCTTTCTGGGACCTGTTAAACTCATTGGTGACAAGCTTCCTCCAGAACTCCCTCGGCCCTCACCCTGAGCATCCCCAATCAGTCATCCCTCTGGTCCCCACAGCAGCCTTGCGCGCCATTTTTCTGGTTCACAGCTGAGGATGCTGGTCTGGAACCCAGAGTAATACAGACAGCCCTCAGCCCAAGCTTCTCAAGCCTCCATCTCTTCCTGAAGAGGTGTCCAGTGCTTTAACCATGGCATAACCCTGCAGAAGGTGCTGTGTAGAACCATCTGTGGTGATCTTGCAGGCACTGGAGGCAGGCTGGGGCAGCAGCCATTTTCTGCCTAACGCTCAGGCCAGGCTTCTTCCTGGTGTGGGGACTGGTTTTTATCTGTCACTGCCCCTGATTGGCACCTTCTCCCTTCCAGAGTGCTGCAAAGATGATCAAAGAGACAATGGACAAGAAGTTTGGCTCTTCCTGGCATGTGGTGATCGGCGAGGGCTTTGGTTTCGAGATCACCCATGAGGTGAAGAACCTCCTCTACCTGTACTTCGGGGGAACCCTGGCCGTGTGTGTGTGGAAGTGCTCCTGACACCATCCCCCTGCTCTCCCGCCTCTCCTCTGGGCTGGGGAGCAGCCCTGGGCAGAGCCTGGCCCCTACAAAGAGAACTCAGAGTCTTTTCTTTTGTCCTTGTGTACCAGTTTCCTGAGCCACACCCAGCATTTGAATTTAGTGACATCTCCACTCCCGGGCTCTCCACTGTCTCCCCTGAGTCCTGAGCTGTGGACAGGCATCTCTGCGTGCATTGAGGGGTGGGATCATGTGACAGGTGAAGGGGGTGAGGCCATGGGACTCTTCTCCTTGGAATGGACTGGTCCCACCTTTCATCCCAGGAGCCCTAGCAGTCCGAAAGACTGCTAGGATATATCTCTTGTCCTTGTCATTAGTGGCTTTGTGGATGCAGCCCAAGAAGAGGCCTCTCCTCTCATGAGACCCAGGACACTTCTCTCCTTGTCATTGGGAAGGGGTTCCCTCTCCCCTTCCCCAGCCAACCCAGGGCTGAACAGACCATCCTTTCTTACTGGACCAGCAGTTCACAGCCCTGGCTTTGGTGTAAGAATCACACAGTCTTCCTGTCCCTTTCTCCCAGCCTGGGCCATACAAACCTTTCATATCACCTCCATCAGGTCAGCTGCATGGCTGAGAGCTAGGGCTATGGTGTAGAGCGAGTTCTCAAGATGTTGCTGAACTCCGGTGAGGCCTAGGCCAGGAATACTCTCACCGTGAGGCCCCATTAGCAGGGAAACCTGGCCTGCCAGGGACTTCATCAGGGACCGCATGCTATTTGTACTTCTTACCTTGCTGGCTTTTCTAGATTCTTTTTGAGTGTGGGAAGAAGGGTTTTAGTAGAAGGGTGAATCATATTTTACACAGCGGTCTTATTTATATAAATGTCTTGGTTTTTACAATTAAAATGACTAAAAACTAAACTTAGTCTATGGTGTATTGAAGTTTCCTGGAACAAAAACTCTGTTCTGCCCTGCTGGGCCTGCCTGTCCAATTGTAGATTTCCATTGGTTCTCTTAAACAATGATGCCACAAAGAGCAGACTCCAGGGAGGGGTGAGTGTGCTTGTGCCTGTGTGCTCCTGCACAGGCCTGGAGAAGTGTCACCAAAGCCATCTGGGCAGGTGGGAGGAGCAGGAACTATCCCTCCTGGACTGCCCAGAGAGATGGGCAACCCTGTGCAATGGACTGGAAGGGGTGACCAGGTGGGGTGGTGCAGGAGGCACTGAGGGGGCACCAACCTGGAATGGCTGTGGCTGATCAACGCCTGCCTAGCATCTGTTCTTCCCTTAGTGTACCACACGTGGGTGCTGGCAAGTGAGGCTGGCTTAGCAGCAGCCAAGGTATACTGGCTGGGATTATGGGCTCCAAGGTCCCCAGATCTGGTCCCTCTGTTACGTACCAGGCCTCAGCAGCTTTGTAGAGTGGACATGACACTTGCCCCCAGAGGTTGTGTGACCACTGCCAGGCAGGTAGGTGATGGGGCAGCAGAGCAGGGTACTTCCCTGGGTAGTCTTCCTCCTCCTTTGTCTTCTTCACAGTGTGTGAACACATAATTATATTTCAAGGGTAAAAGCTAAAAAGATGTTGTTATAGCTAGAAATCACGTGACCCCCTCTGTGTTTCCCCCACATAAAATAGTAGTTTACTATTTAATGACCTCTGATAGTTAGCTTTAATTGTGGACACAACCTGGAACCACCTGGGAAGAGCCTCAGTGAGGGACTGTCTGCATCGGGATGACCTCTGGTGTGTCTGTGGGAAGACCCAGCCCACGGTGGGTGGCACCAATCCTATGAAAGGGGTCCGGAACTGTGTGAGAGTGGAGAAACTGATTGAAGCTCAAGCAAGTGAGCGTGTCTGCTCCTGACTGTGGATGTGATCTGACTGGTTGCTTCAAGCTCACTGTGACCTCCCCAAGGCCCTTTAACCTGGAATTCAGACCTAAAATAAACCCTTTCTTGATGTTTTTCTGTCGGCTTAGTGGCCACACGTGAATCTACTGATATTTTATTGTCTGTGGCTCTCACCATCCTGCAGTCAGTGCTCTGCCGGCCACTCAGGCTGCAGCCTGGTGAACCTTATGGTCTGAGTTCCTACACTGCTGCAGCCTTGATAATAGCTTTAAACTAAGTATCATTCTATTCACCAAGGAAAGACTCTAAAGTCAGATGTGGGGGTGAAAACCTGGTAGATCAGAGAAGCCCAGAAACAACTAGCTGACCTTGCTTTTTGACTGGAGTCCCAGCAAGAGACATATCTCTTCACTTGCCCCCAAACCAAAAAGACCAACCTTTCCTTCCTGTGTGTCTATCCAAATTGCAGGCTCCTCTATGGCTAATTCCGGTCACCTAGTTGCTGGCTCCACTCCCTGATTCGAGGAAAACTTTACTGATAGTCTTGGAGTGTCACAGTGTGATCAAAGTATCCTGCAACACTTTGTCCCATAAGTTTTTTTTCAGGATATTTTACCATGACAATAGGAATGAAACTAGGACACCCCCACCTTAGCTTTTGTTCAGTACAAGGCAAGCACTTCAAGCATAGAAAAGATGTGTCATAATTCTGCACACAAAGGAAGTATGTTATAGTTACTTCCATGGCTCAGGTAACATGCAACACACGTGACTCCAAAACGATCATGTGAGGCAACTGAAAAGTCACAGTTCCAAATCGTGATTCCTCTTCCTAAAATACACAGGGTGAGCAAAGGGGAGATTGTTCAGCAATGCAGAGGTGGTTCATCAGAGTGCTTGCTGCACAAGCCTGAGGAGCTGAGCTTGATCCCTAGGACCTGTGCAAAAGGTCAGGCATGGGAACATGTTCCTGTAATCCCTGAGTTGGAGGGCTGAGACAGGAGGATCCCTGGGTCTCTCTGGCCACCCATCTAGCCATATTAATGAATTTCAAGAACTCTGTCCCAAACAATGAGGTGGAGGTAGTCCACAATAGCTGAGTGGATAGTCACCTGCTGCCAAGCCTGATGACCTGAGCTCAATCTGTAGGAGGTGGGTCAGACAATTGTCTCTCATAAATTGTCCTTGACCTCTGTACAGACTCTGTGGCATGACACACCCAGAATGAATAAACAAAAATGGAATAAGATGGAGAGCAATTGAGGAAGACACAGAAAGTCAACCTCTGGCAGGCAGGCGCGCACGCACACACACACACACACACTGTGCACCATGGCCATGTTTGCTTCTCATTCAGATACCCCAGTCCACCTCAGCACAAAAACAATTACAACACTGTTTCTCGGTGAAACCACTCTGGCTGTCCTGGAACTCACTCTGTAGAGCAGGCTGGCCTCAAACTCACAGATATGCCTGCTGGGATTAAAGATGTGCACCACCACTACCACCACCACCCAACTCAGGTCTATTTCTTTTCTTTCTTTCTTTTTGTTTTTGCTTGTTTGTTTGTTTGTTTTTGTTTTTGTTTTTTAGTTTTTCGAGACAAAGTTTCTCTGTATTGCTTTGGAGCCTGTCCTGGAACTTGCTCTGCAGATCAGGCTGGCCTCAAACTCAAAGAGATCCACCTGTCTCTGCCTCTCCAGTGCTGGGATTAAAGGCATGTGTCACCAAGACCTAGCATCAGGTCTATTTCTTCAAGACCTGTTTTGGCCAGCTGACCATGACCTCCTCTGCCATAAATCTCCAGTATATGTGTCCAGGGGCTTCTTTTCTTGATCCCAGGAGCTCTGCTTTTTTTGTGTGTTCTGAGGTCCCTACCATCCATGGTCACCTAGGCCTTCTCTTTGGGATGACTGACAACTGAAGAAGAGAGTGACACAATGTCTTTGTTGGCCAGTGGCCAGGCAAGTGGGATACAGACCTGGGAACTAAGACACACTGAGGGGGTCATTTGCTAGGAAGAGAAGGTGGGACTTAGGGAGGTGCAATAACTCACTGCCTAGGAGAGGGTGGAGGGAAGCTGGGACTGGCTCCTAGAAAAGGTTGCACCCAACTGGCTTTAGCATTTCCTGGGGGAAGGTTCTTTCTCTGTGAAAGTCTTGACAGCCCTCGTGTGACATGTCATGTAATCCTCCATAGACTATTGAGGTAGGAATTGCCCTCATTTACAAGTAGAGAAACTAAGGCTTGGAGAATGAATTGTTAGCCTAAAATCTAGCCAGGAAGCAACTCCAGCCAGGACCACATCTAGGTTACCAGGCTCATTGTCCACCTGGAAACTGCTTCCTCTTGGGCCCTCTTCCTCTTGGCTCCTTCTATTTACCTCTTCCATGATGAGGGGCTCCACATTACAGGTATGGCCCTGGCTTACCTATTGCCTACCTACTTCCTCTCTCAGAAGGCACATCCACCTGTGTCGTAGATCTCCAATGCCATCGGAAGCACCTTGGCCCCCTCCTGCACCAACATGAGTCTGAGTCTTATACACAGTTGGAAGCCAAATGCCAATACTTTGCCTGGAAGACAGATGACTGGTCCCAGCCAGCTCAGAGAATGGCATCCTAGTGCCCCCTGGGCACCGCAAAGACCAAAAACAATCTCCAAGGAGAGTGGAGGACACTAAGGGACTGGCTTAATGAGGTAGAAGGTAAGGACTTCATCATGGGCTCCATAGCAACCAAGGGTGGTAGGCAGCTGGAGGGGCTCAGCCTTTGAAGTTCATGGGACCTACAAAGAATCTTCTAGTGAATATTTCATGTTGCCTTGGAAGTGGGGAGAAAACCCCCCCCCCCAGGACCTCACTCAACCTACTTCCTGATTCTCAGAAGTGAACCTACAGCCAGGCAGGATCTCCTCTCCTCCTGTGGTGGAGTGCTGATCCAAACCAGGCAAACCTGACTGCACAGCAAGGCTCACAAAGAATGGTGGTGCCTGGTTGGCAGCTTGGGACCCTAGATCCCCCCCAAGTCTGGAGGGGGGTGGTTGGTGTAGCCACTAACCACCCCCTTGTTCTATTTTCCCTTTGTTCTCCTCATCTTATATTTAAAGCAACCACCTCCCACTGCCAGCTGCTATCTTCAATCCTTAGACATTGGGGATGGGGGAGAGCAAGCCACCAGAGGCCGAAAGTTTGTGTTATTATTAATAAGACCTCTAGACTCTTGGGTGCATGGATGTGCTGGGCTCTGTGCTGAGCATGCTGTACATTGAGTCTTGTTTGGCTCTTCTGCCGCATTCTGGGATGATGCAGCGGATAGCCTTCTCACAGATGAAGGCTCTCCCACAGGTGAAGAATCAGGCCCAGTGATTACAGGACAGAACAGGATTCAGGACCCCAGAGTCCAACTCAAAACTACTCAGGTAGCTGCTGCCAATTGGAATAAGCTCCTCCCATCTCTGTGTTCTCATCTTCAGGAAAAAGATCCCCCTCCTGTCCCAGATGAACTATGAAGCCCAGGAAGAGGTGGCCATGAATCTCAAATGTGGATTGCTAGGATTCATGGATTTGGGTCAGGGCTGGGGTGGAGCCTAGGGCTCCATTCCTGACACAAAGTATTGAGTGTCTGGAAGGCTGGGCTGAGTGAGGCAAAAGGGTCACTATCTCCACTCCTCTTTTAGCACCTAATCTCTGCAAAGCTAAATCAAGAAAGGCAGGATGACCAATGCACTACTCTGATCAGTGACAGAGGCCACATGCAGCTGGGACCAGACCCTGACCTTTCATCTTGAGCTGAGGCAGACTCTTACAGCATGTGCATCTATCTAGGGGTTTTGCTACTGACCAGGCAGTGTCCCTGCTGTGTGTTCTTCCAGCCACAAAACAGTCCAGTGAAGCAGACTAGGAAGACTGAATAAGAACCTTAGCATCATGGAGAAAATAACTCACAGAGGACATCTTGTGGCTCAGGGTGAGGGTCTCACTGTGTACTATAACTCTGGAATGCAGTGAGTATAGACCCCATTCTAACTTCCCCCTGCAGTTTGGCACCCATCCAGTCATTCTGCGGGGGGGGGGGGCGTCATCTACACCTGCTGCGCCTTAGCTATTCCATGAGGAGTGCTGAGATGTGTGCTCTGTGCATTCCCACTGCCTGGCACAGGGCTTCACATACATCACAATGCACATGCAAGCCACATGTGGCTCTTCACACACTTAAGTGATCCCTAGCTCTAGGGCCTGGTATCCCAGGACTTTCAAGACATGAGCCATACCAAGTGCATGCCCTGGGACATCAGCCTCACCCAGTTTGACCTTCACATCACCCAGGGTGAGCTGGACCCATCTGGACCCGCTGTGATAAAAGAGAAGCTCATGAGGTTAATTAAGTGCAGGCCCACCTTGCATCATCCCTCAGGAGGTTCTTCAGCCCTGCCCCAGCCATTCTGCTTTCTGTGGAAAAATCTATCTACTGCTCAGCTTTCTGCTGCTGGTGGTGCAGGGCGACCTCTTGTGGTCATACGTAGGCACAACATGGCTAGCAGTGTCTTCTGGAAAATCCTGGGAGGAATGGAGCCAAAAAAGAAAAAAGATATATGAAAAGTTTCTACACCCTGATAAGCCTCTCTACTGATGCAGCAATCCAAATCAGACCAAATCAAACAGAATTAGAAAAAGCTCATGTTTAAAGGATACAATGCTCCCAGATGGCCTCCCAGCCCCCCCCCCCCGAGAGGAGACAAGAAAGGAGACCAGAAAACCACCAGTCTGGCTTCTGTGGGACAGTTTAAATACCCTGCAGAAGAGTGGTCTTCTGCATCTCTGGGGGACGGTCATCATTTGGCAGTAGGGTTTGGAGGGAGACGGGGGAGGGAGCTTGGGTGGAACTTCTACCATAACATGGATGCCAGGGGCTGGGATGAAGCTTCCACCTTAACAATATAGTAGGGTTTTTTATTCTTGTTTTTTCAAGGCAGAGTTTCTCTCTGTAACAGCTTTGGCTGTCCTGGAACTCACTCTGTAGACCAGGCTGGCTTCAAACTCCCAGAGATCCCCCTGCCTCTGGCTCCCAAGTGCTGGGATTAAGGGTGTGTGTGTGTGTGTGTGTGTGTGTGTGTGTGTGTGTGTGTGACAACTGCCAGACTGATATAGTGGTTTTGAGTCAGCCAGAACTTGACTTCTGCTCTTCATTCACAAACATTTATTGGGCACTTCCTGTATACTCTATTGACATAGATACTGAGGCATAAACAGCCTAGTAGATAGTCCCCAACCTCCCTGGAGCTACAGGCCAGCCAGGTCACAGAACCTCCACTCCATGCTCAGAGCCTACAGTTCTGGTTCACTCTTCAGTGGGATCCAGTAACATGGCTCGCCTAGCACCAGCCACCTCCTCCTACACACTCAGGCATCACATCTTCCTGAGGGTCATTACAAGAACTGCCAAATGCAATACATCAGCACCTTCCTCCAGGGTCAACCCCAAGAGATCGTTTGAGTGGGAAAGTGATAGTGTCTGATTGGGAAGCTTCTGGTTGTACAAGGGCCCACCCCCAGGTCCATTGGGATCTTTGCTTGGCTTTGTCTAGAAAATGGCTATCCTGAGCTGTCTGGGTAAATGCTGCTGCCACAAACCCCACAGATCACATAGGTATGAGTGCCTTGGCTAGGGACAGCAGGCAGGGCCATTGCCTCAGCTCCCAACTCAGCAAGAGAGGTAGATGCCTTGCACTCTTCTTCACCTTGTGGTTGGGGTGTCACCCCCAGAGCAGTCCCCCAAATCTACAGTTCTCCTGGAGAATGACTATACTGTTTAGTTTCTGCTTTGTTTTGTTTTGTTTTTGTTTTTGTTCATCAAGGCAGGGTTTACTTGTATAGCCCCAGTTGTCCTGGAACTTGCTCATTGCTGGGATTAAAGGTATGAGCAACCATTGCCCAGCTTAGTTTTTAAAATTTATTCTTATTTTATGTGTACAGTGTTTTGCCTGCGTGTATGTATGTACATCACATGCATGCCTGATGACTGTGGAGGCCGTAGAAAGCATTGTGATACCCTAGAACTGGAGTTACAGACAGTTGTAAGCCACCATGTTGGTGCTGGAAATGGAATCTCCATATCCTCTACAAGAAAAGTATTTTTAACCATCAAGCTATCTCTCTAGCTTTATTAGTTTAACTGTCAACAAATCTAAAATTTCCTAGGAAAAGAGTCCTTTAAAATTTTGTTATTACATTTATTGATTTTTATGGGATGGGGGAATGGATGTGACTGCGGGCAGCTTGTAGGATTTGGTTCTTATCTTCCACCATGTGGCTCAGGAGACCAACTCAGATAGTCAAGCTTGGTGACAAGCATCTTTACTTGCCAAGCCATCTTGGAAGAGAGACTTAAGTTATTCTCCCCAAGACAGGTTTTATATGTAGCTCTGACCATCCTGGAACTCATTATGTAGACTAGGCTGGTCTCCAACTCTCTTCAGAGCTGCCTTCCCCTGCTGAGATTAAAAGTGTGAGTTCCCACTACCTGGTAGGACATTTCTAACAGGAACTGTCCAGCCCCTTCCTGGTTCTTACCCAAGCTTCCCAGCTTGCATCTTTACTGGCCAGTCATTCTCAGCCCTTGGCCAGCAGGGCCAGGCATGGGCCAAGGCCTACTTCACAATCAGGAGTCTCTTCCACTCCCCTTACAACCAATGTGAGACACTTAGTGTCAAAAGAAAACACTAGCAGTAGAGAGATCCCTCAACCCTCAAGACAAGCATTTACAAAGGAAATGAGATCTATTAATTTTATGTGTGAGTGTTTTGCCTACACGTATGTATGTGCACCATGTGTATGCCCAGTACCAACAGAGGTCAGAGGGTGGCCTGGAATCCCCTGGAACTGGAGTTACTCGTGACTGTGAGAGGTGAGCTTTTGACAAAGGAATGACCACTGCAGGTATACTTCATGAGCGTCACACTGGACTAGCCTGTGTCTGAGCACTCACTGCCCTCCCTGGAACACTGAGTTCAGTAGGCTCTGCTAGCTCCTTGGAGCTAACAGGACCACCCCAACCCTCTATCTTACACACACACCCCCAGGCAAATGCATCTCCCTCTGATATCATCTTCTAGACCAGTTTAGTTGTCACTCTACTAATGAGCTGTCATCCTCACCTTCCTGGAGCAGCTGAGCTGCCATAACCCTGCCCAAAGATCTCAAAACTGAGGGAAGTGACCTGCCTGAGATCTCTCCAATTCTTGTTACAATTTTTTTTCAAGACAGCATTTCTCTGTAACTTTAGAGCCTGTTCTTGAACTCACTCTGTAGACCAAGCTGTCCTCAACCTCAGAGATCCTCCTGCCTCTGCCTCTCAAGTGCTGGGATTAAAGGCATGAGCCACCATCACCCCAGCCCTTCTTACAACTTATAGATGTTCACATTTGCAGAAATGTTCAGGGCCTTGCTCTGGCTCTGCTTCAGGAAGCTCCTGCCAACAGCAGAGAGTCCTGTCTACCATTGGCCAGAGCACTGGAGCAGAGGGCTTGCAGGCCTGGTGAAGGCAGAGGGAGGGCAGCATTGTCCAGGGTTTGCCAAGCGGGCACAGAGAGATGTTATCTTAGAAAAGGACACTTTGACTAATCCCACCCACCAGGAGGCTCTCAGGACTCTGTGTAAAGCGACACTCATTCACAGAAGTGATACCTAAGAGTGAGGGTACAGTTAGCAAAGGCCTGGGGCATAAAGGAGACCAGACATAGCTTCCTGGCATCTTCTCGAGGGCAGTCACCCAGCACGCACATAACTCCTGCAGAAACCAGCTGTGACAACCCAGCTGCTAACTGCCAGGGCATCAGTGGACTGACTTGCCCTGGGTTTGTACTAAGAGCTGGTCATGTGATCACCCTTTGCCTCACACACCAAAGTTCCCAACTGACAGGATGGCAGTCTATTTGCATAGCACAGTGTTGAACAGACAGATTGGACACAGAAAGCTGGCCTTTTCATAAAATGATGAGAATCTTACCCAGACACAGCTGCCAAAATCATCAGATACCAGAAAGGAGGGGGACTATGAGAGTGAATGGGGCACTGGGGACTGGCTAAGCCAGACTTGGTCCCAGATGATAAGCAGGGGTGTGTGTGTGTGTGTGTGTGTGTGTGTGTGTGTTGACTAGATGAGGTCTAAACTCAAAGAAGATCTGCTGAGATCATGGTGAGGCTGGAGGAGACAGGAAGGAGGGCCTCTAGGGAACTGCAGAAATGCCTCAGAATATTGGGGAAAGGACAGCATACTAATGAGGCCCTTGGGCTAAAGAGAGAGCTGGGTAGTTTAGAGTGCTTACTGTGCAATCATGAGGACCTGTGATTGGATCCCAGCATAAGAGCTGGGCATTGGGGCTGGTGAGGTGGCTCAGAGGTTAAGAGTACTGGCTGCTCATCCAAAGGTCTTGAGTTCAATTCCCAGCAACCACATGGTAGCTCACAACCATCTGTAATGGGACCTGATTCTCTCTTCTGGTGTGTGTGAAGACAGGTCACTTATATACATTAAATAAGTAAATAAACAAACAAATAAGAGCTTGTCATAGTTTTGTGGGCTGTTAACCTCAGCACTGTAGGAGAAGATTGCTGGGGCTTGCTGGCTTCCAACCTAGCTAGAAAACACAAACTCCAGTGTTGGGAAAAGACCCTGCCTCAAAGGAATAAGGTAGAGAGTGGTAAGAGGATCTCACCATGGAATTGTTTGAGTCTGGGGAGGGATGCAGAGAGGCTCCAGGATCTAAAGAGCATGTCCAGGGAGCAGGGCAGGGCCCTCATGATGAATAGCCACAGCTACTCTGGCCCCAGAGCAAAGCAGAAAAGGGGAGTGGGAAGGGGACAGAAAGGGGAAGAAAGGAGTCTGGAGTATTGTGGACTAACAGGAGAGAGGTAATAGGTAAGGAACTGTGGACCCTTAGGGCCTGCATGGCTGGATCTTGTCAATCAATGGAAAAATAGAGTTGCCAAGTCAAACTGACACGTGTACTAGTAAGCTCTCCTCCAGTTAGCACCTCCTGGCTACTAAGCCACAAATCCTGGAATCTCTGGCCACCTAGAGGTCTTGTATGGCACCTGCAAGCTGTGCTGCCTACAGTGCTCTGGGCATGCTTGAATAGGTGTTGGAGAGCTCAGCTGACAGAGCTGAGCAGAAAGTATGGCCGGCCAGCCAGCCTGGATTACTTGGGCTAGCAGGAAGTACAGTTTCTGAGGAATCAGGGACAATGTGAGGATGTGATGGGCACACATTTGCTGGGGTCCCAGATTGGAACACTCTCATCATAAACAGGAGACCTCCAGCCCTTTGTGCTTTCTGGTGAGCACTCCTGGGGATTAGTATAGAATGCTTCCCCTATGTTGGATGCTGTGGAAGCTGGGCTTTCACATGTTCATCCTTGCTCAGGGAAGCAGGCTAGACACACATAACAACACTGCTATGACAACCCAAAACCTAATCTGTCCCCACAGATCTTTTTCCCCAAGCCCTTAAGGACCTTCAAATTGCTACTGTGTCCCCACAGCAGCAACCTGTCAGGAAAAGGAAGGGTAGTAGGGTGCTATCCCCATTCTGTAGGTAGAAAAACTGAGATCAAGTAGCCACAGCTTGGGAAGGGGGGGGAGATTTGCTGGGGATGGGGTATTGGTTTATCCTTGGGCCTCCCAGTCCACCAAAGGGACAAAGGAACAAGGTAGAGGTCTCAGAAGCAGGGCCAGGATGGGGCTCAGGAAGCTTCTGCAAGCTATCTTCATATAACTGCCTATAACTGAGTTGTCCCCTCTTGTCCCTCTTCCCTCGACCACTGCTCCTACATTTGGGGCATCTTTTCAGGCAGCTCCTTTGACCCTTCAAGTATGGGCAGGCCATTGTACTAGAATCCATGAAGTTTTAGAGGTTCATGGAAACATTGTTATTATCAGAAGGAAGAAATGGATGTAATCAAGTTTGGAGAGTATGTTTATCTTTATGTTAAAATGGTTGCAAATTGTACTTTTACTATTTCTACAGAGGGAAAGTGTGTGTGTATGTGAGTGTGTGTGTATGTATGTGTGTATGTGTGTGTATGTGTGTTTGTGGGCGTTTGTGCTTGTGTATATGTGTGTTTGTGTGCACACGTGTGTGTATGTGTATGTGCGCACGTGTGTGCGTGCATGCGTGCGTGTGGTGTGTGACCAGTCATGTACATGCAGACATACACATGCACTTTGATGTACATGTCTGTGGAGGCCTGAGGTTGACACCAGATGTTTTACTTTATCACTTTTCACTTTTTTATTTTAGTTTTTAAAATTATTATGTGAACAATGTTCTGTCTGAATGTATGCCTCATGCACACTAAAAGAAGGCACCAGATCTCATAGATGGTTGTGAGCCACCATGTGGGTTCTGGGAATTGAACTCAGGACCTCTGAAAAAGCAGCCAAGTGCTCTTAACCTCTGAGCCATCTATCTCTCTAGCCCCATTTTTTTTTTTTAAGATGGGTCTCACTATGTAACTGTCTGGCCTGAAACTCACTATGTAGACCAGGCTGGCCTCAAACTCACAGAGATCCACCTGCCTCTGCCTCTGCCTCCTGAGTCTGGGCTGAAAGGCATGCACCACCATGCCTGCTGTACCTTGTTTTTTGAGATAATCTCTTATTGATCCTGGAGCTTATGAATTCAGTGCAGCAAATCCAGGGGTCCTCCTCTCTCTGTCTCCCCAGTGCAGGACTTCCAGCAAGTTTGCATGGGTGCTGAAGATCTGAGCTCAGGTCCTCATGTTTGCAAAGCAAGCACTTTATGGGCTGGGCCATCTTCCTAGTCCTGGAGGGAGGACTTTTATTTTTTTATTAACATATGCTATTGAAGTCATGCTAAGGGCCTGGTTATGGGGCTCCTCATGCCCCATGACCCACATGGGACTTATATCTTATGGTGATGCACTAATCCGGTCAATAGATCATCTCTACTGCCTGGTACCCTATCCTGCTTGACACTGCCAGAACAGGGCTGTAGTGAGAGCTGCTAAATAAGCAGGTGCTCCTTACGACCAAACACAAACTCCATCACTGACACAGCTTTCTGGGGGTCATACACTATTTACACGGAACTCACCATCCACACATCATGTATGTGCCCATTGTTCAGATGGGGACATTGAGGCTGACACAGTTAAATAACATGCCCCACATTGTTCTTCAAGACTGTGTGAGTCTCAGGCCTGCTTTCTAACCACTAGCCCAGTAATGTTCCTGTGGCAGCTGGTGCAGCTGACGTTTATGTCAGAGGTACGCCCTCCCATAGACATGGAGCAAAATCCCTGAGTTGTGTTCTATCAAGGACCCTCAGTCTGCTCCTGCCTTCCTTCTGGGTGCTCAGCCCATCCAGGCCACTCCTCTAGGGGCCATCCCAGGACAGAGAGTAGGGGGCACAGGGATAAAGGGATTGTGGGATGTGGGGGCGAGCATGGAAGCCACTGCTCTGCCTGGGAATTTGAGTTGGAAATGAGTGTCAGGGAAGATACCTAGGAACCTGTCACTGAATGATTGGCAGGATCTCATCAACAGAGAAAAGGGAAAAAGACAAGCAAGGGCCTGGCCTTAGGGGAGGCTATGGGCAAGGCTCTGGGAGTACAATTGAGGCCCAAAGAGGCTCTGCATCCAAGGCCACCTGAAGGCTGGGCCAAGGAGTCAGGTGATTGAAGGTCTAGAAACTATGTTTAGTGAGCATTTTATTAGAAGCCAGGTGTGGAGGTCAGAGATTATGAAAATATGGTCAAAGAGTCTAGGTCAACTGCTGTGTGCCTGGGAGCCTCCACATCCCTGACCTATTGTGACACAGATCCTATGTGTTCTCTCCTTGGATCATGCTCCCTCCATAAAACAGCTTTACTGGAGTGGCCCCTGCTGACAGACTCCTGGAATTGTTGGATGAAAGAGCCCATAGGTGCCTGGAGTTCCATGGCAGGGCTGGGCGGAGTGCAGCAGCATCCCACATCAGATCCCAAGGAGGTGGAGAAACAGCCTTTGGGATCGGGGGGCACCAGGTTTCTCAGGAGTTCCCACCCTCTGATAGCTAGCTACCAAACATGTTCCTGCAGCTAGGAAGCATGACATGAAAGTCTCCGCCCTGCCAGGTTGGCCTGTGATTGTTAAATGACAGACGCCAACACCCTGACTGCTGACTGCTGGCTGGTGCTGACATTGACAGGGAGAGGTGAGAGAGCCTCCCACAAGAGTGCCCGCACTTGTCATTGGCTGTGGGGTAGGCAGAGCCACACAGCTGATTCCACTACCAGGTGGGTGTCACAAGGGATGCCTCCAACGTTGGCTGTAGCTCAAGGACAAACTGAGGGAGGACCTTGGGCTCTCCACAATGCCTGTGCCTTGAAGTCTTTGCCTGTCCTTTCCTGGTTTGACCTCACAGGGGAGACAACAGAGTCCAGAGAGCCTCATTAACTTCTGCAACGCCACAGAGGCACTTGATGTGGCAAACAGAATGACTGTTATTATGTTTTATAAAAAGAGAAAAATGGTTCAGAGAGGTTCGGTGACTTGCCCTGGGTCACAGGGTGAGTAAGCAGGACACTTGGCCTAAGTCAGAGTAATAAAGCAATGGGCCTTCTTTCACTCACCTGGACAAGGGAGGGGCCAGTAGCCAAGGACTGTCCTGTGGTCCTACATTGGGGTGGGGTAGAAGGGTGGGTTGGGGTGTGGTGTTACAATCTTTGGCTCACACCACTGAGCTCTGATTCTCAGAGTCTCCAGTGAAGATAGCTTCATCAAGTTCATGGGTTAGCTTGTCAATTTGAGACAAAACTAAACATATTTGGGAACAAACGGGAAACATCAATGGAGGAGTTGCCTCCATCAGATTGACCTGTAGGCAAGCCTGTGGGGTCATTGTCTTGATTGATAATTAATGTATGAGGGCCCACCAAGGGCGGTGCTGCCTCTAGCCAGGCAGTCCTGGGTGGTATAAGAATGCAAACTGAGGGAACACACCAATAAGGAGCGTTTCCTCATGGTGCCTGCCCTGGCTTCCCACAGTGATGGGCAAAGAGAAGGACAAGTAAACCAAAGAAGCCCTTTGCTTCTCTAAGCTGCTTTTGGTCCATGTTCTATAGAGAACCAAACTAGGACACAATATACTTGTTGATTTCTTATAAATCAAGAAAACCATTACATATACTAATAAAATATCATTTTTATACCCACCTGTGTAGAAACATAAACTTTAAATTATTTATTTTTCTAGATCTGGAGCTGGGACCCAGGCCTTCATGCATAATGTCCATGTATAAGCTCCACCATGGAGCTATAATATAAGGGAAGGCATCGCCAGAGGCAAAAGAAAAAAAAATAAGAGGACAAAAAATCAGAATGTGGCCCCTCTCTGCCTGTCAGCCTCTGCCCAGCCCCAACGTTGGAACGATGAGAGAAAGGACAATGCGCACTGGGGCGTGGGAGGGAGGGTGACACCCAGGGGTGGCAGGGAAAAGGCTGTCTTGTGAATGCAGGATCTCTCCAGAAGGGGCAGAGGGGTGGCAGGAGGAAGAAATGATGGAGACAATAACTTGAAGGTCTGATAGGGGCTTCCATGACAATGGTCAGGAGACATCGAGGGTCCCAGCATTCATGAGAACCTAGAATACCAAAGCCGAGAACTTCCTAAGGCACAGCACTGATTTCCTATGGTTTCTATGACAAATGGATACAAACTTGGTGACTTAAAGCAACAGTCTGGAAACTCAAAATCTATGATCTGTCATGAGGCCATCCATAATCAGGTGTGGCAGGGTCACATTATCTCCTTTGCTCCAGGAAGCATCCATTCCTAGTTCTTTCTAGTTTCTAGTGAGACTCCTCCACTCTCTAGGCCTCATCACTTGTTCAGAGGTCATACTGCCTGCCTCCTTCCCTCTAACCCTGCCTTTCCCTGAAAGAAATTCTTGTCACAAGGCCTCTGATAATCCAGGATCATCTCACTCCAAAATCCCTAATGACTTCTAAAAAGCCCTTCCATTAGGTTCCAACCACAGAACCCAGGATTAGCACCCAATAATGTATGGAGCCATCCCACACGTGGAGAGATCGCCTGCAGCCAGCCCACTGGCATGAGCCCTGAAAGCACAAACACAAACTTGGGAGCAGAGGGAAGCAGGCCCTGCATTGGAGGTAGAGACCCCATCGGAGTGAGCCGATACAGAACAGGCAGTAGAGAAAGCTGGTCCAGCTCCTAATCAGTGCCTTCCTTCTCGGCCAGCATTCATGCAGGAGTTGGTTCCCAGCAAGCTTAAGTTGTTCAGGAGTAACAGTAATTAGCACAATTGTCCTAAAATATTGTAAGGGCAGGCAGCATCCCCTTTACAGACAGGACAATGAAAGTCTAGAATGGGGGTCTGGTTTTATCTGAAGGTAGAAACAATACAAGGATTTTCCTTAGTCTCCTACTGCCTTCCTAAACCATCGTTTGATATTTTATCATTTCTTGCCCCATTTTTCCTCTCTTCTCTTTTCTTTTGGCTCTTTAAAGTGATGGACAATTAGAAGAGATTGCACCAGAAGTGTTTTGTCCTCAGATGCATCTGCTGCATCTTTTTTGGGTTTGGATGGGGATTGGGAAACAGGCCCTTGGAGTCAGGCGTTCACTCTAGGGGGAGGAAAGTGGAAGTATGTGTCACCAGCCCTATTTTCTCTTGCCACCTGTTGTGAATGGCACCTTCCTTAAAACAAAAAACTGTTGTGAAAGTTTTGTTAGTGAGGGGTGGGTCCTAACCATTTGGTTGGGCATGGTGCCCCACACCTTTCAACACAGCACTTGGGAGGCAGAGGCAAGCTGATCTCCGTGAGTTCCAGCCAGTCTGATCTGCAGATCGAGTTCCAGGACAGCCAGGGCTGTTACACTGAAAAATCTTGTCTCGAAAAACAAAACAAACAAAAACAAAACAAAACAAAAGTTAAGAAAGAAACTCTGGACATTCTGGGTAGGTATCCTACCAAACTTCAACCTCAGAATGAAAATGGAATTAATCTTCTAATCTCAACTTTACTTCAGAGTGGCTCTTCAAAAGAAACAGAAAACCTCCACGAACCTATTCCCTTGTCTTTAAAATGGATATAGGCACGGATGGCTTTGGCAAGCTGTCCCACTCTTCAGCACGAGCCCCGGTCCCCTCGGGCCATTTCCACAACTCCCCATGTGCGCCATCACCTAAGGCCTTTAGGGCCCTGCGCCGGGCGCGCGTGGGCAGGGGAACGCGAGGGTACACTCCGCTCTCACAGCCTGGAGGTCGCACTCGCCTTCCGCTTCCCACGCGCGGACTTCGGGGCCCACGCGGAGGGCGGGCCGAGCCGGAGCCTTTGTGTTCAAACCGGCCAATGGGCGGCGACGGAGGGCGGGGCGGGCCGTCTGGGCCTGGCCAATGGGCTGCAGGCTGTCAGCATTGACTGACAGGCGCACACATACACACTCGGCCACGCGCGCGCAGCCCTGCCCCACTCGCGCAGCGCGGGCCTCCATCGGCTGCATTGTCCGCCCACCGACCCCGCGCCGTCCCGCGTCTCCGCTCCGCGAGTGTCACAGCCCCTGGCCCGGCTCGGACCAGCCTGAGGCGCCGCCCTCAGGACCCCGACGCGGGAAGAGCCACGCAAGGTAAGGGACGGAGTGGTCCCGCCTCCCGCGGACCCGCGCCTGCCTGACTCGGGTCGCCGTCCGACCGAAGCGCCGTCCTGCGCAGCCCTGTCCGGCCAGGCCGGATCACCCCAGCCCCCGCGCGGCGCACGCCCCGGGCCACCCGCGGGCCGGCGCCCTGACGCATCGCGGTCACGGGGAGGGCGCTGTCCCCAGGCGGGACTTCCCCAGCAGCCTCCGGGGAGGAGGGCAGCCAAGACCCAGCCGCCCCAAACCGGCCCAGGGCAGTGCCACTGACCGATTCCTGGCACTGAAGTTCCCAGCCTGCGCCACCGTCGCCTGTCACAACTCTAGGGGGAGGAGAAAGAGAGGCCCATTTAGCTCAGTTCCAAAACAGCTTAACCCAACCAAACCAAAACAAAGCCATCGCGCTGCGCGCCGGGACGTGATTTAGAGTCAGGACAGGGGTGAGCGCCTGGAGCACTCTGTGTGTCCCACGGGAAGTAGAGTGGAAATGTCACGTGTAAGATTCCTCAAGATCGGGGCTAAGTCTCAATTGTAATGAAGGCTCCGAAGTGGGGGAAGGATGTTTTATTTGAGGGTTTTGTAACTGATGGCGGGGTAGAGAAGTGTCTATCCCAGGGGCTCCCCACAGTGTAGACCTTTGTCATCTTGTGAAACCTGTATGGCTGCTGTGGTAAACTATTTTGTGACAACAGGATGCAGCATGAAAGATAAAGATAAGGGCCATACAGTTCGGGGAGTGCTGGAAGGTGGCACACTGTAAGGGTTCAGTACCCTACCTCCCCACCTCAGAACGTTTAGATTCTTGCCAACAACAGCGTGGGTTCTGTCTAAACATGTTGCAATGTTTTTCCCCTGGCAAAGGCTTCATCTGCTGCAGCAGGGCAAGGGTTAAGAGGGGGAGGGTGTGGGTATCTGGAGCTGTCAGGTGGGGGTGGCAGTCATGGGTGGAACTACCTTATAAGGATTAGAATACAACATAGGACTCAGGCCAACGTCCTGCTTTGGCTACTACCAGTTGGTCCTTTTACCAACCCGGCTAAAGAGAGTCAAGGATGCCAGATGGGCATCCCTCCTGGGAAGGCGCCAATTAGCCCAGACAGGAGGCTGCTTGTCTTGCTAGCTGGATGAACCTGACCTTCTGGTTTCTATGGTCAGGGTTTGGGTGTGTTTTCCACCACTGGGAGGTCATTGTCGACCAGGAATATCAGAAGTGATACAAAGTCACAATACCTGGGACTCTTGTTAGTTTTTGTAATCCTTGCTGGCCCAGGTTATGAGTTGCCTGTTTTGGTAATCTGAGATATGAGTTCCGATTCCAGAGATGAAACGTTTGTTTACCTTCCCTCACATGGTGGAAGGTCAGGTCTTTTCACCTTGGCCTTCTTACCAATTTCACCCCACCCCACGGGGTGACTGTGACTGCCCTGTAGGCCAGACTGCAACACCACAGCTCCACCTCTATGTTAGTTCGTTAGCAAATACTCGTTGTGTAAGTGCTATGTAACCACATAGTTTACAGCTGTGTTCCAAGGGTATGTTATATGGAGCCATAATGCTTCCCAAACAACTTGTAACAACTTGTAAACCTTTTGATGGAATGCTTAGGTCTAGGTCCCTGCAGCCCCTCAGGTGTGAGCAGAGAGAGACCTGGCTAGTGTCCCAGGTTCCTCCCTTGTAGAAGGGTGATGATGGCCACCTTGCTTATGCCAGGGTCATTGATGAGTAGGAAAGGAGCCAGACAGCTAGGAGTCATCTATCATTGTCATTGTTACATCACGATACGCTGAGGGGCTGCAGAATATGAGCACCATGGCAGTGTAAGTGGGAAGGGTTTCTGCTACAGGGATGTGACTAAAAGGAAGCAAAGGAAGGCATGCCCAGTGGAAGGGGAACAGTGGGTGTGAGGCTGGATGGTTTAGGAAGAGGATAAAGCACTAGTGGGGGGAGGGGAGGGGCTGGAGAGCACACCCCAGGAAGTCATGATCAAAAAGTGCTTGTCACATGTCACTCTCTGCTGCACATCAGAGGCCTATCTCAGGCTCCCACAGAGCTCAGTGCCAAGGAGGATAAAGACAAACAACCTATGGACTAGGAAACCTTGTGAAAAGGGCCTTGGAAGAGGCTCCCTGAGTCCTAAGTAAACCCCAAGGCAGGGAGTGGCCAGAGGTGACTGGAGAGAGATGCCCCCATCTCTCTGGGGTGCAGGGCATCTGTTCTCTCTAGTGAGATAGTGCCAGCAGCTCTCCTCTGGGTAGCCTCATACCTTAAATGTTGTCCTGTCTCCCTCAAGTCTTTCTTCAGGACAAGGTTCCCTACTCTTCCCCCATCATGTCAAGACGAAGCCAGCGCCTCACACGCTACTCCCAGGATGACAATGATGGCAGCAGCAGCAGTGGCACAAGCTCCGTGGCAGGCAGCCAGAGCACCCTATTTAAAGACAGTCCTCTCAGGTAGGAACAGAGCAGGCAGCTCTGCCTTTGCCACTCTTGTGGATGGAGATGAGACTCCTGTGCTTGTTTGGTCAAGAGGGGTCTGCCTTTCTTCAGGAATCTGTAAGGATCCCAGGACCCAGGATGCTGCCTTCTCCACACACTGTGAGCAGGGGCCACCCAGAATCAGATTCAGTGAACAGGAAGTGGGGAAAGGCAGCTTCATACAAAAGCCAGGCAGGAAATACCAAAGCTGTAAGTGGGGCTTACAGCAGCAAGTCTACTATGGACAGGTGTGGCAGTCCAGCTGCCTTCCCCAGGCCCACACCTCATACTTCACCATCTGTAGGGCCTCAGTAGCTGGTCCCTGACTCTGGACAACAATGCCTTGTCATCCTGCCTCCTTATAACCATGAGGCCCCTAAGGCTCTGGGAAGCCAGGTCAGGTTTGTCCAGATTTTCATTAGGTTGTGGAAACTCCTAGTCCCACTAGGAAGCATGGGACAATGTTTGGCTTTGAAGTTATAGACCTGACTTGAATGATGGCCCCTCTCTGGTGAGATTCAGTGAAGTACCTGTGCTCAGAAATAGAAGTAGATGGGTTGTTGGTCTCCTGGCAACGAGGCCTACCCATGCAAAGTAGCCCTGCCAGAACTGTTGGCTTTCCTGGCCTGGCTAGGCTCACTTCCCTGCCTCTCCCCTAATGGCTGACCCACAGGACTTTGAAGAGGAAATCTAACAACATGAAGCGCCTGTCCCCAGCTCCACAGCTGGGCCCCTCCTCTGACTCCCACACCTCCTACTACAGCGAGTCTGTGGTTCGGGAATCCTACATAGGCAGCCCCCGGGCCGCATCCCTTGCCAGGAGTGCCCTCCTGGATGACCGTCTACACAGTGAGACATATTGGAGTGAGTATCCCAGATCTCCCTCCTGAGACCTGGTCTCCAAATTTCCACCCCTGTCCGTGTTCCCAATGCTCCTCTTAGTAACCCTCAGCCCCAGGCCTACTAGGGTGGAGGCTGTGGGAGCTCACCCAATGTCCTCCCCTGCCAGGTGGGGATCTACGAGGGAGGAGGAGAAGAGGCACAGGTGGCTCAGAGAGCAGCAAAGCCAATGGGCTCACCACAGAAAGCAAGGTCTCAGAGGACTTTTTTGGCTCTTCCTCGGGCTACTCGTCAGAGGATGACTTTGCAGGTAGGTACTGTCTCATTAGCCCATGTGAGTGGACTCTAGGGCTACAGGGGACCAAGGACAAGGGGCGCCCTGACAGTGTGAGAAGACCTCACATGTTGTAGGCACTTCACAGCTTCACTGAGAGCTTGGGATAGAGTGTCAGTAGTAGAGAATTTGCCTAGCAAACATGCAACCTTGGGTGGTTGTCTGTCTCGTGTGTGTGTGTGTGTGTGTGTGTGTGTGTGTGTGTGTGTGTGTGTGTGTATGCATGTACACCTTACTACACATGTGCACACCTTACTAAGTGTTGAACCAAGTTCTCCCTCCTGACTCAAGCAGTCCCTTACTTAGGACTTTTGTGTCCTAGGTGTCCTCCACTAGTCTGTGAGTGATCCATGACCATACTACTGTGTTTAGGGCAGTTTAACCTGGGATTCAAGCATGGTCAATACTCAGTAATTTCTCTTACATGCAGGAGTGATCCCCTCGTCTGGTTCTAAGCAACTGCCTGGAGATTGTCAGCCAGGAGAGGGGTGGAAAGGGGAAATAAATTGTCAGGGCCTGGGGATGTGGCTTAGAGGCATAGTGCTGTAGCAAGCACAGGTTCTAGATTCAATCTGCAGCACCAGGAAAAAGATGTTGGAGATTTCCCATTCCATCAATTCACAAACATTCCTTGACCTACTGTGTTCTGGGCCAGTCTGATACTCTGGGAGCAGGATGTAAGGCTTCAGCTCAAGGAGAAATCAGGTTCCATATCCAGGGCTCAGGATGACAGGAGTTGAGTTTGCTTCCTTCCCTTCCCTGCAGGCTACTCGGACTCTGACCAGCATGGTTCAGGGGCAGGGTTAAGGAGTGCAGCATCTCGGGCAGGCTCATTTGTCTGGTCACTGGTCACTTTTCCAGGTGGGTTCTTGCTGTGTGCTAGGCTACTTCTGTACTCTGCAGCAGTCATTTCTTACTGTATCTGATTGGGCACCCAGGTCTACTGAGTCAGGAAGGCCTGTTGTGGAATAATCACTGGGCGCCAAGAGCTGTGGGAAAGCCCTGGCTGAACATAAGTCACTGCAGAACAGGTTGGGGTATAGGGAGACTGAGCAGGTGAACTTGCAAAGGGGTACTGTGGGACAGAGGGGGCAAAGGTTGGGCAGGGAACTTACAGATGGGGAAAGGGTAGTGTGCTAAATATGACCAAGTCTTAGGCTTAATGGCCACTTTTCAGGCCGACTCTTCAGTCTTCTCTACTGGTGGGTTGGCACCACCTGGTACCGCCTGACAACTGCTGCCTCCCTCCTGGATGTCTTCGTCTTAACCAGGTGAGTGAAACTGCAGCCTTGATGATGACTCAGAAAGACCTGGTAGCACAGGGCTTGATAGAGCATCTGAGCTTGAATGTTGCTCACCATGTAGCTTTTGGCGTAGGCAGGTTTTCCTTCCTAGTTAATAACTCTTCCAGCCATACTCTGGAACACAGGCTTGTACATCACCTGGGTCATTCCTAGGAACCAAGCTCAGCCACTTCTGATCCTCAGAGAAAGGGTGGCTTTGCTCCCACTCGCAAACCACAAACCTTGAAGCATTAATTCAAAAATAGGGTAGAAAGTCCTGATTCCTCCTCAGGCCTGTGACAGGCTACATTCCAGAGGTCCCTGTTCATGGTCAGAAGCCATAAAGAGGCATTGTCCAAGGATGCTGTGGGGTTATCCCCAAGTTCCCAAACCAGCAGAGCAGAGGCCTAGGGCCATGTGGGCAGAAAGCAAAGGCTAGACCCAGTCAGGGCATCTCTGGCCAAGTCCAGGTCATGGAGCATGACTAGTGTTGCTGGGAAGAGGGGCAGTCACCAAAGAATCCGAGAGAACTGAGAATCAGTCAAGGGCACTCAGAGTCTGAAGCCAGTCTGAGCTACATAGGAAATCCAGGTCAGCCTGCCTCAAAAAATATATGTATGGTATGCATGGTGGGTGTGTGGGGTGGCTGGAGAGTTAAGAACACTGGCTGCTCTTCCAGAGAGTGGATTCCTAGATCTCCCAGAGTTAGATTCCTAGATGGTGGCTCATAACGGTTTGTAACTTCAGGTCTAGGGGATATAACACCCTCTTCTGGACTCTGAAAGTATCTACACTCACCTGCACATACATCTACACACATAAGTTTTAAAATTCATAGAGCTGGGGCTGGACAGATGGCTCAAAGGTTAAGGGCACTGGATGCTCTTCCAGAAGTCCTGAGTTCAATTGCCAGCAACCTCATGGTAGCTCACAACCATCTGTAATGAGATCTAGTGCCCTCTTCTATCATGCAGGCAGAACATTGTATACATAATAAATAAATCTTAAAAGAAAAATAGAGCCCAAATCTCCCCACTCTTAGGCCCCACAGGTACCATTCTAGTGCACTAGACTGGCTCTCATCCCATGGGAAACTCAAGGGTACATGTTTAACTCTAGTTTAGAATTCTAGAAAAGTCCCAAGGGACTGAGTGGAGCTTGGAAGCCCAGATCCCACATGCTGACATCAGCTTCTGTCTGTCCTCCTGAGGTCCAGGCACTTCTCGCTGAACCTGAAGACTTTTCTGTGGTTCCTCCTGTTCCTGCTGCTCCTGACTGGTCTTACCTATGGTGAGCGGGCTGGAAGAGAGGGAAGCTAGAGGGAGGGGCAGGGTGTGCCCCTGGGCTAAAAGTGATCCAGGGGTAGGGTGTGACACTCACTGGGCTAACAGTGATCCAGGGACAGGGTGTGACAGATGCTGGACTAACAGTGATCCAGTGGAGTGGGTCACAGACAGAGCCCTGGACCTGACTTTCTCATCCCCCCAACCCTACCATACTGACCCAGGCTGTCCTGTCTGAGAGTATCTCAGGCTGAGGAGATATGCCTCTTCTGACCTTGCTCTTGCTATGGTACAGAGTGCCTCTGGGAGGAACATGCCCCTGGACAGCCACTCTGTGGGTAGCAAACAGGAACTCTGCGCTATTATTAGGAGCAGCTATTTTTCCTCTATTCCAAATCAGGACAGAGTGTGCAAGTCATTTTTATAAGATCAAGTGAAACCTCTGGCTGTCTTTAAGCTAGAAGCTGTGAAACAGCGGAAAAAAGAACTGACTGGGACATTAAGAGCTGCTTCTCCACAGCCCTGCCTCATTTGGCCTGTCACAGGACCTTCTTGTCATCTTTGCCTTGTGTATTCTGCTTCTCATTGGACAGTTCCACTGAGTTTCCAGTGTCATGTGATGTGGCTGTGTAATCCCAGACTCACTTTCAATGACTGCAATAGCTTGTAGAGAGTTGGTTTTACAGTCTTTTGTTTTGTTTTGTTTTTTCCCTTTTGGGATGGGGTTTCTCTGTGTTAGCTCTGGCTGTCCTGGAACTCTGTCTTCCAACTCACATCCACCACCACTTTTATTAATAAGAAGGCGGGACATTTCCCCAAATGTTGGTTTCCTTTTTGTTTCCTGTTACAAGAATAATAATTATTTTATTACTCATGATAGCATAGTGTTTATCCTGTCAGCATTTTCCCAGGTGTTGAGTACAGCTCAGTCTGAGCTTCACTGTTCTCTTATAGGGTTGGAGGAGCTGGTGTCACAGCCAGGGAATGTGTAGTTGGGAGGGCTCAGGGAGTATGTATATGGTGATGTCTACACAAGCTAGTGACTGTGTATACTCCATTCCCCTTGCTGCTCATGGCTGATTAGTGGCAAATATGACTTGTTTTTTCAGGCCCTCTCTGTTTCTCTGTGGCTGCAGTCTTGGGCCCTGGGGCCTCAGTGTCCCACCTTGAAAAGGGGGGCTGTGTTCTCTTGAGTGATGCTCAGTGTCAGCAGCCCGTGGAGCTGGGGAGCTGCTAAGCCCACTCACAAATGGCTGCTTGAGCCATTTAAACCTTCTTCTGGATAGGGCAGCCAGTGGTGGTTGTTGTGAAAGCTCCCCCAAGAGACTGTGCACTGAGACAGCGAGGGCTACCATCAGGGCTGGGTTCCACCCCTGGAAATATGGAGCTGGTAAAGGAAGGTGCTTTCACATAAGTGTCACTGTCTTGGAATGATCGAAATAACACAGAGACTGATATGAGCATGAATGAGCTGTGAGGTCGTGGGATGTTGTTTCTACCCATGGTAGAGCAGGACTCACAATGAGTGACACAGGCCATATGACACATTCTAAGCACTCTCTCCCTGTGCCTAGGTGCTTGGTATTTTTACCCCTTTGGGCTGCATACATTGCAGCCCACCTTGGCCTCCTGGTGGGCAGCAAAGGAGAGTAGGAGGCAGCCAGAGGTGTGGGAATCCAGAGATGCCTCTCCACACTTCCAGGTGAGTCTGTGGGTGCTGAGGGTGGTGAGTAGACTTCTGCAGCCTGACTTTGCAGGTGCACCCCAGCTCACATAAAGCCACAAAACCACAACACCTTTTCTGGCTGTTTGAGGCGTAGGTCATGACTCAAGTTGTGTACATGCTCAGAAAGCAGAAGGAAGGAGCTTTGTTGCCTTTCAATGTGATTTCTCCATATTGCCATGACTTCTGTGTGTAACATCCTGATCAGGCACCCCCATTTCTCCCCCAACTTAAACTTGTGGCATAAAACTTCAAGTATGTAGTAGCTGTGGTCTGGAGGGCCCAGTGGGCCCTTTTGGGCTGAACCAGGTATTGTTCTTTTGTTACAGTTATAGGAATAAAGCTGGAGAAGGAGGTGGTGGTGTGGTCCCGAGTGGGGGTCCTGAGTGGGGGGGTCCCAAGGTAAGGGATCATGTGGGAGAGCATAATAGGTTCCATAGCAGGTGAGGGTGACAGAGGTGGAGAGAATAACACACCAGGCAGATAGAGCTTGAATGAGGAGTTTATTTAGAAAGGGGAGTGAGGGGGAAGGGAAGAGACTTAGGGGCACCCGGAACAGAAGAGGGGGAGACAGGAGGGGAGCAGAGCTGGAAGGCATAAGAGGGTGTAAGTGGGCAGGGGTCTGACTTTTAAAGGGGTCCTTTACACCTGCCTGCAGACTAGTACTCATGGAACCCTGGGCTGACCAGAGTACTGCCTGAGTGCATTCTGCCAGGTGACAGGGGCAGGCCAGCGTAATGCCCTTACACCAGGACAGGTGGTGCTGGTTGTTTAGTGGGCCTTCAATGGGACAGCTGCCCCCAGGTGCTCTTTGTTCACCTGTCAAGCTAGCCTGGGCTTGTTCCCATAGCAGCTCAGCTGTGTTCTAACAAGCCAGACAGTTGGGACCTGGAAGAACAAGTATTAGGGACTGACCAGATTCAAGGAGAGGGAGGCAAGGAGAGGAAAGCCCCCCCCCCCACAACAAGTAACCTGCCAGGCCACTCTGCAGAAGCTGCAGACATGGGAATGAGAGACAGAGGTCAGTTTATAATCTGCTCAGGTCTTAAGATGGGGCAGATCCAGGCTGTGCTCTCCAGGGGCCTGTAGTCAGTTGTGGTAACAAGTGGACATATAACCAGAATGTAGTAGAAATACAGGATACCCAAAACTCTGTCCAGGAGTTGGGGGCCTTTTTCAGTGCACAGGTAAGAGACCTGAGTTCAGATCCCCAGTATGACTAGTGCATACCTGGTGCTGGGGTTGGTGATGGAGTCGGGTGGATCTCGAGGGCCTGGCCAATCAGGCTAACTGAAATGGTGAGCTCCAGGTCCAATGTGAGAGCCTGTGTCTAAAAATAAGGTGGAGTGCCATAGAGGGGTACACATAATGCCAACCTCTGGCCTCCCTTTGTGCATAAACAAGTACATCTTCACATACATGGGCATACGCATATGCACACACATATATGAACATGGCACACAAATGCACACATGTGCACTCACACACTCACACATTTCTTTGTCTCAGCAGGACATGGTGGCTAACACCTGAAGTCCTGCTACTTGGGAGGCTAGGGCAGGAGAATCACCATGAATTTGCAGTTAGTCTGGGCTACATAAGTAAACTGCAGGATAGTCTAGACTGACTGACACCCTTTCTCAACAAAACAAACAAATCCACCCTCCCAACTCTTTGTCCTCTAGTGATTGATTTGAACTTCTCTTGTACCCGATGAGTTAAGCTTTTAAATTGTGTGTTCCAGCAAGTTCCTTTTTCTGAGTATAAATCTTAGTTCTTAAAATGATGGCCTCTCATGTCAGCTGCAAATTCCTTTTAAAGTTAATCTTTGAAGGGATGAGGAGCAAACTCAGATCTTGAACCACTTTTCATGTGGAAAGGAGTAAAGCCAGCAGAGCTTGGCCTGGCTTCTGCTAGTGTGGCACTGTGAAGACAGCTGGTTTGGAGAGGTGATGGCAGGGGCAGGGGCGGGTAGGCTCCAAACAGGATTCTGTGCTTGCTGCTTGCTGCCTTTTGAGTCATGCGAGCATATGCTTAAAACAGAATTTCTACAACCTGAGATCTCTGCCACAAAGTCCCTTGCCCTTTAAGGGACAGTAATTAGATTGCATTTTGTAATCTCTCTAGGCAAAGATTTTGTTGTTTGACCAATAACAATCTTCAGAATTTATGACATAATATCAGATGCCACCCTTGGTCCAAATGGCTGTTACTGTATCTTCTCTGTAGGACATTCCTTTAAATGAGGAAAGTGCAAAGCTTTTAAACCATTCCTCCTTTGGTGTAGTTATGTATGGAAGAGCAAAAGCACGTAAAAGCCAAAAGCTGCCTCCTATCCCAACCTTACGGCTCATGGGATGCTCAAGTGGGTCCCTATGACCATCCTGCAACTTCATGGAAATTTTTCTGGCTAGCTCCTGTGTTCAGACCTCCTCTCCTAGCCACCTTCTCCTCCATGTTGGGATCTGATGTTTACATGTTTAGGGAGCATTGCCCTGCCCCTCCCCCTGCAGTGAATGCCCTATATCTCCTGGCATGTGCCACAGCTACTAGCTGTGTCCCAGCTGGTTTTGCCTTTTTTTTAATTTTTTTTTCAAGAGAGAGGGGGTCTCACTAGATACCCCTGACTGTCCTGGAACTCACTTGTAGACCATGCTGGTCTTGAACTCACAGAAATCTGCCTGCCTCTGCCTCCTGAGTGCTGAAATTAAAGGTATGTACTTTGCGGTCATGTCCCAGCTATGCTGAGTCAGGAGCCCCTTGAATTCTCTTTCTGCCAGCTGTTTCAGTGGCCATACTCAGGAAGCCTTGTGGTAGGCTCCCCTGAACTCCTTAATCTCTGTTCTTTTTCTCTGGCTTCACTAGGCAGAGCAGCGGATTCTCTCTCGTGTACACTCCCTGGAGCGGCGCCTGGAAGCTCTTGCTGTTGAGTTTTCCTCCAACTGGCAGAAGGAAGCCATTCGGCTGGAACGCCTGGAGCTACGGCAGGGAGCTGCTGGCCACGGAGGCGGCAGTGGCCTGAACCATGAGGAGACCCTGTCTCTCCTGGAAGGGTTGGTGAACCGTCATGAAGCTGCCTTGAAGGAGGACTTGCGCAGGGATACAATGTCTCGTATCCAGGTGGGGGAACAGCATTGCCTGGGTGTGGGACTGCACATCCCCTAAGGGTAATGCCATAGAAACCCTTGAAAGTGCACATATTGGGTGCAGGAGGCCTGGCAGGGCATGAGGGAAGACAGTAATATAGAGGTACCCAGTCAAGATGGGGATGATCCATCTTCCATGGTAGGAGTGCCTGGCATAGTGCCTGGCACTAGTAAAGTGTTAGACACTAGGTGGTACTCCTTGTATTTCAGAGCCTTATAGCATATGGCCAGGAGCTGAAACCCTGGAGTTAAAAGTCCCAGAATGAGCCTAGTTAGATTACATCCTAGTCACAAGTGTTCCTCCAAAGGCAGCTGTCAAACTTCAGTCTCTCAGGGTATGGTGACTCGCACTTGTAATCTCATCACTCAGGAGGCAGAGGCAGGTGGATCTCCGAGTTTGAGATCAGCCTTGGTCTACATCTCGGAGTTCTAGGACAGTCAGGGCTACACAGAGCCCTAAAACAAAACAATGCAAACACAAAGACCAGTTTCTTCATATCTGGCAGGAAGAACTGGCCACCCTGAGGGCAGAGCATCACCAAGACTCGGAAGACCTCTTCAAGAAGATTGTGCAAGCCTCTCAGGTCAGTGGGCTGGGCATGCAGTCCTGTACTGGGGATCTCACCCAAACTTAGATCTGTGCTTGCTTCTTCCATGGATACTGCTGGGATGCTGAGTAGACAGGGAGTAGTCTCTCATGCCTTCTCTAGGGGCTGAAGTTGCCTCACATAGATGCTCAATGAGATGTGTATGGGACAAGGATGGTAGTTGTGCTGCATGTGTTTGTGCTCAGTGAACATAAGCATGGGTGAGAATGAGTCTAGCAAGACTCGAAGGATTCTAATTGGTTTGATCTCTGCTGAAAGGGCTGGGAGACCCTGAAGCAGGGATGTGTGATTAAGCAAAGAACAGACCCTCAGATTTCTTTGAACTCTTCATTTCTTGTCCTTGTTCCTTCTTCCTGCTTCCAGGAGTCTGAGGCTCATGTCCAGCAGCTGAAGACAGAGTGGCAAAGGTAATAGCTGCCATCTGGCCAAGGCCTGCTCTGCCACCCCATTAGGGCTCTGCTGGTTCCTTGGGGAAGATTGGTTGAAACTTAGCTTAGGACCCTGCCTGCAGCCTCTTAGGTACAGGGCAGGTTGGTAAGGACTGGGGGTGGCAGGGACAGGTAGGTACTGCAGTGAAACTGGAGCTTGTGGACTGGACTATGTGGCTTATGCTCTTATGACCAAGCTGTAAAGGCACAGGAAGCCATCTCACTTTGAATTGTGCACTCTGAGTTTAGAGGGACTCAGACCAGAATTAGCTCTGAGACGGGCAAGCCAGTTCCCAAGTTCATGTGCTGTGCTCTGCTGCCATACTCCAAGGGTAGTCCTGCTCCTGCACACATACAGTGAGCGATGGGCATACACCTTATGACAGGTGTCATTCGGGGGGGGGGGAGGGGGTCCTCTTCCTTCTTCACCATGGCCTTCTGTTGCTTCTCTCCCTCTGAGATTAGGATGACCCAGGAGGCCTTCCAGGAGAGTTCTGTGAAGGAGCTGGGACGGCTGGAAGCCCAGCTGGCCAGCCTGCGGCAAGAGTTGGCTGCCCTGACTCTGAGACAGAACTCGGTGGCAGATGAAGTGGGACTGCTGCCACAGAAAATCCAGGCTGCCAGGGCTGATGTGAGTTGGAATTACCCAGAGCCAGGGCAAACATCCTACCAAGACCACCCACCTGGGGGCGGGGCCATCAGTGGGGCAGTAACCCTGGCCTGCTGGTCTGGAGGCATATATACTGTTGGACTGATGCAGGACTGATGCAGACCTGGGCTCTGGGGGAAATGCTTCCCATTCCTGGTCATTGTTCCCTGGAAAGCAGTTCCTAACCTCTTTCTTTCCTCTCTCTCTGGGTCTCCTTCCCTTCCAGCTCTGCTCCCTCCTTGAGTGACAGTCCACCAGCCCTGCCATAGCAGCCCCAGCCATTCTGCAAGAGTCTTAGTGACACTGCTTTTGTCCCTAGGTGGAATCCCAGTTTCCTGACTGGGTCAGTCAGTTCCTTCTCCGAGAAAGGGGTGCCAGTAGTGGACTCCTACAGAGAGATGAATTGCATGCTCAGCTGCAGGAGCTGGAGAGCAAGATCCTTGCCAGCATGGCTGAGATGCAGGGCAAGTCAGCCAGGGAAGCTGCAGCCTCTCTGGGACGGACACTGCAGAAAGAAGGCGTGGTTGGGGTGACAGAGGAGGTAAGGGATGACTACCCTCCTGGCACACTGCTTTCTTCCTGGAAGCTATAGACTTGAACAGTCCTACACTGCCAGCTCCTTGTACATTCTAAGACATAAGTGATAGACCCTCCTGGCTGGAGGTTCAGGTGTATGTTCTGGGCCAAGTGTGGATGGTGGGGGTGTATAAGACCTGCTTGGGTACTATTGGTGCCAGTCTAGTAGTCAGTCCATGGGTATGCATTTAGTGTCTGTGCCCCATTCACATCAAACTGTCTCCTGGGGACATGTTTTAGCAAGTGCACCGGATCGTCAAGCAGGCCCTGCAGCGCTACAGTGAGGATCGTATTGGAATGGTAGACTACGCCCTGGAATCAGGAGGTGTGTGTGCTGTCTTCACCACTTTGCCTTATCTTGGTCCTTAAAATGGCTAGTGCTAAGCCCAGGCAGCCCAGTGCTAAGCATACAGGGCTTGGGCCAGTATCAACCAGACTCCCAACCAAGCCAGAGATGGCTGGGAGAGGCCTTGTGAATATGGGTTAGAGCTAAGTACTGGGCTTGAGGTACATGTCCCTCATGCTCTGTGAGGAATCCGGTAATGGCTCTTCAGCTCTGGAACCACCAGAGTTTATTGGGCCTCCCCACTGTGAGTTTTAAAACCTTTCTTTCCTATGACAGGAGCCAGTGTTATCAGTACCCGGTGTTCTGAGACTTATGAGACAAAGACAGCCCTCCTCAGCCTCTTTGGCATCCCCTTGTGGTACCACTCACAGTCACCCCGAGTCATTCTCCAGGTGGGCAGTCAGTGAGAGCCTAGTGCACCCTAAGCACAGTGGGGTATGCCCGTCTCAGTCAGCAAGACCTGGATTAAAGCCCCTTATCTGACATGCCTTTCACCCCCTCCAGCCAGATGTGCACCCAGGTAACTGCTGGGCATTCCAGGGGCCTCAAGGCTTTGCTGTGGTCCGTCTCTCTGCTCGAATCCGTCCCACAGCTGTCACCTTAGAGCACGTGCCTAAGGCCTTGTCACCCAATAGCACTATCTCCAGTGCTCCCAAGGACTTTGCCATCTTTGTGAGTACCAAGTCTGTGCAGGGGTGGGGTGGGGTGGGGGTGGGAGTTAAAGGAGGGGTGTCTTGGCTAAGAATCACATTTAGGTGGCTCTGGTGGCTAGGGAGTTAGTGCATTTAAAAGAGGAGAGCCATCTGAGACCTGGTTCTTTAGGGTAACTGTCTGAGGCTGCAGTGCAGACAGCAGTGTGAGAGTGAAGTGGTCCTCCCTGACTCTTCCCCATCCCTGTATGCTTTTCTGCAGGGCTTTGATGAAGACCTGCAGCAGGAAGGGACACTTCTTGGCACATTCGCCTATGACCAGGATGGGGAGCCCATCCAGACCTTCTATTTCCAGGTACAGGATTGTGTGCTCATGGGGTGGTCCCTCATAGCATCAATAGCAGGCGTCTTCCAGTACTCACAGTGCCAGGCACAGGGCTCAGAGAGCTGTCCTTCATCCTGCCTTAGTTCAGGGTATAGGGTAGAGATTACTCTCCTGTCACTGTCACAGAGATGGCAGGGGCGACACTGAAGTGAGTTTTATTTTATTAAAGGAGGGTTGTGACAAGGATGTAATTATGATGGAAGTTCAGGATGATCATGTGGGCATCTGGCCTGCATATAAGGGGATATCCAATCTTCTCTGCCTGGTAGGGGCAGGTTCTGGAGCTCAGTTCATTTTAGTTCTTTGTGTTGTTTCCCCCCCCCCCCGTGTGTGTGTGTGTGTATGTGAGAGAGAGAGAGAGAGAGAGAGAGAGAGAGAGAGAGAGAGAGAGAGAATTTTGCTTGCATATATTCTGTGCATCTTTTGTTTGCCTGGTACCCTAGGAGGCCAGAAGAGGGCTTTAGATGCCTTGGAACCAGAGTTAGACTATAAGCTACTACCATATGGGTGCTGGGAATTGAACTAGATCACATGGAAGAGTAGCCAGTGCTCTTAACTGGCTCTTAACTGGGCCAGCTTTTCAGCCCTGTAACACTATGACTTTTAAGCATAAAATACAGGCTAGATCACACACTTCAGAAGAAAGCAAACCCTGTCTACAAGACTCCCATGAAAGTTCTGCACTGATAATGCTAATTATGGTTGGGAATGAATTCATCGGTCTTGGATGAACTGTACTGGTCCTTGTTACTCAGACTGTTCACATGTGGCCCAAGGGCTGGCTCACAAAGGCTAGTGTGCCCTAGGAACCCTGAAGTCCCCCAGGGCCTTTGACCAGGAAACTTTGTTCTAAGAAATAGACAGAAACTTTAGAAATTCAGTTTTTGTTGTTGTTATTTTGAGCCCCAAGGGAGGGAATATCTAGCTGCTGGAGTGACTCCCCTAGCCCTTCTATTGGTGAGGTGTCAAGGGACTCTGTGACAATGAACCCCTTTTCTCTACCCAGGCCTCTAAGATGGCCACATATCAAGTGGTGGAGCTTCGGATCCTGACCAACTGGGGCCACCCCGAGTACACATGCATCTACCGCTTCCGGGTGCATGGAGAGCCTGCCCACTAGCCCTTTGAGATCTTGTGCCTGCTGCTAGCCACCTGGGAGGCTCACCTTTCCCAGCATCTATCCCTGCTCTGAGAATAGGTGCACAGCACCCCACCACTGCCGACACATGCTTGATAGCACTCACTTCCAGGAGCAGGAACAAAGCATGTGTTGGATTCCCTGCACAGCCAAGCAGCTTGAGGTTGGCAGCAGGCTCTCATGCCTCTTAGTCTTTCTAGAGCTAGATGCCTGCCAGAGTGTATATATGTAGCATGCTTTGGAGGACTGGGAGTCAGCAAGTGAGACTATATTTGGTGGAGGGACTGGCATCAGGGGGCTCCTGGTAGATGCCAAAGCCACAAGGAGGTGAGCTAGGGGGTCTCGTGGCCTTTTAAAGCGGTGCTTAGCACTATGCAGTGGGGATTCTCTGGCAGATGCCTGGTAAAGGATGCTGTGCTCTCCCAACATGGCAGGTACCATGGCCCATAGGGCCCCAGGGGTTTCTTGAATTCTGGAGGTACCAGCTCCTATGTGTCTCTGAGGACTGTAGTCTGTGCCAACCTAGACAGTCCCCAGTGCTAGGGACCATTGCTTTTTCTCCTGATGTGGGGTGAGGGTCTACTCTGCACTTCATCCCTGCTGTACCCTGCCTGTGCCTGCAGCAAGCTTTCCATTCCCCTAGGGGAGGGCCTAGGCTGTCTTTGGGGCCATTCATTCAGGGTTGCCTACACGAGAGGGGAAATGACTTTGCAGGTTCTTCTGATCCAGTGCCAAGGTGTCAGGTGGAAAGGCTACACTAGCCCACTCCCATCTACGAGACCCTAGTGAGGGCCCTGTCCACTCTAAAACAACCCCCTTGGGCTCTCCGCACTGGCTTAGATTCTGTTTCCTTTCTGGCTCCTTCTCTATGTGGGCAGTTGGGTAGGGGGCTGGGAGGGAGGCTGACAGAAGTTACCTTGTGTGGGGAGGAAGAGGCTTTTAGACTAAAGGGCCCTGCTGTATTATATATAGAATTTTCAGGGGTTTTTTTTTGTTTGTTTTTTGTTTTTTAACTAAAAAGCTACAAGCTTGATTCCTAGCCCCATTCTGAGGGGCACCAGCTGTTACTCAGTTCCTGGCCTCTGAGGGGCTTGGTCCTGGCCTATGGGAAGGGCCAGGGGGAGCTGTCAGGCAGGGGCAAGCGGAAGCCCCACTCTCAGGGCTTGTTTTGCGCTCTCCTGTCACAAATGCTGCACTGTTGGTTCTTTTTTTAAAACAAAACAAAATAAAAACAAAATCTCTCCAGACTCTTATTTATGCCTATGCAATAAACAAATAAATAAAAATAAAGGCTGTCCAGGATCAATGCATTATGTTTTGTTTTCTCTCCTGGCTGTCACAGAGCAACTCAGCTGCTCTTGGAGATACAGGGGACTGAATTCTTAGCCAAACCACTGTAGTCAAAGACTTAGTCCTAATTCTCAGAAACCTAGGCCTTTGGCTAAAAACCACTGGGATGAACTTGGAACCCTAGCTAAGGTCCATTCCAGTGTTTTCTGGATTTGAGGACTGGAGGGAGTAAGATGACTTTAGGAGCTGTCAAGAGTACTATGGAGGAGAGTTCTTGTTTCTACTAACACAGGCAGAGGGTCTCAGGCTTAAGGAGGTATCTGTGACCAGTCTGCAGGACCTGTCAGAGTCTGGGGGAGATTCAGCTCAGGGCCTCCTACTGACCATGGTATCTTGCCTAGAGCTGGTTCTTGCCATGGCAGAGAAAATTAAAGCAGGAACTGGTCATCAGGCAGGAGAGGGCACTGGCTGGAGTACAAGTTGGCCCAGAGCTTTGTTCCAGAGTCCAAGGACACGATCTGTACTCACAGTTCATTCCATAAACACATCACTGGGCAGGAAGAGCTCCCAGCAAACAGTCCCGTAACTAGCCATACACCATCAGGGCTGTCTTTGCCACCTGAACAAGTTTTGAATTCTCTGGACCTCTTACAGTCTCACCCTCACAGCATTGTCTCCCTAACTTCCCAGCCCCAGCTGGATACACCCCTGTACCATGGCATATTTCTGTTACATCATCTCAGTGCCAGGCACCAATGACCCTGAACAGCTGCTGCCTGTGATGAGAACCTGGCTACCTCCATCCCACCCCACCCTATAGCCTCTGTCCTAGAAAAGATGCTGCTCATGCAAGTTGCACATACAGAAGGCTGGGTCTTGCCCTTGTGAGACTGAGACTCATGGATTACCAACTTTATTCTTTATTGACTGGGCTGGTATTTTCTCTAAATGGAGAGCTGAGAGGGCTGAGTTCTGCACAGACCTTTGTAGTCCCTATTAATGACAGTTCAACATAATTCAGTTAGCTCCCCTGGCCATACCCAGACCTACCTCCCTGAGGGGCTGAGGCCAGATACCAGAGTGATAGCGATGGCACCTGAACATAATAGTTCTAATGAGCACTATTGCTTACAGGGGCACAGTGAGGAGGAAATGAAGTCCTACTGTGGCCCAATGCTGTAGGAAGGCACAGTCTTCCACTGTGCCTTGTGCCCCATACTGTAGACCCATCACTACAAAGGCACCAGCCTAAGTCAGCCAGAGCCACAAATGTGAAAACGGAGTCACAGAGGGCCTCCTGCTGGCTGCGGAAAGCGGTGAAGTTAGCAGGAACACAGCACTGGAGATAGCCCTTCCCTTCCGAGCTTCAGGGTTGTCAACCTCAGAGCTGGCAGAAGTGACCGCCCATCTATGGAGTGGGCCAGCCCACTCACAGCAGCTCCACACTGCATGTAGCTCGTCCAGAACTAGTACTCACTCGATGAATCCACACAACCTGGAGGCGGGCAGGGTGGGTATCTCTCTACACAGGCAGTTCAAAGCTAGCTAGTGGAGCATTTACACCTGCAGAGGTGGGGCTCCTGGAAGCCCTACTCCCTTCAAGTACCACCAGGTTCACACCAGTGTCCCTGTGGCAGCACCTCCACCTGGAAGGTTGGGCAGGGAACATGACACTGTCAACGTAGAACAAACTTTTATTGTGAATGCTGGTCTGGTCAGTCCATGGCCACAGGGCAGGGGCAACTAGAAAACAGCTGGGAGGAAGGGCAGGGAGGTAAGAGCAGTCAGGAACAAAGGACAAAAGAGAGCTTGGGAGTCAAGTTGGGGCTGAAGAGGGACCCAGCCAGCTGGGTATGTCCTGGCTGAAAAGGAGCACCCCAGCCTGAGGTCAGGGTGCAGGGCTTGCCCACCCTACCCCAGCAGCAGTGCTTTTGATGGCCTAGAAGAATCTCCACTGCCACCTGCCCTACATACCCCAATCGGGTTATCTGGGCTCAGGCCTTTCACTGCCATGGCCGTAGCAACTATGTTGGGATGACATGGCTCAACTCAGAGGAGTACCTCCTCTCCCCCACCAAAAGGAGGTACTATAAAACCTGATTCCAGGAAAGCCCAGATCCAGTCTAGTACCCCATGCTCTGAAGCTCAGCCAGAGATCTAAGTGGAAACAGGAAGATCCTCCAGCAGTTACAGAAACCAGAGCGGCCAGGGCCAGCCAGGCAAGCCCAGGATTGTCTTCAATGGTAAGCCCACCCAGTTCTTTGGATTCACGGCAAGAGTCAGGGTGAACAGCCAGATAGTGAATGCACATGCCTTTAATCCCAGCACTTGGAAGGCAGAGGCAGATGGAGCTCAGAGTTCAAGGCCAGCCTGGTCTACAGAGTGAGTTCCAGGACAGCCAGGGCTACACAGAGAAGCCCTGTCTTGAAAAACAACAAAATAAGTCAGAGTGGGCAGTCCTATAATGCAGTCACCACGCCTTCCACACATCACAGGTGCCACTGAAGAGCTTTTAGCATTACCTACTTGGGAGATTAGGAAGGAAAGGAGAGACAGGGGAAGCCACCACTTTCCATTAAACGGCCCAAATCTTAGATTGGGGGATACCTGCTTTGGCAGAAGCTGCCAAGCCAAAAAGGAGCTTCCTGCTAAGAGGGGCAACTGACCAGGGAAGATAGGTGCCTTGGGCTCCTGAGGTTCCCTAAAGGCTCTGAGGATCTCACTGAGGCAGATGCAGATGGATGGAAGGACAGGGGGCATCTCTTGAAAGCTAGTGGCCAGCCAGGACTGAAACGGAGACTGACAGGGTCAGCTGCACTCCTGCACACATCCCCTCAAACACACACACACACACACACACACACACACACACACACACACACACACACACACACTAAAAAGAATAGAAATTAAGGGCCCAGATGTACGAAAGGTGTGTGAGTAAGGGGTGACAGGTGGGAGATGGTCAGTCCTCGGACATCTAGTCCTTTCTCACATTTTATAAATTACAATCCCCCTCTGGAAAATGGGGGTATGGCAACAAAGATGCTCTGGCTGTGGGCTGGAGTGGGCAGGTGGCGGTCAAAGATGCTCTGCCCAGCTGGTGAGCAGTAGCCAGAGGATCCCATGGGTGGTCAAGTGGACCAGGGGATATTCAGCAGCCGCTGGCAGGAGTCACACAGGCCCCCTGGGACTTCACCTTGTGGCGCTGGCCCCCTCGTCGCCGGCCCCCACTGCTGGGCTTGGGCTAAAAGAAAGAAAGCAGGCACTTGAGAAATGGAGGTCCTCTAAAGCAGGGCCAGGCAGTGGTCAGGAGTTTACAAGGGGAAATGGAGTCTTCCTGGTACTTGTGGGTGTGTGTGGCAATGGCGGTGTAGCTGGTCAGAGAAGCACAAAGGAAACAGTAGTCACTGCTAACTGGGAGAGGGGTTCAGGAAACACAGAACGGGGCAGGAGGCGGAAGAGAGTGAACACCAGAACTGTGCAATAATAGCAACAGATATAGGAGCCTACTCTGACAAGACCAGAGAGAAAACACAAGACAGGCATTAGGGAGAGAGGCACTAGGCCTCCATGAGCTGGACAGGCAGGTGAGCCAATAGTCTGGCGCAAAGGTGGCACAACGACCTGGCAAAGGCCACCTCCCTCATGTGGCAGAAGGAGCTCTAAGGCAGTGTCTCAGGTGCTGGATCTCAGCCACACACAGCACTAGAACCCAAATAGATTCTTATTATGAATAGGAAGCCTTATGGGTATGGTGGCTCATACCTGTGATCTCAACACCAGAAAAGCTGAGGAAGACTGCCTTAAGTTCAAGGCTGGTCTAACCTACATAGTAAAGTTCAGGCCAGTCTGTCCTACAGAGTGAGATCTTGCCTTAAAAAGTAAAATAAAATAAAATAAAAAAATAAAAACAACAAAAAGGGGAACCTTGACATTTTTCTGTTCTTTATTGATTATCAGTCTTGTCCCTCCCAGCACCATGCTGGGGGCCATAGAGACCCTGCTTACCTGTGGCTGGAGACCACTGGATGTAGCAGCCTGTATAGTCGCTAGAGAGGAAGCTTCATCTCCAGTTGGGGGCCCCACTGCTGCTGGAACCCCAGATGGACCTCCTTCTTCTCGTTTGCTCTGGGGACCCTTTTTTGTGGACTGCATTTTGACCTGCTGGGGCTTGGAGTTCATGGGGGAGTTGTTGGTTGTCTGGAGGAGCTGTGGAAGCCAAGTGGGTAGCATGATGTCAGAGTTGCCTGCCCAGTTCTGAGCAAAGAGGATGACAAGGCCACCTCAGGGGCAGAACAAAGAGGCCTTCCCATCCCCATTCTGAAGCAAGAACCACCATAGACTGGTACTGATGCCTCATGCCCTGCCCCTCCCTGCCTAGAAAGACTCCAGCCCTTTCTGGGCCAGCTGATAGTCCTGCGGAGAACTCTCTAAACTTCCGCCACCCTACTCCTGAAAGAGGATCTGGGCTACTCAGAGTCTACTGTGGATCATGCTTTCACTTCAGGCCCCCCCCAAAGATGCAAAATAAATGCCTGTCAGAAGTCATAAAAGCAACCACCTAGGAGTAACTGACTCAGAATCTCCCCTGTGGCCTAAGTTCAATCTCAAACACAGCAGGAAAGAAGACTGACTGGGTCCCATAGGACATTGCAGTGGGTGCTGTAGCCTCTACCAAATTGTCAAGAGGAAGCCTGAGGAAAGCTTCTAAGGAAGAAAAGCCATCTCAGACAAGGAAACCATGTCTTCTTCTATATGGGCAAGGCTCAAATCCTCCACCAAATGTCCTACACAAGACCATGGGTGAGGCAGGCAAAAAGTGGGCTCCAGGAAAAACAACCCAAGCACCATGGCACCTTCCAACCATGCCCCCCTGATACCCAGTACTTATTCCAAATGAACTGACCATGCTGTGGGAAGCCCTCAGGCATAGTCCCAAGCAAGACTCAGGGCCCAGAGGTGGCTTCCCAGACACTCTGTCCTCCTATGCAGCATCACTGTATGCCAATGCCACTTACTCTCCTTCAAGACAGCCTCCAAAGTCCATGACAAGAAGCCTAGGGACAATTCCTGGGAAGCAAAGACATTACGGAAGCCGTCCCCTAGTATTGGCTCAGTTCTGCCAGGGCAGGGACCATGCCTCTAGCCCAGAATGAAGAAGACTCCTGGGTTCTCAAAAGGAGATTGTGGTGCTCATGGTTACTATACTGAAGCTTCCTTGGGCAGGTAAGATTCCCCAGTCATACCTTGGTGATGGTGCCAACAGCCTTAGTGCGACCTTCCCGGAACACCAGCCGCTGGTCTATGTGCAGGTACTCAGGGGTCTTGATAAAGCGGAAGTGGACAGTGGCCTTGTCTCCTGTGCGCAGACAGTCTTTATCCATGCTCAAGATAGTAGCTGTCTGCCGGATGCTCCCACAGTGTACTGCCAAGAGAACCAGAGTCAGGACGTATGACCTATCCTGTTGGCCTCAGGCTAGAGCTGTGTCTCTAGGCCAGGGCAAGAACTCTGAGAGTCAGATACAGCAGGGCAGCCTACTTTTAGATCTGATCCTGACTCCTCCCATCTCTCCCCTACCCAGAACTATGTGGCAGAACCTGAGTGCCTTTGTGGGTACATATGCCTTCCCATAGGACTGTTCCTAGCACCTTGATGATACCACCAGGCACAAAGCTATGCTCTACAATCTTGGCTGAATAAATATTGGCAGGTGGTCCCTGAGGATAGGTCTGGGTCTCAGAGTACCTGCAGGAATTGAACTAAAGGAATGGCTTGGCTCAACAGGATAGACACCTGCCTTGCCTGAAGCTGGAAGCCTTGGGCTTAGATGGCTTGAACTCCTTTGGGAGGGCACCAGTACAGAACCTCTAGGGTTGGCAGGACCTTGGACACCTACCCATGGCTTGATAGCGTGGACTAATTGTGGTGGGATGGTGGAGGACAAGAATCTCAGCCTCAAATTCCCAGGAGGCTTGGGGATTCAGGCGTGGGGAAACCATCACCATGCCTTTCCGGATGGATGAGCGCTTTATCTGAAGGAAAAAAGAGAACACAGAGCTCAAGGACCATGGTGTCCTTCAGAATTACCCAGCCCAGTCCTAGAGATCAAGATGTCTCTCTAGGAATAGGAAGCATTCCAACAGCCCTACCTCTCACTTTCATCTAACGCAGACAGTACAAGGCAGCCTCGGTGCTATGAAGCAAGCTAAACACTGACTGCTACTAGGAGGCAAGAATGACTGCACAGACAGGCAAGCCTTCAAGTGGAAGAAATCAGAGCAGACCTGACCACCAAAGACAAACCATATCCCCCTTTTCCTGGTCATTTTGGCTTACAGGAAGGTAGGTGATCCCAGAGCTAGCACTCACACCTAACCCCAGGAGATGGAAGATTGAGTGGCAAGAGTATGTGGCACAGATCCCATTCATCCTAAGCTTAAGATGGTGACACTGTGCACAGGAGGGATACTCCCCTCTGACTGCACTGTGAACAAGTGACAACTGCTCAGGCTGCAGAAGCTGAGGAGCAGAGCGAGCTTAAGAGACAAACAGTCCCAGGGATGAGTCTCCTCCTCTGTGAGGTCAGTAACCCTCAACTTGCAATGTAGTCACAAGAACTGAAGACAGTAAAGTGCTTGGCCCAGGCTTAGAATTCAAGGAGTTTCTGGAATCATCTTCACTCACCTTCTTCAGTGCAAAGGAGGCTGTCTGGCCACCCCGCACCTCCTTGACAGGCATGCGCTTCCGATGGATTGACTTGACAGCAATGGACAGGAAGTTACCCAAGGGGTCTGGGCCCAGGAGCAGTGTGTCATTCAGCTTGATCAGGCCCCTCAGCGTGGTCCCAGACACCACTGTCCCCACACCCTGCCAAGGAGAAGCCCACAGACTCATTCACTGAGGACAGAGCAGGAAGTGCCCACCAACCATCCACCCCGTGAAGTCCCACTCAAGGCACTCACAGGGACAGAGTAGGTGTCATCTATCTGGAACTCAGCAGGTTCCTCCTCCTTGTAGCTGGTGCGGGGGGACAGGAGGTTGAGAAACATCTTGAGCAGATCAAGGTTCTCGCCTGTGACATTAGAGATCTGGAATATTGGGCACATCCTAAATGGAGGAGAAGAATATAAGGAAGAGGCGCCTGGGCAGCCAAGGCCTCCCATCAGTCACCTAGTTCCTTTGGCTCTACTCTTCACTGCCTTATTTGTCATGAACCAGACATTGCATAGTTTCCTGAGTACCTTCACAGGCTAGGGAGTCAAAGGAGCTGGAGTGGGGCTGGCCCCTGAAATATAGCCCCCAATGGACAGCTAGTGGTACTGAAGACGGCACCAGGCTAGAGAAACAGGCCAGGGCTGGAGAGATGCTCTTCCAGAAGTCCTGAATTCAATTCCCAGCAAAACTACACGGTGGCTCACAACCATCCATAATGAGATCTGGTACCCTCTTTTGGCCTGCAGGGATACGTGAAGGCAGAATGTTGTATACATAATAAAAATAAATAATTAAAAAAAAGAGAGAGAGAGAGAGAAACAGGCCAAATGCCAGGCTTCTCTAAAGCACAGACCATGTCAGGGGACATGGTGGCTGTCAACTAAGCCCCAGCTACAGACAAAGGAAAGGAACAGTTATCAAAAGATGACCTTGGACCAATGAGCTTAAGAGCCTTGGACTGTGCTAGTCAACATCTAGAATCTAGATGTGTGGACATTTGCAGGAAGAGACTGATAGAAGGAATGTCCAATAAACATGTATGCAATGAAAAGACTCACTGAATAAATATCAAACTGACCTGTAATTACAGGGCTTTTGAGAGACAATATAAAAAGTCAGTGGGTCATAAAGACAGTGTTCCACCAACCACAAAAAAGACTGGTGTCTTCTATGCTCAAGACTTCCATTCCAGCACTCAAGTGCCCTCTGGGGGAGTGTGAGGGTTCACCTTGGTTGCCAGCTTGATTGGATCTAGAACCAAGTAAAAAACAAGATTCTGGGTGGGGCTAAGGCTATTTCTGGGAAAGAGCAATTGAATAAGGAAGTCCTTCCTCAATGTGGGCAGGGTTCTGTGTAGAATGCTGGGAGGCCCCTCATAATGTTTGGTGATGGCAGCTTTTCTAGGAATGGTCAGTTCAGAGCACTGGCCCCAGATACTGAGTTTGAGGCCAGGCTGGTCTACAAAGTTAGTTCCAGGGCAGCCAGGGCTATGTATAGAGACCTTGTCTCAAAAAACAAACAAAAAATAAAAATAAACAGAGGTCCAAGGGAGAACAGGGGCAGCAATGCCCTTGCCTGCTCCTTGCTGGCCAATGCGCCTACTGATATTACCACTGTCGTTGCCTTCCTTTACTGACATCACAGTCAAGTTTCTTTGGCCTCGCAACATGGACTAAAGACCAGCAGCTCTGCAGGTATCCTTGAGGACTTCAGCTCCAGAATGAACTAATGAGGCATCCAACCTTGTGGATGAAGCAACTATGGAGCTCATCAAGTAGTCATTGTTGAACTATCCAGCCTGTGTTGTGTGTAAGTCAATCTAATATATCACCTGTATGATATATATTCATTCCATCGATTCTATGGTTCTAGAAAAGACTGGCTAGTCTAGGAAGTTAATAACATCCCCATTTCCCAGGTAAGGATGTGATTTCCCAACTGGGATTCCAATCTCAGAGATCAGTAATTCATAATGTGAGGTGCCCCACTCAGGCTTTAAACAACACTGCTGGCTTAGGAGACTTGTGCAAATGTGAACATTCTATTTCCTCCAATCATGTCCATGAGACCTCATGCTGGACTGGCTGGTTCTGGCCTATGGCTCACTGTGGCCCTGTTGGGAAGGGTGCCTGCCTAGAAACATGTGCTTCCATGCCCTTTAGCCTTGCCCCCATTACCTCTCAGAGCTGAAGTTGGAGGCTGTGACAATCACATCATCTTTGCTCTGCACCAAGACAGGGATCTTCCGGCAGCCTGGTGACTTCAGCAGGCGCTGTAGCAGCTTCAGGGTTTCTTAAAGGGTGAAATGGAACAGAATTAGGGGACATAGGCTTCTCTCTGGCCAGACTTCCAGGGTAAGATGGGTGCACTCAATACTGATACAAGCAGGAGACAGACAGACAGATGGACCAGGGTTAAATGCCACAATGCCTGGAGGAGCAAAAAGGAAAATCAAAGCTGGGTGGGTACATGCTGCCAGTGTACAGAGAACACAGATGGGCCTCTTTTCTAAGGCCATGAGTCTGGACATACAAGGCAAGTGCCTTGGGTTCCCAAGGATGAAGTTCTTCCTATAATGCTCTGCTTTCTGGGTCTCATCTCAGGAATATCTTGGGCATTTACAAATCTGCAGGGACCCTTCTTATGAGACCTTCTAATGGGACAGTTCTCTGTTCAAATTGCAACATCACAGAAAAGGTGCAGAGCCTAGACCCCAGGCCTGTGTGGAAGCTTTGGTGGCTCAGGCCACAAGACCCTCTGCCCAAACTCCTCCATACACATCTGTTTCAATGGTACAGCTGGACACCTGCTGTTGGGGACAATGGGAGAAATGGCAGACTAGGGATTTCATAGATCCTATAATTGGAACCAGGAGGGACAAAGAACAGAAGGAAGATCTAGACTTTGCTTAAATCAAGAGCTAAATAGGAGCAGAAGAAGTAAAGGACTCAGCTAATGGAAACTGAGGCCAAGGTCTAGCACAGACAAGGATGCAGGAGGTGCTGGGCTGAGGCTCTGGAGAAGACCACTCTGAACTGAAGCACTGAAAAACCCAGGGGCTACCACAGCTGGAGGCTTCACTTACCTTGAAGGATGTTAGCAGGACACATGTCAATCTTGGTGACAACCACAAACACAGGTACACTAAGTGCCAATGCCAAGCCTAAATGCTCCTTGGTCATCCCCACGATGCCAGCATTGCTGCCCACCTGCCCCAACAGAAAGGAACTGTCAGGACAAGGAAAGCAGAGACTCCAGCCTGCTCATGAAACTTGGGCTGGATGAAATTCATTGCCTCGAGCTCTGGTGATGGGGACTTAACACCTGAAAAGCAGACCCTGGTGACAAAGCCTGCAACCCCAGCCACTCTGAAGCCTGAGACTGAGGCCTGCCTGGACTACAGAGAACTTTTAGGGCCATCCTGGGAAACTCGGTGACACATGTAAGGAAAATAAAGTAAAAGAAGGGCTGGGGATTAACTTAGAGGTAGACTCTGCCTAGCACCACTAGACCCAAGATTCAGTTCTCAGTAATGCAAAAAAAAACTCAAATCAAATCAACAATAAAAAACCAGAGGAGTCTTGTAAATAATAAGGGCAATTCAAAGAGGCTGGGACGCACAATCATCTGTATTTCCCAAAGTGTGTTCAATTTAACATCCCTAGTTTTCAGTTAACACACTTTTAACACAGGGCTAAAGGGGCTGGACAGATGGCTCAGAGGTTAAGAGCACTGGCTGCTCTTCCAGAGGACCCAGGTTCAGTTCCCAGTAACTACATGGTGGCTCACAACTATCCAAAACTCCAGTTCCAAGGGATCTTATGTCTCCTTTTGGTCTGCTACAACTACCTGCATGCAGGCAAAATGCTCATAAGCAGAAAATTAAAAATAAATACACCTTAAAATTAAAGTATCTCTGGCAGGAATACAAGATACTGGCTGCCTCTGGAAACAGAGGAAGAAGGGAAAATTTTTACTACCTTTTCTGTTGCTTTAAAAAAAAAAAAAAAAAAAACATATTCATGCTGGGCCTGGTGGTGCAGGTCTTTAATCCCAGCACTTAGGAGGCAGAGGCAGAAGGAGCTCTGTGAGCCTAGGCCAGCCTGATCTACAGAGTGAGTTCCAGGGCAGTCAGGGCTGTTACACAGAGAAAGTCTGTCTCGGGGAAAACAAGACAAAAAAAGAAAAGAAAAAGAAGAGTGCTAGTATGTAACTCAGGTTGGCCTCAAAGTCATGATCCTCTCCCCTCTACCTCCCAAGAGTTGGGATTCTAGGAAGGAGCCACCACCACACTCAAGCTATTTTTCTGCTGTCTACACAAGTTTAATAAATGGATGATGGCCTAAGTCAACAGGAAAATTGTGTTTGGAGTGAAGATTATCCATCATTGTCCTTACTCATTGCAGCTCAGTTAGAAAATGCTTTTTAATTGTATGAAGAACTTGAATCTCTAAGTAAAGACACAAGGAGGACATGCACTGGGCTATGGTGAAAAAGTATATCTCACCAGGAGATGCTAACTAGCTGATATGGTTCAAACACACTGTACACAGGCACGAAATATCCTAGACCTCATAAGAGGCACAATTACTATACATGCTAATTAATTGTAACAAGATACTGGCTGCCTCTGGAAACAGGAAGAAGGGGAAATTTTTACTACCTTTTCTGTTGCTTTAAAAAAAAAAACAAAAACATATTCATGCTGGGCCTGGTGGTGCAGGTCTTTAATCCCAGCACTTAGGAGGCAGAGGCAGAAGGAGCTCTGTGAGCTCTAGGCCAGCCTGATCTACAGAGTGAATTCCAAGGCAGTCAGGGCTGTTACACAGTTCCTACAAATAGGAAAAAAGAAAAGAAAAATGTTTAGGCTAAGTTGGGTTCCAAACCTTTCTTAATAGAAAAAAAATACATGCAGCATAGGAATTTTTTTTTTTTAATTACTATTATTAGGGGCTGGAGAAATGGTTTAGCAGTAAGAGCACTGAACCAGGGGACCTAGGTTCAAATCCCAGCATATACAAGGCAGTTCACAACTCTCTGTAATTCTAGACTCTGAGGAACCCGACACCCTCTATTGTGGAATATTTATTTAACTACACAAAGATGTGCTACATTTATTTATGCTGCATTTGTTTAATTATGTAAATATATGTTGCTGTTTCACCTTGCCTGTCTAAGGCACCTGATTGGTTTAATGAAAAGCTGAAAGGCTGGGTGGTGGTGGAGCATGCCTTTAATCCCAGCACTTAGGAGGCAGAGGCAGGCAGATCTCTGAGTTTGAGGCCAGCCTGGTATACACAGTGTGTTCCAGGACAGCCAAGGCTACACAGAGAAACCCCCGTCTTGGGAGGGAGGGGACTGAGCGGCCAATAGTTAAGCAGTAGAGGGAAAGGTGAAGCTGGTGGGCAGAGATAATAAATAGGAGTAATTTAGAGGAGGAGGAAGAACGAGAGAGAAAGGGGATAGGGCCAGCCAGACACGAAGTAGGACATACAGAAGGAAAGAAAGTTGAAAATTCCCAAGGCAAAATGTACATGAAGAGAAACAGGTTAAGTGGGACAAGCATAAGATAATGCCGAACATTCATAACTAATAAGTCTCTGCGCCATTATTTGGGAACTGGTTGGCTGTCTGAGAAAGCCTGCTACAACTCTATTCTGACTTCTTTGAGTACTGGGCACACATGTGGTGCACAGGCATACATACAAAACACACAAACACATAAAATTAAACAAAAATTAAATTTTAAAAATTATTAGTGTGCATGTACATGCATGTAATGGTCAGGAAGGATAACTAGATGGGAGTCAGTTTCCTCCTACCTTTATGTGGGTGCTGGGGATCAAACTCAGGTCACAAGGCTTGCTGGGCGAGCACCTTTACCCCCTGGAACTATCTTCTTCACCCTACAAACCCTTCTTACTGGCCACAGGCCCAATGGTCCCTATGGACTTCCACAGACATGCCTTCTAGTGTGCAGCTTTCCACAGTCAAGAGCCGGTAACAACCTTCTGCAAGGTTCAGTAGGTGAGGGCAACTGCTGCCCAAGGAGCAGGCAGAGGGGATGGGCGTCCCCACAGCACATGCTGCTCCTCTTCCTCCAGTTTGAGGGTTGGTCTGAGAACCTGTTTGTGGGGCAACTTGAGCGCATTTTGTAGGAACAGATGCCTGTGTTTCCCATACTTATTAGCACAGGCAGCTGAAGAACCAGGAGGGTGGCGGGGCTTTGGAAGGACTTGAAAACTCACTCCCTGTGTGCATGTGTGCACTCTCTTCCTCCCTCCCTCTCTCTTCAAAGCTATGGATAAAGTACAGGAAGCTCAGCAGAACACACATGCACACACGTGAGCAAAGCTGAGCCCTTTGCCCCTCTCCTTTTCAAAGATACTACATGAGAAGTTGCTCCAACACACTCTCTGGGAGTCCTAGGACCAGGAGGGTCTGCTTCCCACTGTGTGAGCCACTTATGGGGCCAGGCCCATATTAGCTTCCCAAAAGGGCTGTACAATGGCTGCTGCATCCCCCTCCCAGGCACTGAAGACACCGCCAGAGGCCTTACTGACTGTTGCCCTTGGTTCCGGATGTGGGCTGTTCTTCTCTCTTCTTCCCCAGGTTGATCTTGAGGGTACCACCTGGGGTGGCTTTCTCAAAGTACCTTAAGGCACTAGAGAAAACATTCCTGATGGCACTAAGTAAGAAGAAAGCCCCTATGCTTTTCCAAAAATGAAATCTGCAAGTGATACCTTGCTTTATACCAGGAGGTCCCCTCCCTGATCTAAATGCAGGAGAAAAGTCAAGGTTCATCTGTGGAAAAGACCACAGAGCCAGAGGGTTGAGCTTCACGAGATCCTAAACCTGATATCCTTACCCCAACCAGCAGGCCCCAGTCTCAGAGTGATCCTGAACCTCTCTGCAGAGCATCCCCAGGTACCCTCCTGAGGGGAAGGTCACACTTACCATGAGCATGCAGAAGTCAGGCAAATGGCCAGTCATGCCAAAAACAGTGGTCTTAAGGTACTTCTCATGGCCAGCCAGGTCGATGAAGGTAATCACCTTAGTGGACTTCTCACAAATCTTTGTCCATTCAAGGCTGCCACCGTGGCTATCGGGCTTGTTCACTACATTGCCTTCACTGTCAAAGCCCAGAATGTCATTGCCCACGCTGCTAGTTCGACCAGATTCAATCTCATGTTTGTGGCGGAAGAGTTTTTGGCGGGCAAAGCCACGGCCATTGTCCAGCTCCCCGTGTGTTAGAACTCCTAGGAGTGTGCTTTTGCCAGCATCCACGTTGCCCACCACTGCCACCCTGCATGGATATGAACCCAGTGTGAGAGCTAGTTCCTAAAGAGACTACTCAGCCAGAGACTGGGTCCCCTGAGGGTTCGCTCCAGCACCCTTGCTCAGGACATCCCTATTCCTGATGAATACAGAGGGGGTGTTCCTGGAGCTGTACCCAAGAAGCACAAAGTTAGTCAGGAGTCCCGGCTCCTTCAACACCAACAACCCTAATCCCACTACCAGAAAGACCCCCAAAATTATAAAAGGCACAAAATATCTGCCTAGTCCCGATTTCTAGCCTTCCAAGCTAATGCAGAATGCATGGCTAGGCCTCCTACATGTCAGAGATGGAATACTGAGGGACAGAACTCAGAAACAAAGAGCAGCACTGCCAACACCAGTCCATATGCTCTCCCATCTTGGGAAGACTGACTCACCAGTATCACAGCCTTTACCACATTCTTTGTGAAGCCCCCAAAAGTCATGCAGCAGGGCCCCTGCAAGTGTTCTGTGGCCTCCTCACCTGACCTCCAGGAAGTCATTGTCTCCAACTCGTTTCCTGACTAAGTAATCCCGCACGCGGCCACCAGCTTCTTGACGCTCACGCAAAAGGATGACATCAGCCTCTATCTGTTCAGCCATGCTCTTCACTGTGGCATAGGACGCCTCCATGTCAGCTTCACTCAGCCCGTACTCAGTCCCATCTGGTGACAAGAGCCCAATAAGCTAGTCAGTCAAATCTATATAAACAGATTTCCTTCTGGTACCGAAGAAAAAGTGACAACTTAGGCACACACAGAGTTAATGTATGACAGTGCCACAGCTTTCCCTCTTAGCAGGGCACTGGGTAATCCATTCACGAGTCACAGAGATTCTCTTTGAATTTATGCCAAGCTTCATACTGGGTGCTGGGAATATAAGTGCCCTCGGTGAGCTCACAGTCCCAAGGGAGAGATATAAGAAGTTAATGTCAATATGATTTGAGAACTACCCTGTAGAGCTGAAGAAAGAGAATACAAAGCACAGCTTAGGGATGTGGAGGGCAGCTTTGCAGGTGCTGACCCCAAACTGGATCTTCAGAGGTGAGAAGCAAAGCCAGAAGCATGGCAGACAATGACCAGGCAAGGACAAGAAGATGCCTGTGTGTAGGGACCTTGATGGTGTCAGGAAACAGAGCAAAATGGTAGCTGGTTTAACACCAGACAATAGCAAATGCTTTATGTCAAGGCTGGGGGTCAGGCAGGACAATAGCATGGTCAGAACAAGGTAGGCTGGAAGACTTTCTAGGCAATAAGCAAGAGGCCAGAGCAGGAGCACAGCAAAGAAGTAATTCCATTGCCCTAGGTTAAGCAAAGAAGACAGGAAGAGGGAAATGAAGGGAAAGATTGTCCAGGATTCCTTAAAGACAGTTTTTAACTATGATGGCTCAGGTATGATAACCAGCCAATACCTGGAAAAAGAATTTAAGCCTAGGAATATGGAGGCGGACAGGAAAAGTCTGAACAACTAAGCTTCGGAGAGTCTAAGAACAGTTACGCACCAGGTGCTTCTGTGAAGTATGGGGTTCAGTGCCCACAACTCCCTCAGACCCTTTCTCAATCCCCCCTACACACACCTTATAGCAAGTTACCTACCCTCTTCTTTTTCACCACCCAGAAACCTTGCCAGGTCAAGCTTGTTTCTCCACCTCCTCTTCCTCAAGTTCCCTAGAGCAAGCTCGCCAACTCCAAAAAGGGAAAACCACCCCCTCTCTCACTGTCTCTGCTCACCTGAGCTATCAACCATCGCCTCAATTCTTCTGAATACCAAGGAGCTGAGATTAGCCAATCTTGTTGACATTCATCCTCAGTGCTCTGAACTGACCACTCCTAGAGGAGCTGCCATCACCAGTGACTCCCATCATTTACCCGTTACAACCCTGCCTGCCCAGCTAGAGTTGTCCCCTGCTCTCATCCCTTGAATGCCAGCCTCTGCCAGTCCACCCATCAAAGGCTCCCTTCTTCCTCCAAACTTTCCCCCTAGCTATCCTTCTATTGCCTCAAGTGTCACTGTCAAGACTTCAAAGACATTTTTATCTAACACTGGCCACCTCAGCAAGCTCCACATGCAATTCAGTGGCCTAGATGAAAACTCATACAAGTCTAATATTCAGACTCACCCACTCACCCTGTAAATAGTAGCACACAAGTCATTAGCATCAATAAATCACTGGACACTCCCTGTAACTCTGTGAAGCAGGCAGTGCTCTTGCCTTTTAACAGGGGAGTAAACAACCTTACAATTCCAGCACTCTATAGGAGGCAGGAAGATCATAAGCACGAGGCTCCTCAAACAAAGATAAAAGAGGGAGGTGGGAGGGAAGAAGAACAAGGTAAACAGAAACCAGATACTACTGCAGAGGGGCCATAGTGTAAACTGGAGATGCTTTTCCTTCCCTACTGTCCCTCTGCCGGGTTGTTCCTTCTTGTGCTGTCCCAGGTCTGATAAAGACAACACTTTGCTTCTAGTCACCTAAGCATAACCCTCTCATCAGCCCAGTCCTGCTGATTTCAGTACTCTATACTGTCTGGTTTGGACCCATATTCTATTGAATAACTGGTCTCAGTGAATCTAGTCTGTGTGTCTTGTCCCTGCACCACCCCCACAGTCCATTTAGCATATTCCCCACACATTTAAGCTTTCAAAAAGGCCATAGTTCAGCCTTGCCACTTTCACATCAAAATCTCTGAATGTCTTTCCAGAATCAACAGTATTTCTTTTCTTTCTGTTCCAATACTTTAAAGTCACTGCTCCCCACCCCCATCATTCTATACTCCTCACTCAGGTGCACTGTCAGCTCTGTCCCAGTGCAAGTGACCCAGGAGCCCCACCCTCTGGGTTCCCATAGGCTTAGCTCGCCCCTCATTTCTCACCCCAGACAGCCAATCAGCATGTCCCCTCTTGGCAAGAGGCCCCACAAGTACCTACCTTCCTTACAGCATCTGCCATGCCCCGCCCTTGTGCACATGCTCCCCTGACTACAGAACATCCTGAGGATGGAGATCATATCTTAACTATTCTGTGGTTAATAGCTTTCCTACCTCGAGTCCTCAAATGGAAAATGTAAAACAACTGACCCAAAGGAGAGCTGGGGAAGGCTGCCATCCTCACCACACTATCTACCTGCCTTGCTGGCTTGCAGTAGGGGCCAGCACCAATGTCACCTTGACTATCAGAACTCTCCAGTGGTCACATTACCCTTGTCTAGCATGCACCACTTTCATCATATTAGGAGTAGACTAAAGCCAAAGAGAAAAGCCAGAGTCCAGTTACTAAAGACCACAGCAGCCCTCACTGATATCCTGCCAGCTCGCTTACCTTTCTCACAAGGGCTCCTCTACTCAAGGTGCTGGACAGCTTCCCAGGCTTTGGGGACACAAATCTCAGGACCCTGCCTGACTGTGCAGACAGAACACTTGTGATCTCACATTCTCCTCTCCTTACTGCATGCACATCTCCAATGCCTCAATGCCTCTCTGTGCATGTGGTCTCCTCTGCCTACTTCCACCACTCACAGAAGAACAACTCCTCTGTGCCGCTGTTCCTGACTCCTACAAACACAAACATTTTTTAGCCCCACTAGGGTTGATTAGGTTGATCTGATTGGCTAGGCAGGTCTTCCCTCCCTCTCTCAAGTCTTTCCAGAAGTTGTGCTCAGCTGAGACGATGTCCTTCCTTGACTGAGAACCATTCTTCAGTGATGGGTATATGAAGTGACCGTGTTCCCCTGTTGGAACCTCTAAACGAGTGCTCAAGTCACAGCTTAGTAGTTAAGAAACATTGGAGGTTCTTTTTGCAAAGCAATTCCATAACAAAACTATAACCTAGGATACTGAAAAATGGCTACTACTAACGCTAACATTTCTATGCCAAGTGCACTCACTCCTTGAGGGCTTGTGTAACTTCACTTAGACACTTAGTACTCATATTTTCTTACTATTCATTTACGTGAATTCTTTAAGATTAAGATTTCATTTATTTATGTTTTTTTCAAGACAGGGTTTCTCTGTGTAGTCCTGGCTGTCCTGAAACTTGCTCTGTAGAGCAGGCTGGCCTCCAACTCAGAGATCCATTTGCCTCTGTTGGATAAAGGGTGTGTGCCACCACTGCCCAGCTGAAAGATTTTATTTCTAATTATAGAAATAAATATATGGGGAGGGGGAATGTGCACCTGAGTGTAGTTATCCAATGAGGCCAGACTAGGGTGTCAGATCCTCAGAAGTTAGAGTTACAGGTGGCTGTGGCCTCCTAACGTGCATGAGAACAAAACCCAGTTCCTCTGGAGAGCAGTACAAACTCTCCAGCCCAATATTATCTGCATTTTAAGACAAGGAAACAAATCACCAAGTAAACCCAGACCTTCCAGGCTCCAGAGCCCAAATTACTAGACAGTCACTGACTTGCATCCTAAAATATCAACCTCAAATGAAGAACACACCGGTACAGAACAGAGTCCCCTTGGATTGCGTATCAGGTTTTTTTTTATTCTCGTAATGTTTCTCTTCTGCCTGGGCACTGGTGGCAGATGCCTTTAATTCCAGCTCTTGGAAGACAGGCAGGTTCCAAGATAGCTAAAGCTGTTACACAGAGAACCCCTGTCTCAAAAAACAAAACAAGAACCATTTCTCTGAGGAAGGTCTCCTTGTCTCCATGCTACAGTGGAAGGCCCTGGTGGAGGGAAGAAACACCAAGACACAGCAGAACCTAGAGATAAAGAGGACCTCTGGGGGCCTTGCCACTGATTCAGTGCTGTCTGATGTGCAACTTGTTTAACCAGTTCAGATTTCCCTCAACCTCCAAAGAATCCAGCAGACGGAGTCACCAAGATGATATGTGGCTAATGGTGGGGTGTGTAGGAGACGGCAAATGAGTTACATCTTACCTTCCAAAGGAGAGTTAATTAGTTCTGAGTTGCTGGGCTATGGTAAAATTAAGACTGCATTAAAGGAGGAGAGAAAAGGAGAGTCTGAGTCTTTGGGGAAGGCCAAGACAGGAGTATCAAAAATTCCAGGCCAGCCTGGCTTACAAAGCAAGACTGTACAGAAAGAAAGAAAGTTAGTTAGTTTGGGTCTTTAAAGACTAGTCCTACCCTTGTCAAAACTGACCTTTATGTGACTTCCTACAAAGTAGGAAGTGACCTATGACTGCTTTGTCCTCTGAAGGCAGGACAGAGACAGAGAGGTACTTGATGAGTCTGCACAAGGAGTCAATGATTTATCACCAAGCAGAACAGCCTTTTCTGAACCTGCTGCCTAGTAGCACTTGGCAATGCTGATTGACTCCCTCCCTTCCCTGACAGGTGACCTAAGTCTGCCTATCTCTCTGCCCAGGTCTTCTTTTTAGGAGATAGGTGCCATAGCAGAGGAGTGGCAGGAGTGGGAAGGGCAGGGGAGATAGGGCAGCCGTGTTTCAATGGTTGTCATGGTGGGATTTAGAGTTGGCTCTAGTTGTCATCTTGAGGCATTTTTAAACATTGTTTTATTTGTGTACATGCCATCTTTCCTTCTTGGGGGCGAGGACCAACTTTATTCTGTTTGCTTGGCTTTCCATTGCTGGTGATAGAGCACAGGGCCTTGTACATATTAAGTGAGTCTTCCACTGCTAAGCTACAGGTCCAGCCCAGGGAACCAAATTTTAAGTATCTACAAGAACTTTGAAAAGTATCAAGATTTAGAGGAGCCTTAACATATGCGTCAAATAGTCTAAGAACAATTTTTCCCCCAGTACTGAAAATTCAGCCAGGCCTTGCATAAGTCAGGTAATGAAGCATTGTTTCTGAGCTACAACCCCAGCCTTCTTTATATTTCTTTTGAGACAGTGTGTTAGAATGGTTTGGAATTGGCCATCCTCCTGCCTCAGCCTCCTAAGTGCTAGTATCACAGACAAGCATTCCCAAGCCTGGTAGAAGGCCTGTGAGAGCTCCTTAACTCAGGCTGCCAAAGAACTATTATGTGCCCTTCTATGAATCTACTAAGAAAAGAAAACTGCCCCTAATGATATACACAAGCCCAGCCTGGCCTTCTTGCAAGTGATCCTCAATAATTCATTTTCATTTCTAAAAAGATAATGTTGTAATGAAGATGAAGGTAGTAAGTAAGTTATGGCACGAAGGGTGTAAACAAGGAGTGACTGGAGGGTGGAGTGGGTGGACAAAACCAATTCCATGATCTCCTCTGGGACTCTGACATGGGGTCTGCCTCTCTAAAACTATAGGCTCCATTATGATGAGTAAGTAGGTTGGAGGATAATAACCTCCAAGCCTGTTGAGATCCAGTGGGGGCAGGAGGGATCTCTGTTATCACAGTTATCCAGACTGTGTGGTCCATGTGGTCTGGGCCAAAGTACCTTGATAGAAGAAGGGAGGAACTGTGGGTGTCTTTTCCTTGATGGCTTTAAGAAGAACCACAGAGAGTCTCAGCTAAGTAGGAAAGAGAAAGCAATAGGATCCATAAAAAACAATGCCTGGAGAGAAGACCTAGAGTTACTCAACACAGGGTTAATTCTAGACCCAGCTAGGACTTGCTTGGTTATGCTTACTTTAAATAAGAGGTTGCCTTGCCTAAAGCTTTGATTCCCTATATGTAACTGAGGAGTCCAAAGCTGTAGGACCCCTTGGACACGAAAATTTGACCCCAAACTTGTCCTGACTACTAATGTAGGAGCTGGCATTCAATCGCAGTTCTGTAGGTACTACAGTGAACACATGAGTCAAAAAGGTGGGAGAGGGAAGGGAATGTGCTCTAAATAATGGTTTAAAATAAAGGAAAGGAAAGCTATGCTCACCTGATCCCTGCCCAATGACATATATGGTCTCTCCGCATCCCTCGTCCATCCTCTCCCACATCTGCCGAAGTAGGCTGTCATACTGCTCTGATGTAGGGCTCACTAGAACCAGCTAGAAGAAAAACCAACAGCCTTAGGACCACACTCACTGGGAGTTCCAAAGCCAAAGCTGGTCAACAGCCTGACCAAAGACCCTGAGAAAACCCCAGAGCACTCTAATGGAACACAGCTGTGCAGCTCCTGCACAGGGTTTCTGCCTCTCCTGAAACAGCCTTATTAGACCCAGATGATACACTAAAATGAGTTATGTCTGCACCACAACCCACAGGAGGAGCAGTGTGCACAGCCTGCTACCAGCTGCTTTACAAGAGGGTTAGGTCCCAAACAAGGGGAAGGCAATCTGATACTGCGGGGAAACTGCTGAGCAGTGCTTTGCAGCTCCTCAACATCTTCTGCCTACAGTATGCATCAGGGAGTTCAAGGACAGACTGCTCAGTTACAGCGATGCCCTCCACCCACAGGCTAGAGCTCCCACAATAACACAATAATTCTGTTCCACCTTGTCTAAGCTATCTTGATTACTACAGTGAAAACTGCCTGTGAAAGGCCATCTTTGTCAACAAAAATGCTACAGCTACAAAGGTTAGTATTATTAGTAAATCCTGTCAATAACAAAGTATCAACCACTTATTTGGAGCAGTCATTGCCATCAGGCATGCCAGGTTTCATTCTCTAGCCACTCTCCTATGTGACCTTGGACAAAGAACTTAACCTCTCTGAACTTCAATTTTCTATTCTACAGAATAACATAATGCATTTGGCCAGGCTCATGTCTGTGATACCAGCACTGGGGTAGCTGAGGCAAGGAAATTACTATGAGTTTGAAGCCAGCCTGGGTTATAGAATAAGAGCCTGTCTCAAAACAAAACAAAATAAAACAAAAACAAAAGCATCTAGACCAGGCTCAACTAACACTCAATACAAAGTTATCTTCACCCAATCATGAATCTAGCCATTAGTTGTTTTTCTTGCTGGAAGCTGGAAGAGCCTTAGCTCCTCACATTTTTTTAGCAATAGTGAGGTATAAACTTTTTCCAAGGCTCAAATCTATCAGTCCACCCCTTCTCCTCCATATGGTCAGCTTCTCTCTCTCTCTCTCTCTGTCTCTCTCTCTCTAAGTCCTGAGGATTTTTCCAGCTCTGAGATGAAGTAACAGTTCCTTACTCACGGCAATTAAATAAAATAGTCAAAAAGGTACCACCCTCTCACAATTCTGTCCCAATTTCCCACTGTGTTTTCAGGTTTCCTCAGCTCCCTGACCATGTTCTGACATCCGGCCAGTCCACTTCTAACATGCCCATTTATTTAACTCATCAGAACTTATAACTGTAGCCCAGATGCTGCCAGGGTTATACAGTCTCCTACATTTTGGATGCAGGACTCCTTGAGCTTGGCCACCTCATTATGGTATTAGAGGAACTAGACAGGACCACCATGACAAAAAGAAGCTAGCTGGCTTCCAAATGCCCACCAGAGACTTGAAGGAGAAAGAACAATTGGGGAATCATTTATTTAGGTTGCACAGAAAGGCTCTTTCCAGTTTAGAGCCAAGTTTTATGTAGTTGTGCCACCATGAAATGTCACACACATTTTCAAAGCTCCATAAAATCTCCCATCCAAGTAGTAATCAGAACATATCCTGCTTAGCTTTGAAGATAGAACGAGATCAGGCTCGTTCAGCATAGTATGGCCACAGACATCAAAGCACCATAAAATCTCTATTGTAATTATCCAACAAAGGGCAGGGGGCGGGGTTATCTTTCATCAGCTGCTTTTTAATCCTCATAGGCAATTATCTATCTAGTCAAAATTCTTACTGAGTCTAAGATATGGGTCTGGTACTATAATGGGTATATTAACATACACTTCTAATTTTTGCAACACATTAGTAGTTTCTTGATGGAATAGCTGGAGAACTGAGAGGTTAAGAAGCTTTCCCAAGGTCACAGTACCTCTTTAATGACAGGAGTTGGAAGGGAAGCCCAATCCTTCCTGTCTCTCCAAGTGGGCATTAGTTTCTTTAGTGACATTAAACAGTTTCTAAACACGTTACATCTTATACTTACATTTTTATTTTTCACAATGCTATGGTGAGATCTTAATTTCTACCTTCCTTCCCAACAACTAGACACTATTTAAAACTCCTTCCTTATTCCATTCGTACAAGAGATGACTCCACTCCTGGGTGGTCATGCCCATTGTCCGTCTTTCTGTTTTTAAAATTTTATTACATGGGGTGGGGAGTATGCCACAGCGTTCGTGTGGACTTCAAAAGACAACCTGTGGGAGTCAGTTCTCTAAGTAGGTAGGTCTAGGGGATCGAACTGAGGTTGTCAAACTTAGGAGGCAAGCACCTTTACCAGCTGGGCCATCTCGTCAGCCCCATCTTTTCATTTTGTTTGGGTGAACATGGAAAGTGGACACTCCTCGGACATCTTCTCGCCGACTGAGCAACTAGTTTCTGTCTCCTTTCCAGGGACCAGGAAAAGAAGCGGTTACCACCCTACATCCCCCTCAGAATAGCTACCTGTCTTCGCGAGCATCCCGCCCCCTGCCCAAGGCACCTTGACCCTCGGTCATTCCGGACGTTTCAAGAAGAGGAAGACCCTGTGTCTCGGGGACCCTTCCTGGAGAAGACAGGCTGACCCACACAGGGACAGGGATACAGGGCGCGCGGCCGGTGTTGGGAGCCCCGTTCCACGTGGCAGAGCCAAGGGGCAGCAGCGATCCAGGTGGGAGCGGAGAGCGTGGGAGGCCGAGTGGACGATGCCGGATGCGTTGAGTGGGCCCGGGCCCCGCACGTCCCGGAGCGCGGCAGGTGGGTGGGCTGCGTCCTTCCCGCGTCCCAGAGAGGCGCGCCACTGGACGGCCAGCTGCCCGCCGTCGCCTCGGAGACCGTCCGGCCCGCTTGGGTGCCCCTGGCCCCGCAGCCGCCTCCCGGGCCTACCTTGCTGGTGAGGTCCAGCTCCGGCTCACCGTTGAGCGCCTCGCCGTCCTCACTGCAGTCCGAGTCGAAGCCGCCGTGGAGTCGTGCCGCAGCCGCCGCGGCTCGGGCCGCCTCCGGAGAGCTGGGCTCGGGAGCGAACATCGAGGCCGGTACCGGCGAGTCCACCGGGGAGCGACTCCGCTCCGCCGCCATCTTTAAGAACTTAGGCTAATTCTCAGCCGGCCGCCCGCCCTCTCTGGCTCATTTAACTAATTTATGCTTGGCCCGCCCCTCTCATTAGACTAATTTATGCGCAGCTTCTCCTGCCTGGAGAGGCTGACACCTATCCCTAGTGGAGACACAAGCACCCTGTCTCTCAGCCACCAATCGCTGCAGCCCTCTCAAGTATCTTAATGAATAATTAATGAGCCCAAATCCCAACAACAAATGTCGGAGAGGTCGGGAGCCGTGTTCCCACCTCGGGAGGGGCCAACACGGGGTGCACGCTACCTGCTTAGAGCAGTCTCGCCAACGGGAGCGAAGCAGAGGTTTGACTGACTTGATAGCGATCCAATGAAAAGAGACATCCGCGCTTATTTTTTTTTCCTGTACTGCCCCCTCACTTTCCAGAGACGGAGCCAGTTTCCAAATCGCAGTGCAAAACTGTCCCGCCTGGAGCCTCAGGATGATGGACAGGAGCGGGACCCAATCTTGTCCTCCCTAGGTCCCGCGCATCTGGCCACTACTCACCCAGATAGTAAACAGTAAAATAAGTCTGGCACTCTAAATGACTGAAGGCAGTTGCTGGAATACAATGTCCGGCGTGCTGGCAGGCGTAAAGCAAATTTTATAGTGGAATCGATGCTATGTATTCCAAGAGTTGTAATACTATAGCAGCCAGACCAAAGCAATTAATTAAGCACTGACCTTAGGGAGCTCCATTCATTGACTCCTCGGAGATTAAGAGAACAGAAAGGAGAGAAAAGCAGCCCAAATACTAGCGTAAAACACCTCACCACGTTTGTGATGAACGGCTGAGCCAGAGGTCTAGGATCTGTGAAGGTAGTTTCCTATGGATTACTTTTTCCTCTGTTGTCGCTTGTTTGAAGTCCCGGCCCCAAACGCGGTCCGTGTGCCTGAAATTACTGTTTCGAAATGTCTGAAAAACCTAGACTTTGTTAGATTTTTACTAAGGTCTTATAATGCTGCCTGGCCCTGTCCGCTCGTCCTAGTTGGTAGAGAAAAAAAAGCAGCTGTCTGACAAAGTTTGGAAGATTTACAGTTCAGACCACAGGCTATAGCCATCGGCTAAATTTGGGGAGTCTATCGAGACAGCAAAATCTTACTTTCATTTTCAACCAGGTACCGCTGGAAAGCTGTTTATTGGTGGTGGTTGAGATTTCTTTAATATTTTTATTTCGTGGGTATGAGTGTTTGCCTGTGGGTATGCATCACCTATGTGCAGTGCCTGTGGAGTCCAGATGGAGCGCTGTAACTCTTCCAAACGAGTTATAGATGGTTGATAGCTTCCATTTGGGTACTGGAATCAAACCCAGGTCTCCTGGAAAAGCAGTCAGAATGCTATTAACCCCTACCCATCTCTCCAGCCCTTGTTTTTGACAGTTTCAAGCAACACAGGCTGGCCTTAAAACTCATTATGTCAATGAAGATGTCCTTAAACCCCCTGGTTTTCCTGTCTACCTCGAAGGTGCTGGGAAAGCATGTGTGCCCCAGCAGTAGTGCTAGAGATGGTACCCCAAAGCTCAGTAGGCAAGCACCCCACTGACTGAACTACATCTCCTGCCTTATAAGTTATTTTGTTATCCCCCTCTTTTCCTGGAAAATTTACTCATTACTCAACCTATATACTCATTTTATCTGATGTAGTTAAAATATTAAAACTTTGTTTGGCAGTGGTAGTGCATGCCTTTAATCCCAGCACTCAGGAGGCAGAGACAGGAGGATCTCTGTGAGTTCAAAGCCAGCCTGGACTACAAAGTTCCAGGACAGGTTTTTGCCTCTAAAAACCAAAATAAATAAAATTTTGATTTGTTAGAAAATCCAAATATCAAGGCATTTTTTCTTCATTAACAGATTGTGCAATATGAAAGTTGTTAGTGTGTCTCCTGTTAAACAGTTCTTTAAACTATTAGAATCTCCAGAGTGACATTTTCTTTTTGCGTATCAGCAAGTCACCTGGACAGAGAGTTTTCACAGACAGATTAAAATGAAAGATTTAAAAAGATAATTTGGGCATATGAATCACTCTTTGGAGAAAGAAAAAACTTAAGCTTAAGTTGATCACCCATGGCAAATGATTTCATCCATGATACCTATGTAATCCTTGAAAAGTGGGTGTGACAGTTTGAATGTAATTGGACTCCATAATCTCATAAAGAGTGGCACTATTAGGAGGTGTGGCTTTATAGGAGTGGATATAGCCTTCTTGGAGGAAGTGTGCCACTGTGTGGGTGGCATTGTGTCTCAGATGACTTCTGTTGCCAGCAAGATGTAGGTCTCTCAGCTACTCCTCCAGCATTGAACCTGCCTGCATGCTACCATTCTCCCTGGCATGATGATAATGGACTGAACCTCTGAAACTGGATGTAAGTCACCCCAATTAAATATTTGCCTTTATAAAAATTGCCATGGGGCTGGAGAGATGGCTCTGCGGGTTTAGAGCACTGGATGAAGCCAGGTGGTGGTAGCTCATGCCCTTAATCCCAGCACTCAGGAGGCAGAGGCAGGTGGATATCTGTGAGTTCAAGGCCAGCCTGAGCGAGTTCCAGGACAGCCTCCAAAGCTACAGAGAAACCCTGTCTTGGAAATCCACAAAAAGAAAGAAACAAAAGAAAAGAGCACTGGATGATTTTTCAGAGGACCTGGGTTCAATTCCCAGCACTCATATGGCAGCTTGCAACTGTCTATAACTCCTCCTGTTCCATCTGACACCTTTGCACAGGCATATATGCAGGCAAAACACCAATGTACATAACGTATAAATAAATTATAAAAAAGGATGACTAAAAAAAAAAAAAAAAAAAAAAAAAAAGAGCAGCCATGGTCGTGGTGTCTCTTCACAGCAATAGAAGATCTAACTGAGACAGGGGGCTAGAGAGATGGCTCAGTGGTAAGAGCATGGCTGCTTTTCCAGAGGGCAAGGGTTTGATTCCCAGTACTCACAGGGCTGCTCACAAACATCTATAACCCCAGTTATGGCATTCTAGGGCACTAGGCATTGCTCTGGTACACAAACATACATGTGGACAAAACACCCATACACAAAAATAAAATGAAGTAAAAATAACAACCTTCCTTCCAATGACAAAGGCTAATTTGGGTTCCAGAGAACTGGATACATGAAGGTGTGTGTGTGTGTGTGTGTGTGTGTTGTGTGTGTGTGTTGTTCATGCATGCATATGTGCACTTATATGTGTGGAGGCCAGAAGTTGATGCTGGGTGTCTCCTCAACCATTCTTCATTTAAAAAAATCATTATTATGTTTCTGATGTATGGTGGGCACATATGCTATGCACACATGTGACACTTTGAAGACAACTTTATGGAGTTGGTTCTCTCCTTCCACCTTTACATAAGTTCTGGTGATCAGAAAGGTCTTTGCACTTTCACAATAAACATCTTTAGTAGATGAGCCATCTTGCCAGCCCAATCTTGATCATATGTATCCTCAAACTTTTGGAGATCTATCTGCCTCTATCTCCTGAGTATTGGTCTAAAAGGCATGGGTCGTAATGCTATACTTATTTCGCTATATTTATTTGTTTATTTATTTTTAATGTGGAAAGTTTATTGGGGGAAAGGTAAGGAAGTAGGGAAGAAAAGAAAGAGAGAAAAAGACAAAGAGACAGAGTGATTTTTATTTCATGAATATGACTGTTTTGCTTGTGTAAGTATGTATACCATGTGCATGCCTGGTGCCCACAGATGTTGAAAGAGAGCATCAGATCCCTTGGAACTGGAGTTACAGATGGCTGTGAGTGCCATGTAGGTGCTGAGAACTCTATCTTATTTTTGAGACAAGTCTCTCATCTTACTGATTTGACTAGACTAGCTGCCCAGGAAGCCCTAAGGACCTTCATGCTTCACTTGAGATTGTAAGGGACATACCCTTTTTGCCTGGCTTTTTATGTGGGTGCTGGAGAGCCCAACTCAGGTACTCACTTATGCTGCAAGCAATTCACTGACTGAATCAACTCTCAAGCCCTAAGAAGGTTTCTGAGGATGTCTCAACCAGAATGGGCCTGGAAGCCCCTTTTCCACATGCTTTACTGTATGCCTCTGTCATTTGACTGTTTCTCTGGAGAGTTCATGTTATCCTTTGTAATAAATTGATAAATACAAGTATAGTGCATCCCTGGGTTAAGTGAACTATTGTAGAAGATTGAGTTAGATCAAGGAAGGGCTGTGAGAATGTTTATAGAGCAGGTGAACCAAAAATTTCAGAGGTTCAGACTCCTAAGTGGCAAGTGAGAAGCCATCTTGTAGACCAAAACCCTTTATTTGTGGGTTTGGACAGTATCTCCAGGTATTCAGAATTCAGTTGATGTTTGCTCACTGCTTGTTTGAAGGTGTGAGAATAGATGCCAGTTGTGCTAACTCTATTGTTTTGGTTGATATTTAGCATCTTATGACTAGAAAGAGTTCAGTGTCAGAATACATTGATACCTGACTGAAAAAAAAAAAAAATAAAAAGTCCTACTCACTATAGGATTTTGCCCAGAAAGGATACATGGAGCTCTTGCTTTTTGAATTGAAAGGTGAAATGACTATAAAAAGTGACATTTTAGAGGTAATTCCCTACCCATGTTTAGATTCTTTTTCTGAAAAGTTCAAATCCTTCACTACAGACACCGTGATTTCAAACAGCTTGATCAACTTCTTTGTGCTTCAGTTTTCTCCCTAGAAAAGCGAAATGCCCAATGTGACACTTGTCAGTAAACCAGTTAATTTATATATGTAAATGCTGGCTGTACAGCGAGTCCCTAGGAGCTAACTCTTACATAAGTACACTGTTACTATTTGGTGGTTTACAAATCACAAAAACTTTTAAGTAGTCTCAGCAGAGGCAGAAGACTCCCTACCATGTGGTAATCACTCAGATTGGAATAGTCTTTTGGGGAGTGGAGAAACCACCGCTTTGAAAGTGCAAATCTATTGTTTTCCAAACAAGAATCCCAAAAGAAGGGAGCTAGAGATAACGACAATTTAAATTTATGGGAAATTTCAAATACTCTGCCTTTTTACACAATGTACTCAGCTAAACTCAGAAAATAGGAAGCCCTCGTTGGTAGAGTACAATGCCCTGCACAAACTAGGCATTCTTGGTTATTTAATGAGTTCGAGGCTAGCTGGGCCAACACACACACACACACACACACACACACACACACACACGGAAAAAAGAAAACACAGAAAGGAAGGCCTAGTGACAGCCACCAAGAGGAGGTTGCAGAGCAGAAAGGCAGTGGTTTGTGTGGAGTGAACGTGAATATGACACTAAGGATCTTAAAATAGATCTCTCGTTTCCTTTGAAATATGACTCCTGGAGAGGCTCCTGGCTTCAGCGCTCAAAGAAAACAGGAGGCGGTCGGGTTCACCAACCAAGATAAGTGGACCATGGCAGCAGCCAGTACTAAGGATCAAGAAAGTACTCCGCCCGGAAGAGGACCTTGTGGCGTCCAGGCGGGAGTCGGTGCCAGGGCAGAACTGCAAAGAAGCTACAAATTGACCTTCACCGCTACTGCAGCCCTGTGGGTGCGCTTCCCATACCACAAGCGGGGGGATATCCCCCGGCAGCCGGCGCCGAAGGCTTCACACGGACGTCAGGGGTGACGCGAGGTTGGCGGGCGGGGTCAGCGCGGGGGCGTGTCTGGGGCGCGCGCCGGGCGAGCGCCGCTGACGTCGGGCTCAGGTGCGCGTGCCCGGCTGATCCGTCTGCTGCTCGCCCGCGCGCGGCCAAGGTGGTGGCCCGAAAGCTCTCGGTGAAGGCGAAGGGGCGACGAACGGTCCCAGTGGGGTTGGCAACGGGAGGACGCCAAAGATCGCCTCACGTGACGGGGGTCGCGGCCAGCCGGGTGGGCCACGGCTGCGTGGGGCGAGACAGGCGTCCGGCCGCACCCTCGCGGGCCAGGCGGGACCTCCCTGCGGCGGCTCCCCGGCCGCCGCTTCCCCTCCCCGACCCTCCCGCGGCTCCGCCGGCACAGAGGCGAAGCGTCTCCTCCGCTGGGCCGAGTCCGCCAGCTTCCCGGCGGGCATGGAGTACTACCCCCGAAGCCTCCGCGCGGCCCGCGACCGCATGCCCGCCGGCCCTCGCTAGCTGTTGGCATCAGGCGTTTTCTTCATCAGCCAACCGAGTCTTCGGAGTCTGTGGCGTTGAGATTCGGACGAAATGGAAGAAAAGGAGCGATGTGACCCATTCGGCTTTGCCCTCCTGCATTGAGGCCTACTTGGCATCTGCAGAGAGGAAAACACAGCCAGGAAAGCGAGTTTTTCCACACACACCCCCCAAGGGGGTAGGAGGGGTGGGTAGTGAAAGGGAGGAATCTTACGTTTTATGTCTTCTTTTTTAATTCTGCACTTTGAAAGTGGTGGCTAAACTATCCCAAAAGTTTTTTTCTATCCAGAAGACAGAAGAAGTGGATTTTTTTTTTTTTTTTTTTTTTTTTTGGTCCCTTTTGATTCCAACCTTTTCTCCCAGTGACAAAGCATAAATCTTGGACACCAGAGAATAAGGTGAACCCTCAGGAATCTGAAAACAGAGAAGCCTAGACCTTCTGAATCAGGAGGGAAGGAGTGGGGTGTTTATCAGCTCTGTCTGGAACCTAAATCGAAAAACATGAGTTGCATGCCATGGAAAGGAGACAAGGCCAAATCTGAATCCTTGGAGCTTCCCCAGGCAGCACCCCCACAAATCTACCATGAGAAGCAGCGCAGGGAGCTCTGTGCCCTTCATGCCCTCAACAATGTCTTCCAGGACAGCAACGCCTTCACGCGGGAAACGCTGCAGGAGATTTTCCAGAGGTAAGGCTCTCTTGCGTGGCTTCTCGATCCCCACTTCTTGGTATTTCTGAATTTGTGTGGGTGGTGCAGTGCCTCAGGGACAGAAACCTTCAAACCTACAGGTTTGGAATTAGATGCTGACTGCCACTATAAGGAGCACAGGAATGGGAGATGATCACCATCTCTAGTGCATGGATCTGGTCAGACAGGGTACTCCGTGTTGCATGTATGTTACTCCCATTTTGTGGTGAAGACAGAGCTCTGTAGAGCTTTTTAATTTCCTCCAAATAACCCCACAAGCTATGGACTCAGGATTGAGTTCAGGTTCATATGTCTGCTGGTGGTCAATGCTATAATGCCTCCCTTCCAGAACCCGTCACTAAGGAATTTACAATCTAGAAGGGAGACATGATACATTCACAGGCAACTGTCACCAAAGATGGGACATGATGGATACCACAAGAAAAGTGTACCCACAGTGCTTAGCTTTTCTGAGGCCATGTGTTGTCTACGGTGGTTTATACATTATTTTGTATGATGCTCCTCACCGTCATTTTACTGACAGAGAAATGGTCAGAGTAATTTATCCAAAGCAACTTCTGAACAGCAGAGCTGTGAGAGGAGCAGACTCCAGATCTATCCTTCTGTTGTATGATGACCTTATTGAGGCTGGTGAGAAATTGAGTGATGGAGTGTGCACATTATGCAGAAGGTCCTAGGTGCAACCTCTAGCACCTTCTCCTGGAAAGAAAAACATTGCCTTTGGACCTCTTAGAACAAAAACATCACTCCACAAGTGGTCAGAGTTGAGCATTATGCCCATTGTTTTGGCTTTTGAAAAGTCTTACCAATGGCCTTGAGAGTTGTGTAGCATCTTGCTGGACCAAGCAGCATGACTAGTCTATAGCAGCTTTGACTGTGAGCCTGTCTTACTCCTTCCAGCTGGAAAAGGCTTGGTATACCCAGATCTCAGGCAGAGAAAGCTCAAGGATACTTTGAAACTCCAGAGGACCTTTTTAATAATCCTCATTTGGAGACAAAAGTATCTGCTGCACAGGAATTACTTCTATAGTCAGCCTGTTTGGGGTGATTTGTGAAGCTTAGGTGTGGACCACTTATCCTGAAGGAATCATAGGTCTCTCTGAAAAGAGCTCCAACCTGAGTGCTCTTACACAAGTACAATGGGAGTAATTCTTTCCTAGTGCCAATAAAGACCAGAGTCATACCTCTGCCTTAGCAGGGCACATGTCATTTGCTTTATGATCACTATCTGGACATACAGTTCATCCCTTAGGAAGTGAAGCTCTAGGAGGTAAGAAAATGTGTCTTCAACCATCCAGTCATGTGACAGAAAGGAGAACCCAGGCTTCTGACTGCTTCCTTTTGGGCAGCTGTTCATGTTTCTTCTGAGCAGCTCTGAATTGTTTCCTAATCTATAACCAGGGAGAAGGAAATGACTCACCATGAGTACCTGAATATGCTTGGTCCTTTGTAGGGTGTGCTGACAACCTCAGAGCAACCTTAGCAATGATCTGGGGAAGCAGGATGAGGTTATGGAGTTGCCTAGTTTTACCCACCAGTAAATAGATGTCAGATTATTTATTGGATAGTTAGTCATATTATTTAGTTAGTTGTACTCAGGTTGATAGATTTTGACTTCTATGAGTTTGGCTTCTGGACTGACAGAGGAGTTAACTATCTTGAGACCACACCATTCTAAGGGTCACCTTTGACCAGCTGAGTCCTCACACTCAGCTTAGGAGGAAGGCTCTGTTGTTTCCCATTATTCCAGAAGAAATCGGGACTGGGATTTTGTAGTTGTTAATGGTCAGGTTTGGGCCCAAGCTTTAAAGCTTCAGGGCCTGCCTCCTGGCTGCTTGCTGCAGATGGGAAAAGCTTGTCAGAGAAGCAGAGACTTCAGTAGCTGCCTTTCCAGCTAGGAAGTGGGCTGAACTTGGGGTCTGGGCCACATTATCAAGTGTTTGTGGGTAACTGGGCATCTTTCACATGAGTTCTCTGTGAGTGAAAGATGCGGAATATCTACTGAGCACCCACAAGGAACCAGGGTCCTGTTCCTTTCTAAGCTTTTGCACATTGTATTGTTTCTGTGTTCCCAATCAGCACAGTACAGGCTGACCAGTAAGAGAATTCCAGAAAAGGAGTTATATTATAGAGCATTTTTAGCTGTATGGATAAATAGGGACATCCCCTCCTCCCTAATGCAAGGAAGGGATCCAGAAGAAAATGTAAAGGAAAAAGTCATGAGAGAGTAGACTAGCCACTTGCAGTGTGCCAGGTACTAGAAGGCATTGTAGAGAAAACAAGTTGAGCGGGGTACCTCAGGGCTATTTGTGGTATAGGATTGAGAGACTGAGGTGCAGAGAGAGCCATGGACACTGGAGCAGTTTAGAAATAAATAGATGGTCTCTTTAGAAGACTATGGCATTCATGGGCTGTAGAGATAGCTCACCAGTTAAGAGCACTCACTGGCTGCTCTTTCAGAGAACCTGAGTTCAATTCCCAGCACCCACATGGCAGCTCACAACTGTCTATAACTCCAGTTCCAGGGATCTGGCACCCTCATACAAACATGCATGCAGGCAAAACATCAATATGCAGATATGTGTGTGTGTGTGGTATTCAAAGAGAAAAAAGCTGACAAGGCTAATCACTGATTTAAAAATGTGGCTCATGAGTGGTAGAAACGGGGAGGAAAATGTTGATAACAGCTCTTTGCTGGAGGAAGTTCATCATAGCAGTTGAGTTTTAGCCAGTTAAAGGAGGAGAAATACAAAAGCAGGGTGGAGTTTTAATAGAGTTGTGGAGATGAGATGACTCATGTTAGAAATAGATATGAAGAAGAATTTAGAACAGAGCTAAAGTTTATCAGCAGCAAGGGAGGGGGGTCAGGTGTAACCGAGGCTTGATTGTGGAGAAGACACCTCACACAGTAGGCACATGTCTTCAGTGTATATTTCACCTCATACACTTCTCTCTCTTTCTCTTTCTGTCTTTCTCTCCATATATCTATATCTATATCTATATATGCTTTGAAAAAGAAGGGCTTAGTGGTGAACTCATAGAATAGCTTTTTATCTTTTGTGGTGCTGGAGATCAGTGACCTTATGCATGCTACAGTGTTCTGCTACAGTACACATCAGCTTGAAGTAACAGTGTTTATTTTATTTACTGTGTTTTACATGTAAGAGGGTTTTGCCTGTGTGGTGATATTTTGTTTAAAATCTAATAAAGCTTTCCTGAAGATCAGAGTGCAAAGCTAGCCACAGCCATAGAGGCCAGGCAGTGGTGGAAAACACCTTTAATCCCAGCACTCTGGAGACAGGCAGATGGATGTCTGTTAATTCAAGGCCACCCTGCCGTACATGAAATTGATCCAGTCTAAAAGAGAAACAAGAGTTCACACAAAGGTGATCCCAGCATTTGGTATCTCAAGCCTTCAATCCCAGTGCTAGAGAGGGATATAAGGCAGGAGGAGATAGGGGTTCAGTGAGTCTGAGGAGCAGTGCAGTGGGAAGCAGTCTTGAGGTTTGGTGATCTCCCCTTTGGTCTGAGCATGGTAGAGGTGAGAACTCCCTAGTGGCTCGCCATTTTGTTTCTCTGATCTTCAACTTTAATCCCAATATCTGTCTCTGGGTTTTTATTATTCATGCTACATGCCTGTATGAATGTCTTTGCACCACATACATGTGTTGGATTCTCTGGGACTGCAGTTACAGATGGTTGTCAGTTTCTCCAGCCCTTGTAGTAGCTAGGTGCTACTTTTTTTGGGGCTAGGCTACTTTGGAAATGCTTGGGCCTGAAACATTTTGTCTGGCTCTTTCCCATTATTTTAGTGATCAGATAGATGCTTTTGCAGCTATCTATGGACTCCCCTCCTAAATAGAATAGTTATGAAATTCTGACTATGCAGAAACTACTGGTGACAGGGGAGCATTCTAATGAAAGGAGGAACCAGAAGGTTGGGCATGTTGGTGAATCGTCAGAAAGGGAAAGCACTCTTGTTTCTCCATCATTCATTCAGTGTGAGAGACAGGAGGAGCCGCATTTAAAAGTCTGAGGTGAGAAACTAAGAAAAGTACTGAGGACTTTTGTTTATTTTGGTTTGTTTGTTTTGGTTTCTGAGATAGGGTTTTTCTGTGTAGCCCTGTCATGGATATCACTCTGTAGACCAGCCTGGCTTTAAACTCAGAGATCTGCCTGCCTCAGCCTCATGGGTGCTGGGATTAAAGTAAGCGCCAGAGGCTTGCTTTAAGCCCCAGGATTTCTGTAGTGACCAACAAGGCAGTCCTGGCAGCAGACACTACCCAGGAGGCTCTGGTGGAGTGCTGCTGAACCATCTGAGGGGACGTGACTGTGGGCAGTTCAGTGTCCTCTTAGAGCTAGAGCCTCCCTCTGCCACTACCTGGCAGCTGTGCTTGATTGTAACCTTTGCACCTCAGCTTCCTATTTACAGTAAAGATTGTAGAAGGGTTAAATAAATGATAAAGCCCATGAAGGAGCCAACCCGGTGGGCAGTCAGTTGTCCTTAAAAGTAAAAGAAAGGACTTTGGGGGGGGGGCAGGAGGACAATTAGGGGTAGACAGTCCCTCTTCTTCAAATTACCAGTCCTGAAGAATGGAATGGACATTATTAACATGTCATATAGTGATAAGTTTGGATTTGTCTTTGAAAGATCTCATGTAGCCCAGACTGGTCTGGAACTTGTTATATGTAGGAAGATGGCACTGAGCTTCTGATGCTTGGCCCTCCACCTCCCAAGTGCTAGATATAGATATTGATTCCTATATTGATCAGTTTGGACGTGTTTATTAGATGCCAATGCCTGACTGAGAGATAGCATTAAGAGAATTTCAGGGATTCACTGTTTGAATGCACATCAAGTGAATTCTTCAATAAATTGATGGTGTTTGGATAGATTTGGATTATGGGGTCCTCTGAGTCTCCCTCCATTTTCAGAGCCAGGAAGGATTCTGTGGGTGAGGATGTGAGGTTGAGCCTGAAAAAGCTGTGGGATTTGGCTTGTAGCAGAAATAGCATAAACTAAATGCCTCATAGTTTCGGTGTCTGAAGTATACCAAGCTCTCTGGAGAGGGCAGCAGTGGGTTGAATAGGATGGGATCTGTTGTTAGCCAACCAGGCTGTAGGCTGTACTGTCAGTCCCGGAGAAGGGGCTGAAATGATGCCTTGGTATGTGCTGAGCTGTGGGAAGGAGAGTTTGGAGGCAAGGAGACGAGCTTGGGAGTCTTTCAAAAGCTCAGTGTGAAACGAGGGGCCTCCAGTTAGGAAACAGTGGGTCGTTTCTTGGGGTCATTCCTTTCTTGTAACACTCCTCCCAAAAGGCCAAATAGGTCTCAACCTTCCTAAATTGTTTTATACTGGGAGAGGCAATCTCTAGTTTTAGCAGGAGCTAGGCATGCAGTGCTTAGGTAGAAACTTGTGAGAATATTCTGCTGAGGGAATCAGCTTCCAAGGTAGTGCTGCAAAATGTTTTTCTGGTGGTACCAGGCTGGGGAGGCCACGCAGATCAGCAAGCCTGAGCTTTTCTTTTTACATTCGTAGGTTGTCTCCAAATACTATGGTGACACCCCACAAGAAGAGCATGCTGGGAAATGGGAACTATGATGTGAATGTCATCATGGCAGCACTTCAAACCAAAGGCTATGAAGCTGTTTGGTGGGACAAGCGCAGGTAGAGAACCAACCCCAGGTGTATGGGGGCAACCCTGGAAGAGTGGCTGCCCCAGAGCCTGATACCTTTTCTTTCCTGCAGGGACGTGGGTGTCATTGCTCTCACTAACGTCATGGGCTTCATCATGAACCTGCCCTCCAGCTTGTGCTGGGGTCCCCTCAAGTTGCCTCTCAAAAGGCAGCACTGGATCTGCGTTCGTGAGGTGGGAGGGGCCTACTACAACCTTGACTCCAAACTCAAGATGCCTGAGTGGATTGGAGGCGAGAGTGAGCTCAGGTGAGCCCCAAAGGCTGGGCTGCTGGGCTTTTAGCTTAGTATGCTGGGGAAGTCAAGCTCATCTGATTGTTTGACAAAGGAAATTAAATTCCTGTATCCCTGGATCCTTGCTCTGCCTTCTTGGAATCATAGGGTCTTGGATTGAAGACTCAATTAGGACTCCATCTCTTTGATGAACAGGTTTCACATGGTGTGATTCTAGCACTCTGGTCTAATGGGGCTGACACTGTCACCACTGCATTTAGATAACTGCCAGTTAAGAGAGAGGAAGATGAGCAGAGAGATGGCTCAGCAGTTAAGAGCACTGGTTGCTCTTCCAGAGTTCCTGAGTTCAATTCCCAGCTTCCACATGGTGACTCACACTATTTATAATGGGAGCTAATGCCCTCTTCTGACATGCAGGCATACATGCAGACAGAATCCTGTGTACATAATAAACAAAAATCAATCTTTAAAAAGAGAGAGGAAGATGACATTCAGTCCAGACAGGGTTAAGTTTCTCTGTGACTAAAGGTGTTTTGTTTTTGTTACAGTGTAGTCTCAGCTGTCCTAGAACTAGGCTGGCCTTGAACTCACAGAGATCTGCCTTCTGCCTGCCCTTGCCTTTTGAATGCTGGGATTAAAGGCATAAGACATCACCACTCCCAGCCCTGAAACTGAAGTTTTTTCCTTTTTTAAAAAGTTTAATTAAAAAAATTGTTTATGTGCATTGGTGAGGGTGTCAGATCTCCTAGAATTTGAGTTACAGACAGTTGTGAGCTGCCATGCAGGTGCTGGGAATTGAACCCAGGTCCTCTGGAAGAGTAAGTAGCCAGTACTCTTAACTGCTGAGCCATGAGCTAACTCTCCAGCTTCCTTTTATTATTGTATGTTCAGGTGTGTGTGCTCTGGGCATATATGGAGGCCAGAGGACAATTATCAGGTGTCGGTCTTCTTTCACTCAGGGTTCCTGAGATCTTGTTCAGGTTGTTAGGCCTGCTTCACAGGTGCTTTACCTTGAGCTGGCTCAAGTGTTTTGCTATTTTGTTTGATACTTAGAACCTGTGAATATGTAACCATTAGAATACACTGTGTTCTAGAATTCACCAGCACATTAGAGGCAGTAATATCTGAGAGTGAGAATAAAATTGAGACTGGAATTATAACAGGAATGAAGGGTTAACCAAACATAGAAACTCTTAAATCAGTCACCCTTGGAGTTTTAAGATAGACAAAGAGTGGTGGTAGTAGTGTACACCTTTAGTCCTAGCTCTCAGGAGGCAGAGGCAGGTGGATTTCTGAGTTTGAGGCCGCCTGGTCTACAAAGCAAATTTTAGGACAGCCAGAGCTATATTCAGAGAAACCTTGTCACAAACAAAAAAGATTGCCAGCCGGGTGTTGGTGGTGCACACCTTTAATCCTAGACTCTGGAGGCAGAGGCAGGTGGATTTCTGTGAGTTCAAGAGCAGCCTGGTCTACAAATCAAGTTCCAGGATAGGCTTCAAAGCAATACAGAGAGACCCTGTCTCAAAAAAACAAAAAGATTAAGATTGCTGTGGATGTTAAATGGAGAGGTTTTTATTCTGGTGAAGGGTGGTCCCAAGACTGCAATCTGCAACTCACTGGCATTTCATTCCTCTTTCATAGGAAATTTCTAAAATACCATTTGCGAGGAAAAAACTGTGAACTCCTACTGGTGGTACCAGAAGAAGTGGAAGCCCATCAGACCTGGAGGGCAGATGTGTGACAGTTCTGCTGGACCCGCTCTTTGCCTCAACCCTCGAGCCCTCTTTGATGTGTTGTGGCCTTTGCAGTGGGTCTGTCCAGCCACCCCCCCAAACATCTCATTGGGTTTCCCCCTCAAATTTGCCAGTGCAATAGGACAGGTGTGAACTGTCACAGAGCCACCAAGCACTGTTTGTGCCTGGGGGAAGAAGGTAGGAGCTCTGAACACTTAGAGCAAGCCATTGAACACCTTTTCTATTTCAGAGGGAACTGAAAGAGGGGTCCTTGCAGGGGCTTGCTTCTTTTCCCTTCTATGAGGACTTGACACAGGTTCTGCCCATAGTTTTCACTGATGCTCAAAGCTCACAGGGAGGTTTCCTCCTCTTTTTCTCTCTCCTGTGGCACCAGGGGATCTGAGGACACAGTACATGCAGAGCCCAGTGACTAGCTCAAAGGACCCAGAACATAAGCGTCTCAGGAAACTGTCAAGCCCCCAGCAGTGGCACTACATGCCATCTGCAATCCATAATGCCACCTCTTATCGTTTTTAATCCTAGCTAGCCTTGGAGTTTTATAATGAAAAATTCTGATATCCCAAAGTAGGTAAATTGCACAGTATTCCAAGCAAGACAATGGTGAAAAAGATGCCTAATTTGTGTGGCTGCCACATTAGGACAGTCACAAGTAACTTTTCACTCCAATTATGTCCCTACCATTTCACTACATTGACTTAAGAGGCTCTGGGGCAAAAGACAATGAAGAGGGACAGTACTCTTAGTTGGCCCATTTTAGCAAAATTAGAAACACATCTACTATTGACATCAGATTCCACAGTTAGGGGCAGAGTTGGGTGAGGAAACTGCCATGAATAAGTGAGCCTTAGTTTGAGATGTAGGACTTTGACAGGTACATCCTGGGCTCCAGAGTTGTGGCAGGAGGCAGCAGTCTCAGGTTGGTTGTGTGCATCATGCTGGAGGCTCTGGGTTTGGCATCTTTGTGTAGCTTCCTTTACAAACTGAGGGTTGGCTCACCCCACCTTAAGTAGTTTTAGGCCATTTTGCTTTACTTTTGGAAAATAAGTAGAGGAAATAAATACCATACCACACACCAATGTGGTTGTGTTGGCCTTCAGGGCAGGTGACCCGGCCAGCCCTTAGGGAGCCATGGTCTCTGCAGGTCTGAGAGCTGCCCCACTGGCCAGATTTCTCCCTTGGCAGCACAGCTAGCCTGGGGGCTTGCATGTCAATCCTGAACAAGCTTATTGGTGTGAAGTGGGGGCTACCTCCCCACTGTGACTGGAGTGCATGTTTACACCAGCACTTTTTCTGCTCATGTACCTTCAATCCAACAAAGCTGGGTTTTTTTTTTTTTTTGTTTTTGTTTTTTGGAGTAGCAGAAGCCCCAAGTGGCTACTGCACTATGATCAACCACGGTCATCAGTACCGTTTTCTCCACCAGATCTGCTCGGCAGCACGGGGAGCTCTGACCTTGCACAATGACATTCCAATCACTACCAGCCAGAAGTTATAGCCGACTGACCTTGCTGATTGTCACAGGCAGGATCTTGGGTCCATTGGCACTGTCAGTGGTAGTAACCCATTTCATGGGAAGAGGAGACTCCTCCCTACGGGTCTGCTTGGGCCTGTGCAAATAGCACTGACTGCAAAGGAGTCCCATGCACGTGGAGTCCATAAGCCAGTGGGATGTACAAAGACGCTTAAGCATTTCAGGGCTGGTTCTGTTCATATCCAATTCTGGTGCTTAGGAACAGGGACCCATGTTGATGCCCAAAGGCAAAAAGCTCCACTCCTTTTAAGGAAGTGGCATCCTGACCCTGATGCCCTAGGCTTTGTTTTTCTTGCTTTATTCCCCTCTTTTGTTGGCCTTGTGCTGGGTTTGTTTACAAAGATGTATTTTGTTTAACCAAATATTAAAAACGAAAAACTGAACACAAATCTACTTGTTGCCTAGCTGGTGATGTAAAAACCTTTGGTGGGGCAGTGGTGGCGCACACCTTTAAACCCAGCATTCCAGGGGCAGAGGCAGGCAGATATCTGTGAGCTCCAGGAAAGACTGTCTCAAAAACTTAAAAAAAACCCAGTCTTACCAGGTATGCATCCCCATAATCCCTCAGCACCCAGGATGACTGAGTTGAAGGCTAGCCTGGGCTATGGCCACATCCTATGCCCAAGAAAAACAAGAATTAGACAACAAACTATGTACAAACTTCCCCTCACAAGACTAAAAGGCAGTACACATTTTAAATGGTTTATAAATATTGCGTAGAACTTGTGCTTCATTTTCCATGGGAGAAACTGAAATGATTCTTAGATTCTGAGCAATAATCAATACTATGCTCAAAAATGAATGATCCTTTTCCTTCTTGAAAACTTCACTTTAGTTTATGGTTGAAATAGAGGTCTGCAGTGTCTCTGGCTTTTTTAAATGGCCTAGTTTAAAATACTTATCACAAACAATGACACTTTAAGTTGGAGTTCTTTTAATATTTAAATACAAAAAGTGAGCACTGACTTCTTTACACAACACACAGGTCTAACAGCCAGATGAGCAGAGGAAATGAGTGCTTGCTCTGTCCACAGTCCCCATCTGGCTAAAGGTACAGCCAGCCTCCCTTCTCTCCAACATACTGGGATTCCTGCAATCGCAGCTGTAATGGATTTTGTCAGTTCCATATTGTTTACATGTCCCAGACATTTTCATTCTTTAAAAAAAAAAGTCTTTAATGGCCAGGGATGCTTACTTCTTCCTCACAAGGGGCATGTGAGAACTTTGATAGGAACAATTTGCTAAAGGGATAGTGTGGAATAGCCTTCCACATGGCTGTACTCTAGCATCAGATTGAGAACAGGAAGTAAGTGAGAACATTATGAAGGGCATAGGTGCAAATGGAGTCTCTCCATGAGAAACGGAAATAGTTCCCACCAGATTTAAATAGATGGATGTGCCAAAGTTTAAAATAAAAAGAATAAAAATCCAAACAATCAGCAGTTCAAACAACTTAATTTCAAAGTTCTCCCAACAGGACAAATACCAGAGAAACAATCTAGATCTTTCCAGGAAGTGGAGGTAGAGCCCCTGGCATTCCTCCTGACAGGCCTGTGTTAGGCCCCAAGAGTATCTGGAAAAGGAAAAAGAAGAGTGTTAAGACACTATAGTTTCAGAGGTCTCATCTGTCACACATACAAGGTAGACATTCTACACCACTGAGCAGTCAGGCACCTAAAAGTACAGTGAACTCCTCCCACTCGGGGTTTAGTGCCAATCTACTCCTTGGGCCTCCACCGCTGGCACAAAGCGCAGAGCATGTGCTTACCTGCCGCTGCTGCATTTGCTGTTGTTGCTCCATTTGCAACTTTTCCGTCTCAAAGACAACTGGAAGTACCAGGATCATAAAGGAAGTGGTCCCAATCCACAAAGCTGCCCTGGAAAATCTGCAGAGGAAGAGTGTGTACAAAGAAGAGCAAGACAACCTAGCCACTTCCAAACCGGTGACAGAACTTCCAGTATGCCTCCCTCGATGTTTCTCAAAGTATACCCTACCCATTCCTTGCACCACACTCCTAACAGAGGCAATAGGAGCAGTGATTGATTACCTAGTGATTACAGTGATTACCTAGTGATTATAAGGATAAGGCTCGCGTATAGAAACCTTAGAAAACATGAAAATTGCCACAACCCTGCCACATAAGAACTCCATTCTGCAGAAGACCAACCACATTCGGGGTATGACAATGAATCCAAGGTCACTCAAGCTCCCGTCGGTGGCTTCTGACGTCCGGTGTCTTTTGACAGCACCAGTCCTTACCATGCATAATCTCGGTATCTCTACATTCATCCCTTACCTATACATCTTCTGAGCCACGAAGAGCGAGAGATCAAAGGTGGCTCCGGCGGCAGACCGGACCCTCTCCGGAAACATCTCCGTCAGACCCCACAGCCTCTCCGACAGAGTCTCATCTAGCTGTGGTGGAGCAGGTGCGGGTCATTGGCGAAGCGGCAGCAGCACCGGAGCCGCCGAGCCCTGGGCCCAGCCCTTCCCTGCCGCGCGGAGCAGACGCCCTCCCGGCTCGTGGCGCTCACGCCTCGACGGTCTGCTCCCGTCCCGCTCCCCGCAGACCCCGGTACCTCGTCGTCATCGTCCTCTTCCAGCTCCTCTTCGGTCTTCTCCGCCTCGGCTTTCGGGAGCAATTCGTCCGGGGACAGAGGCTCCCCAGCACCTGCTGCAGCGACGGCGGCGGCCATGACTGTAGGACACCGGAAGCGGAAGGGAGCGGAAGAGATCCGGCGAGAGCAGCCCGCCGCTGAACGGAGCGCCTTCCGGAAGCGGGCTGGCTGGAAGGAGGGAGGAAGTGAGGAGGGGAGGGGAGGAAGAGGGGAGAGAGAAAAGCAGCAGATCTCTTGCCCGACCCCTGGGTGTTTCCAGCCACTTAAACCCAGCCTACAGGAAGAGCTCCGAGCGTATTCAAGGAGAGATGCAGGTGCTTCTCAGCTATTGTGTGCAGTTGGGCTTGGGCTGGGCCCCGGATACCTGAATATTTAAAAGAAAAAAAAATTCTTTTTGGCTTTTAGAGACAGGATTTCTGTGTACAGCCCTGACTGTCCTGGTACTAGCTCTGTAGACTAGATTGGTCTCGAACTCATTATCTACCTGCCTCTGCCTCCTGAGTGCTGAGTTTAAAGACCAGAGCCACCACCACTGGGTGAGAATACTTCTCTAATAGACAGTTTTCACTATGTAGCCCAGACTGGCTTCAAACTCTGACCACCTCTACATTCCAAGGGATTAAAGGTGTGTGTTGCCACACCCTGCTTTCCTTGTTTTGGTAGCCTAGGCTGACCCCAGACTTCTCTTACCTCAGCCTCACAAGTGTAGGGATTATTACAAGTGGTACATACCACTTACATAACAATGAATGCTTTAAAATTATTTTAAATTATGTGTATGTGGACAAGTGTAGGTATCCTTGGAGGCCAGAGGCCTTTGATCCCTGGAGCATGTGGGTCCTGGGGAATCAAATTTAGGCTTAGCAGCAAGCATCTTCCCATTATTATTATGATTATTATGCATTTACTTATTTTGAGAAAAGGTCTGTCTGTGTAGCCCTGGCTTTCCTGGAACTCTCTAAGTAGACCTCCAAATCACAGAAATCCACCTGCTTCTCCCTCCAAGATGCTTAGACTAAACACATGCAACATCATATCCAGCAATGCATGCAAAGGGAGTGGCACTGTTTGGAGTTGTGGCCTTGTTGGAGGAAGTGTGCCATTTTGAAAGCAGGTTTTGAGGTCTCTTTTGCTCAAGCGTCCCTCAGTGTGACTGTTGCCTCTGAGTCAAGATGTAGGACTCTCAGTCCCAGCACCATGTCTGCCTACATGCCACCATGCTCCCCTTCACGATGATGAACTGAACTTCTGAATAAGCAAGCCACCCTCAATTAAATGTCTTCTTTGCGTTGCTGTGGTCATAGTGTCTCTTCATAGCAATAAAAACCTAAGATATATTTAATAGTAAAGGGTTTTTGTTTTGAGGCAGGGTTTCTCTGTGTAGCCCTGGCTGTCCTAAAACTCACTCTGTAGATCAGGCTGGCCTCCAACTCCTGCCTCTGCCTCACTAGTACTGGGATTAAAGGCTTATGCCACCAACATCCAGCAGTGGTTTTTTTTGTTTGTTTTTGTTTGGTTTGGTTTTTTTGACAAGGGTTTTCAATATTAGTAAAATTGCCAATCCATGAGAAACAGTGGGATCATGCAATGTCACTTTCAGATGACTGGGGGAGGGGTGGGGCACATGATGATCCAGAGAAGCTAGGAGCAGATGACAAAGTTGAGGAGTGTGACAAGCAAGTACTTCAGGCTTCCAGGACCAAAGGCTCAGCAGCAAAGGCCACACATGGTAAGTGGAATACATGTCAGAGGTCACCCAGACAAAAGGACCTGTAAGAGTCCCAGTGAGTGACTATGTTCCACCTGGATAGGAGGAGGGTGTTCTAGAACTCTCAGCTCCCAGCTGTTCCCCTGCCTCTTCCCTCAAGACTACAGTAACTGCCATCCCTGTCTGTGTCCTGACATAATCTGAAGCTGGAAGTGAGAAGCTCTTTCTTGAGGTGTGGGGCCACATGGGTCTCTTAGGGAAGTTTAACAGCAGCTATCAAAGACCGCCTATACCAGCAAACCCAAGTGCAGACTTCCTCTGATTATTGCCTCTTATACTATCTCATGCCCCATGGAACTATTTCAGCTCTTCAGTGACAATCCTTCCCTAATCCAACTCAGCACAAAACCTCACAAAACTGTTGCCATGATTATAAGAAATAATGTCAAGGGGCCAGCACCACTCAGGTTCTAGTTTGACTAAGAAAGGGCTTTGAGGGAGAATTTTAGCCAGAACCTGAAGGATATTTCTACCCAAAAAAAAGGATAATTTTTGTTTGTTTTTCAAGACAGGGTGTCTCTGTGTAGCCCTAGGGACCATGTTGGTGTCTGAGGGTCACACTGCTGCTGGAGCTATGTTGGTTTGAGGTTGCCTGTGTTGCAACCTGGGGCTGTGCCAGGCAGGCTGAGTCCATGGTCCTACTGCAGCTGGGGTCTGTGTTGATGTCTGTGGCCTGTGTTGCCACCAGAAGCCACAGAGATGCCCAAGGTCTGGGCCATATCCTGTGACCATGTTGCTATCTGTGGATCATAACACCACCAGGGCCATGCCAACCTGTGCTGCCTAGGGCTGTGGTGACATCTGGCCCAGGATTCTGCTGAGGACCATGTCTGGGTTCATGACCCTGCGGCAGCCAGGGTTTGAGTTGATGTCCATCGCTTCTGTTACCACTGACTGCTGTGTGGATACCTGGGGTCTTGCCAGCCACCTGAGATCATGTTGGTATCTTAGGGCCATGCCGCTGCCAGGGCCATACTTATCTGTGCTACCACCTGGGGCCGTGGTGACATCTGGGCCAGAGTTGCTGGAGGCCATGTCTGGGTCCACTGGCAGGAGTGTTGATCCCATGGCCCATAATATCACAGGGGGCCACAGGAACCATGTGTGCTGAAATCTGAGGGCCAAGCTGAACAGGTACCAACCTTTGCTGGCCCTGCCCCTCGATGGCATTGCAGCAAAAGAGCTAGTCCCACCCATCACGGGCCATCCCTCCCACCCAACTCAGTTACCACCTATACCCGCAACCAGACCTTTAGTTGCCCTACCCCAACCTCTGCCTTATCTATGGCCTTCTGGAGTGACTGAAGGGACCAGTCCTATGGAACTACAGCCAAAGGACCTCCATGATATGGGGCAACAGAAGGATATCAGGGAGAAGTCTCCATGAGGGTCCAGTACTGATGGTGCAGCAAAAGACAGAGGCCTCAACCCAGACAATGGATCATTGCAGTCAATGAACATTTGCAAGTAAAGCTGAATGGACAAAAGGGCATACTGTGTGACACACTGCAGTTCCCAGTGCCACTAAGAGGAATGAAGAGGTGATGGAGAGGCAGGAAAATGGAGGAGCCAAGTGGTTGTTTTGTTTTGAACTAATATATTTTTAAAATTTCTTTTCGAGGGGATGCTGCAGGGATGAGGGGTGAATATGGAGGGACTGGAAAAGGACTGGGATTGGGGTGTATGATATGAAATTCCCAAAGAATCAATAAAAATATTATGTTAAAAAATGACATGCACTGGGCATTGGTGTCGCATGTCTTTAATCCCAGCACGCAGGAGCCAGAGGCAGGCAGATCTTTGTGAGTTCGAGGTCAGCCTGGTCTACAGAGCGAGTTCCACGACAGGCTCCAAAGCAATACAGAGAAACCCTGCCTCGAAAAAATAAATAAATAAACAAATAATGGTGGCTTTAGTACTCAGGAGGTAAGAGGTAGGTGGATCTCTATAAGTTGGGGTGTTAGTCTGGTCTATATATGGAGCTCTAGGACAGCCAGGATTACTAAAGAGATTCCATCTCAAAACCAAAAATGACATGACTCTGGGCAGGAGGTGGGGATGAATAGTTTTCCTAAGGGAAATAGGACTTGATGTGAAGACTGTTTTGTTTCTAGACATTTTTGTTAACAAGGGTTATCCTTGGTCCCTTTCCACAGCCACAACTGTCAAAAAAGCCTGGTGAGTCCCACATGCAAGTCCCATGTACACTGACTTCAGCTCTTCTTTCTTCACCTCACTGTGTGTGGGAACAGCCTAGTCCCTTCATCCTGTTATTCCCACACAAACGGGGCGATGGCAGCCTTCTGCTCAAAATCCTTCACTGCACAGGCTCTGAGACCCTGGTGGTGGCAAGGGGAGTCACATCATTGAGCCATCTAAGTGTACTCTGTTGTGGAAAAGTATTTTAACTAGGCAAAGGTGTAATTACATCTGTGGAATATTACTTCATCTGTGTAAAGGTATGTTACTTTTGTTTATGCTGTATTCAATTATGTAAATGTTTGTTTATTTATATAAACATTTGTTTCACCTTGCCTGCCTGCAACTGATTGGTCTAAATAAAAAGCTGAATGGCTAATAGCTAGGCAGGAGAAAGGATAGGTAGGGCTGGTGGGCAGAGAGAACAAATAAGAGAAGAAATCAAGGCTCAAGATAGAAAGGGGAGAGAACAAGGGACATGCCAGGGGCAAGAAGCTAGGCAGACAGAAGCCAGCCAGACACAGAGAAGCAGTGAGAGTAAGACATACAACGTAAAAAAGTAATAAGCCCCAAGGCAAAAAGGTAGATAAAGAGAATCAGGTTAATTTAAGTTAAAAGAACTAGCCTAAGCTGGGCATTGGTGGCACATGCTTTTAATCCCAGCACTCAGGAGGCAGAGGCAGCAGATCTCTGTGAGACCAGCCTGATCTACAAGAGCTAGTTCCAGGACAGTCTCCAAAGCCACAGAGGCCCTGTCTTGAAATAACAACAACAACAACAACAACAAAGAGCTAGCCTAAATTAATAAGTCTGTGTCATGATTGGGAGCTGAAAATTCTTTTGGTGGAGTACACAACTCATATACAAAAACTTAGAAACCAGGCTCTGCTTACCTTGGGGAGCCCACACTAGTTTTTTTTTTTGTTTGTTTGTTTTTTGTTTTTTGTTTTCATTTACCTATTTTGCTACACAGAGATTATTAAACACCATTTAATAAAAAATAAAAATAATCAAAACAGGAAAGCCAAGTAAATTACAACGTGCTATGGAAGTCGGGAACTTGCTGCTGGGAAGCTGATGTCGGAAGAGGCTGTGGACTTGGGGATGAGGGTTCTTCATTGGGGGCAGAGAGCCCAGAGTCACTTACTGTGCACCCTCACATGAAGTGTTCTCTGGAACTAGCGCCAAACCCCAGACACTAGTGTTAAGAGGTGGACTGTCAACTGTCTGAACATGGTGACTCTGAGACATGGATAGTTGTATGCTGTCACCTGCAGACAGCAACCAAAGGCTGTTTTCTAGACCTTCCTGGGGTTTGTTTTAGACTGACACCCTGGGTGATGTGTCTGTGGTGCCTCGTAAGCTAAGGCCCTGGCTTGGAACCTTGGTTTCTTTCATCTTCCCTATCCCCAAGTCCAAGGGAGCTAGGATCTGTTAATGCTCTCTCCTAGGGCAAGTCTATTTGACTAAACACCAAAGGGCTCTGCCACCTCCTCCTCCCGACAGTGGGCCTTTCTGATAACCTAGGGAGTGTGCACAGGTGCTTCACTTCCTCCTGCGGCTGATGATCTTCAGTTCATCCAGTTCTTTGTCCTTTAAGTGGGACTCAGCAGTGGTCTCTGAAAGCTGGAAGGTAAGCATCAGATTGTTACAAAAGGCAGCTATGTCCAGGCTTGCACAGCCACTCTGCCCCAAGGAAAGGCCTGCCATTCCTCACCCAGCTGGCCTCTTCAACAGGCAAGCCTTGGCAGTCAAAAGAATTACTCATAATCCCAGCCCTTAGCATTTTCATCATTTACAACTGTCTGCCATGCTGTGCGTGAAGGATGAAAAGGACAGATACCAGCACTCTACAGGTAGGGGATTATAAGTCACTTTGAGTTGTATAGCACATATAATGGCACTTAGGGAACAGTGCCGTAAACAAAACAAAACAAACAAACAAAACAAAAACAAAACAAAAAAAAAAAACAGGGGAATGGGATGCTCTAAAAATGTTCCTTGCCCCTGAGGATCATTGAACAAGCTTTACAGCAGATGGAAGCTGACATTGAAATGAGGACAGAGGTCGGGCGGGCAGTCTCTACTCCAGAGTAAGTGTGTGGCTTGTATTAGCTCCACGGAGTAAGTGCCACTCTGATGCCAGCTGTCTTGCTGGAGATGAAGTCAAACAGCAATTAGGCAGTGGGGCAAAGACACTTTGAGTTGGCTCCATCATGCCATGCACGTGCACCTCCAGGCCCAGAAGACACAGAGACTGACACTGACTGGGTATGTGCACTCAGCAGGTCTGCACTGGACACTGATACAGTTTGAGCAGATACCCACCCCCCACCGGAGATGCCTTCATCCTAACCTCCATCCCTGCCACTATCCTGGGGCGTTCAGCTCACACACTGCTTCACTGGAGATCTCTCCACTGTAGAGACATCTTCTTCAGTGCCAATGCCAGCCTCTGCTTAGACGGAAGGACAGCCTTCCACAGGCTCAGGGACTGTGGGTATTGTTACACATCCCTGCTCCAGCCTTTGGTGACAAGGTTGGCATTTATATTTGTGTTTGGATACACAGGAAATGTATTTGGCAAATGAGTCCTGGGAAAATCAGTTGGGTTGTTTGACTCAAGGGAGGGATTCCTTGAAGGGGAAACCTAGGCTGGGTTGCCTTCCTCACCATGTCCAGTAGGATGTCCACTTTGAGCCGCAAGAGATTGTTCTCTTCTTCCAACTGCTGGTTCCGTTTGCGCAGGCGCTGAGTCTCCCTCCGATCCACGCCCCCACTAATCACTGTGTCTAGAGGAAGTACAGAGCAGGAATGGAAAGGGGATTCCTTCCACCATCCTGATAGACAGAGCAGCAGGAAGGTCCACTCACCTGCTACCCACTGGCCATTTTCAAACTTCAGGTTTTGCCCTGCCAGGTTCATGGTAGGAGTTCCATAGTCAAGGCCCAGCTCCAATTCCCGCGTTGACCGATCTAACTGTGATAAGACACTAGGATGGCTCAGAAAGCCACAGAACAAGAGCTCACATCCCAGCTTCCCCCACTAGTTCTAAACCCAACAAAACATGTCTATCCTGTTTTGAGATAGGGTTTCACTATATAGCCCTGGCTGTCCTGGTACTATGTAGACCAGGCTGGCCTCAAACTCAAAGAGATTCACCTGCTTCTGCCTCAAGATTACTGAGATTGGAGTATACTGCCACACCTGTCAATATCTGAAATACTTTAAAAGGCTAGACTATCAAATTGTATATAGCAAACATTTAAAGTAGAGGCTAGGAAAATTGCCCGGTGGGTAAGAGTGCTTGCTGTGCAAACAACTGACCTAGTTTGAGTTCCCAGTACACACATAAAAAGCCAGGTGTGCCCACATGTGTCTATAAGTTCCAGTGCTGTGTGTCCCTGTGGCAGTAGATGGGAGACAGGAGGCTTAGTGGGGTTTGCTCATCACTAGCCTATGTGAAAAATGGCAAGTTCCAGGTTCAGAATGAGACTGCCTCAAGGGAATAAGGCAGAGAGTGGTTAATGTCCCCTTCTGGCTTTTGTGATGAGCACTGGACCCACCCACCTGATTTAAACTATAAGAGGGAAGAAATGTTGTTTTACGCTTTGGATGTTCCAGAAAGGCTATATAGGCTGTAATTTGTTTTTTATTTTATTTTATTTTATTTTATTTTATTTTATTTTTTTTTTTTTTTTTTTTTTTTGAGACAGGGGTTCTCTGTGGCTTTGGAGGCTGTCCTGGAACTAGCTCTTATAGACCAGGCTGGTCTCGAACTCACAGAGATCTGCCTGCCTCTGCCTCCTGAGTGCTGGGATTAAAGGCATGTACCATTAACACCCGGCTTGGGCTGTAATTTGTAAATTCAAATTTTCATATCTACTTTACAGTTCAAAGAATCCATTGTACAGTTTTTTTGAGTTGTTTTGGTTTTTCCAGACAGGGTTTATTTGTAGCCTTGAAGCCTGTTCTGGACTTCACACTATAGACCAAGCTGGCCTTGAACTCACAGAGATCCTCTTACCTTTGCCTCCCAGGTGCTGGGATTAAAGATGTGCACCACCACAGCTTAGCTCGCCACTGTACATTTTTATATGTGTAATGATACTTGGTTTTAATTCATTTTCCCCTATCACTGTGTGTTTATAATAAGGAAACTTAGTTATGAAGAAGCATGCAGTTCCTGCTAGGGCTTGTTTAATGTATGACTGTCTAATTTCTGTATTCATTGACAGAACTCGTCAAATATTCCCTAAATCAGGCCTGGCTCCCGAGCATTCAGAGATGAGTATGATCAGCTCTTCTGGAGGAATAGCTTCTGCCCCTGTGAGGGAGACATGAGCAGCTCAAGAAACAGGTCCAGGCAGTGTGCGCATGCACACACACACACACACACCCGGAGCATACATAACACAAATCATACACACACACCCAGAGTACACACACACACACACACACACACACACACACACACACAGCACCCAGAGCATACATACGAAAAAACACATATACCGAGCATACACCCCCCCACACACCGAGTATACACACCCAGAGCATACATACACAACCACAAACAACACCCAGAATACATACACCCCCCCACACACAGAGTATACACACCCAGAGCATACATACACAACCACAAACAACACCCAGAATACATACACCCCCCACACACACAGAGAGCATACACCCCACACACACAGAGTATACACACCCAGAGCATACACACACAACTACATACAACACCCAGAATACACACACACACAGAGCATACACATACAAATCATACACACACACATTCTGAGCATACACATACACACACACCGCCGAGAGCATACATACGAAAAAACACACATATACACACAGAGCACCCCCCCCACACACACACACACAGAGCATACACACACAAAGAGAGGGAAGGAGTCCTTCAAGTGAAATGTCTGTTGCTCAATTGGGACTTGATTATCTATTTAAAGTCACAACTTTGTTTCCACACTGGTCTCCTCATAAGTTATCTGTGTACTGCTTGCTTATTTGTTTATTTATTTATTTATTTATTTATTTATTTATGCTATTAGGGCTTGAATATTCTAAGCAAGTACTCTACCAGTGAGCTATATCCCTTGCTGTGTGTGTGTGTGTGTGTGTGTGTGTGTGTGTGTGTGTACAGGAGTGTCCATGTATGTGGAGGTACGTGTGTACATGTGTGGAGGCCAGAGCACAACCTTGGGTGTCATTTCTCAGGTACTATCCACATTTAAAAAAAATATCAGGCCAGGCATGGTGACATGTATCTTTAATCCCAGCACTCATGAGACAGAGGCAGATGGACCTCTGTGAGTTTGAGGCCAGCCTAGAGAGAACTTGTCTCAACTCTACTCCCCCACAAAAATAAAGAAACTGGCATACAGGGTATTAGCTATCATATGGCATTTTCAAAAGTGTGTAGTTGATTCTCTTCTCCCTCCCTCTTTGTATTTTTCTGATAACTGTCCTCCACTCCAGTCTCTTTCCCCCTCCCTCTGCCTTTTTTCAGCGCCTATGTAGAGAGAAGTTCTCTCTGAAGCTGAAAGACGGCGAGTCCCAAGGGTACTCTTGTCCTCAGCCCCATGGTGTCTTCCTGTGCCCCAACCCCATTTACATGACATCATGCCCAGCATTTTAAAATTTATTATATTTCTAAAAATACATTTATTTGTTTTATTGTGTTTTGTCAGCATGTGTGTATGTGCACCATGTGCTTGGTGCCTATGGAGGTCAGAAGTGGGCATTAAGTCCCTGGACCTGGAGTTATGGATGGCTGTGAAGCAACAAGTGGGTGCTGGGACTCAGACCTGGGTCCTCAGCAAGAGCAACAAGTGCTCTTAACCCCTGAGCTGTCTCTCCAGCCCCTGCCCAGCTTTTAAAATGTTGATTCTGGAGACTGAACTTAGGTTCTCACATTTTCTCAACAGAGCCATCTCTCCATTTCCCTGAGTACCCCTTTAAAAAATGCTATAAATTTTGAGAGGGTCTTATTGAGGTGCCCAGGCAGGCCTTGATCTTGTAATCCTATTTCAGCCTCAAGCATCTGGAATTACAGGCCACAACCCCCTCTTCTTATTTCATACCCAGCACCCCAGAGAAGGCCTCATACACAGAGCTCTCAATTAGCTGTCATGAAATGGATAAGGAGGGAAGATGACCCTGGGCAGGCAGAGTGACATGCATACAGGAGGCTCTTGTACAATTGGGTGGCTGAAGCAAAAGGTGTACAGAGGACAAGGCCATATGGCAACTTATGTGCCTTTCTCAAGGCCTGGGCCACTGTCCTGTAATAACAAGCTGCTATTAAGTTCCCTGGACTCCGTATACCACAATGTTTTGTTTTGTGTTTCCTTGTTACAGCATTTGTCTGCGAGGCTCCAAAAAACTGCAGGGATGATGGGCTTTGAGTCACACTCAGAGACAATTTTTTAGTTTTTGAGACAGGGTTTCTCTGTGGAGCCCTGCCTGCCTTGGAACTCCCTCTGTAGACCAGGCTGCCCTCAAACTCAGAGGTCCACCTGCCTCTACTGGTGCTGGGGTTAAAGGCACTCACCACCATCACAGACTGAAGTTCTGAGACAGACTTTTTTATGAGCATGTCCTCAGGACAGGAGCTGTCTCAGGAAGATCAGCAGGTGCTTTTGCATGCTGATGTCAGGAGGGAGGCTCAACACCCACCACATGGAAACCTAGGATCCTAGAATGTTTAGCCCTGGCCTAAGCAGGGCTGCCATTGTGACTTTAACTGGGGACTAGAGGCAACGGACTCAAAGACTTCAGAGTTGAGGTTATCCTTGCTGCCTTATCCACTGACCCGTGAAGGATTTGCTAATCTGCACAATCTGTCATGTGGGAAAAGAACACAGAAACCAGGGTCATCTCTTGGTATGTAAGAGCAAGCATTATCATTCAAAATTAAGATAGACATGAATGTGGTGGTATAGTAAGCTGTCTTTTCTCCTTTTTTGGGGGGGGGGTCAAACCACCCAGCTCCCAAATAAACATACATGGAGACTTATTCTTAGTTATGACTTCCCACCTTAATGTGACTTGTTGCTAGACAGCTTTTAACTTAAATGATTCCATCTACCTTTTCCCTCTGGGTTTTATCTTTCTCTTTTCTAAATCTTTCAGTCTTACTCCATGGCTGGCTGGGTGGCTGCATGGCTGGGTGCCTGACCCCTCCTCTCCTTGTTCTGTTACTCTCTTCCTCATTTCTCTTCTACTTATTCTCTCTGCCTGCCAGTCCCGCCTATCCTTTCTTCTGCCTCACTACTGGCCGTTCAACTGTTTATTAGACCATCAGGTCTTTTAGACAGACAAAGAAACACTGCTTCACAGAGTTAAACAAATGCAGTATAAACAAAAGTCATATACCTTAAAATAGTATTCCCCAACATGGGGGAATGCAATAGTCTCAAATGTATTTGGGCCACCTCTTTTGGAACTGTTATTATCCTCTCAAATGTCACTAAATGGTGGCAAGTCGGCATCTTCTGTGACTTCTTCAAAAATAAACTTGACCCCTTAAAAATTTTTTTTTTTTTTTTTGTTTTGTGGCAGGGTGTGGGGTTGTACACCATTAATCCCAGCACTTAGAAGGCAGAGACAGGCATATCTAAGTCTGAGGCCACCGTGGTCTACAAAGACAGGTCCAGGACAGCCAGGACTACGCAGAGAGAATCTGTTCCCAAAACAGCAACAAAAGATTTGTTTTTATTTTATGTATATGAGTGTTCTACAAGCATGTAAGTCTGTGAACCTTGTAAATGCAGTGCCTTGTAAATGTAGGTCAGAAGAGGGCATTGGGTCCCCTATAACTGGAGTTATAGATGGTTGTGAACTGCCATGTGGGTTCTGGGAACTCAACCCAGGTCCTCCACAAGAGCAACAAATGTCCCTAATGACTGAGCCATCTCTCAAGCCCCTGAAATTCTTCTCTGTTTTTGGAAACAGGGCCTCTCCCTGTAGCTTTGGGTAACCTCTCTATATGTAGGGCAGGCTGGCCTCAAACTCACAGAGGTCCACCTGCTTCTGTCTCCTGAGTACTGAGATTAAAGGTATACCACTATACCCAGCTTGAATTTGATCTTTAAACCTGACTGAAATTAATTCTTGGACAAATTTTGGAACTAAAATGTAAGTCAGACTGGACATCATCACCTGGGACCAAAATCAGAATGAGGCTTGGCTGTCTTAGTGGGTTCTTTTTTCTTTTTTGAGACATGGTCTGTCTGTATAATAGCCCTGACTGTCCTGGAACTCCCTTTGTAGACCAGGATAGCCTCAGACTCGCAGAGATCCACCTGCTTCTGCCTCCTGAGTGCTGGGATAAAAAAGTATGCACTACCTCTGCCTGGCTATTGGTGGGTTCTTGAATAAACTCTGATAGTAATTCCCACACATGAATCCAAACTTGATGCCCTCCCACAGTGTTGTGTCTTCACCCAGACACCACTTGTGACACCCCAATCTCCACTCACAGAATGCAGATTGGAGAGAGAGGCAGACTTCCGAGGAGGGGTCTTCTTTGGGCTGAATATACTCCCAAAGAGAGGCATTCCTGACTTGAGGAAACACCAGCACTTCCTTCTCCTAGGGTCAAACAGATCAGAGACTTTATTTCATTGTTGTCAAATCGTAAAGACATTTTAGCCATTGACAATTACCAATCCGGGCAATATCTACTAGGAAGAGTTGTCCTTTTAGACAGAACAGCAAAGGGAGGCCTGAGGTCCTACAAGTCCTGGTAGGAGCTCCCAGGCTTTGGATACCTCCTATGTGCCAGGCACTATGCTAAAGCCTTTGCATAATCTCCTTTAATTCACAATTACCCCTTGACAAGCTCCTCCTAGTCACCCCATTTGGTTGGTGACATCTAGAAAGCTAAGGTCTTCAGTGGCAACAGGCATTTGAACCAAAGTTTGTGTGGTTTCACAGTTATATTAACCTTAGGCAAGCCTGGCCCAGGTTGGCCTCACCAGCATTACAGTGTGGACCAAGGAAATTAGATTTCTTTCCCCATAAGCCAGTAAGAACAGTGCTAGGAACACTAACTTCTACATATCAGCCATTCTAAAGCCAAGAAGCTATAGTCTGGGTATTTCATTCCCAGACTCACAGCAGTGTGGATCTCTTGGTCCATGTGTCAAGTCACATGTCCTGTTAATGAGAGGGAAGGTGCCTCAAGAAAAGGAGAGAGCAGAACATGGTGGAGCTGACAAATGACACCATTACAGCTGCTTTAGTCACGACTTCTGGGTTTCTCTGTGTAACTGCCAGGCTGTCCTGGAACCCAGAGACCTGCCTGGGTCTGCCTCCCAAGTGCTGGGCTGAAAGGCGTGCACCACCACTTGGCATCTTTTTAATTTAAATATAACAAATAAAGAGAAGTTTTAAAACCACAAGGGCCTCATGGTAGTTTTTTTAAATTATGTGTTTATGTGCTGTATGCTATGCTTGTGTGTTATGTGTGTGCAGAGACAGAGTCCAGAAGAGGACACTAGGTCTGGTGCCCTATCACTTTGTCATATTCCCTTTAAAAAGTCTCTCACTGAACCTGGAGCTAGACTGGTGGCCAGCAAGTCCAAGCACTCCTTCCTGTGTCTCCAACAGTGCTAGAATTACAGCTGTTAAAGTCTGTATCAGGCATTTTACTGGGATGTTGGTGATTTGAATTCAGGTCTTCATACTTGTACAGCAAGCACTCATATTCACTGAGCTTTTTCACCAGTCCCCTTCACAAAATTTTAACACACACACACACACACACACACACACACACACACACACACACACCCTTCTAGATCACAGCATAGGGCATCTCAGCACCCTGCTGCAAGACTCTCTGGATGACTTTACAATCAACTGGCTGAGATCCTAGGGTGGTTCTTTTGTTTTGTTTTTCAAGATAGGGCTTCTTTACACTGAGGCTGAGTCAAACACCCATTCTTGAGACATTTCTACCATAATATTAAAATTGAACACACTGGCTAAATAAAGTTGAAATTAAAAAGAAAAGGAAAAGACGTGTTTCTTTGTATAACAGCCCTGGCTATTCTGGAACTCACTCTGTAGACCATGCTGGCCTCGAACTCACAGAGATCCACCTGCCTTTGATTAGACACCTTTAATCCTAGGGTTCTTTAGTGAAGCTTTTTCATAGGGAGGACTCAGGATCAAGAAATTTAGGGGGACATTCCTGCTTTTCAACCAACACCAATGCTCATTCATCCTCAGTGGAATCTCAGTATTTTATTCCCCAAGGGCCTCAACTACTTTATTTGCCGTTATTGTTTTGATGTGTATGGGTGTTTTGCCTGCATGTAAGTCTGCATACCACGTGCCTGGGGTCCTCAGATTTCTGAAACTGGAGTTAGTGGCGGCTGTGAGCTGGGAAGGGAATTGGAATTCTCTGCAATAGCAACTAGTACTCTTAAACGTGGAGCCATCTCTCCAGCCCTCGAGTCCCTTACTTATAACCAAGAATAATAACAGAACCCAGCTGTGAGAAGTCCTTTCGTGTTTACAAGTTGTTGGCACATTATGCTCATCATAACCCTGGGTAGCAGATCAAGCTGTGCCCTCTCAGGAAACTGCTTACTGTGCTAAGCTTTAGTTCGCATCAGGCTATAAAATGCATTATCTTTACCCCGACAAGAAAGTAAAGGAAGCATCTTTGGTTTTCACTCGATTCTCAATGAAAAAAAGTGTTTCGAAAGATCTAAGAGCCAACTTTAACTCTGCAGGTGTGTCTGCAGGCGCACGGGCCACAGAACCATGGGAATTCGGTACCGGTTAGAAGACACCCTTCAAGTGATGGGTCAAAACACCGAGGCAAGATGCGCCGCGGAGCACGCTAACACCCGGCCTGCCCACCATCCTCTCCAGTGGTACCGGGTGTCCTACCCACCTCCCATCCACCACGGTCGGCCCGAAATTTCTCATACTGTTCCCAGATGTACCTGGTGCGTCTGCGAAGCCAGAGTCCAGAGCTATCTGCTAGCCTTCTGCAAGGATCCGCCCACGCCGCGTCAACCGCCGCGACTGCGATTGGCGGGCGCCGGGCTCCCATCGCGCACATGCGCAGCTGCTATGGCCTCTACCACCGAGGACGGAGGTGGTGTCACCTCTCAGACGAGTCTCCGCGGAGCAGCTGGGCCCCCGAGGGTTCACGAAGCGAGGAAGGCCTTGAGAAAGTATTCTGGAGTTTCTCATGCGCTAAGCGGCATAGGCAAGGAAAGGAGTGACCCCTTAAACATGTTGGTCTGGCCCCCGGGTAGCGGCATCGTCGCCATGGTAACCGTGTGTGCCCCACCGCGCTGGCTCAGGGCTGCATTGTTGTGGAAAAGGCGTGTGTAGTGTGACCCGGGCTGGACTCACAGTAGCAAAATGGCCCCGTCTCTGGCTCCGCTGCCCCGGCCACAAAGCAAAGCGCGCCCCCTCCCAGTGATTTGGGGGCCACGGATGCCGCGGTCATCCAGAGCTTGGTCGGGTCACTGGACTGAGGTGAAACCCGCCCTGAGGCTTTGGGATTCCGCCGAAGCTCTCAGGTAAGACAGGAATAAACGGAAGACCTGCGGGCCTGCCTTCTTTCGGGCCTGCCTTCTCGTGACTATGAGCAAGGGGAACTGAGGTCCAGGAAGGTCAGTTGCCCAGTTTGCCCAGTAAACAAAGGGCGGAGAACGGGAGAATCCCCTCCAGAATTCCACGGCGTGTACTGTGTTTGAAAGACCTGCAGAGTATACACCTTTACGCTCCCACCCAGGAAAGGCGACACCCCAAATCACTCACAAGAAGTGGTCTTGATGCAAATAGCATGAGGACCTCAAGGGTCCTTTTATAGGATTTACATCAAAGCTAACAAGGCCAGTTTCAAAGCTAGCCTGTTATTTTCACTAGGCCTAAAAGCAAGGTCATGGGACAGTTCAAAACTTGGATGGTTAGTAAGGTTTCCTAGGTTACAGAGATTTCATAGAGTACATAGTTTTTTACAAGGCAGGATTGTTTAGCGCACCTGCAAGGTTAGGGGGTTTTCTTTCTCTAGGACCAGCGGGCTCAGTGGCCTTATCTTTAAGATAATGGGGGCTCAGTGGCCTTATCTTTAAGATAATGGGGGCAGGGAGAATGTACTCTCCTGTCAGGGAGTTATCTGTATCTATTGGCAGAGACACTTGTTCTTTCTGGTTTTCCCTTCTTGCCATGAGTCCCGTCTCTTTTAGTTATTTTCTTTGTAGACAGGATGACCCATAGCAATTTTCAGACTGTTGTTGAGGATAACAACATTCCTCAGAAACTAGGTGGTTATGAATAATAATAATAATTTCCAGAAACCAGTCTATTTCATGTGTTTTCTTTTTCCTGAGTTTTGCATGCAGCTAGGGTGATTTTTTAAATACATGCTGGTGGATATTTTTAAATTTCTAACTTTTAGTGGTCATTAGAGAGGCTGTATTTTCATTCTTTCATGTTCTGTTTGGTAAATGAAGAAATGGGCCACCCAAGAGATGTTTCCTTGCAGCCTAGTGGGTGCACTAGGTGTTATCCCAGCCTTAAGGGATAGGACCAATTCGCCTGTCTGCAAACAGTTTTCCTCCACCTTTGCCACACACTGCTTTAGAAGAGAAGAGTTTCACGTTCAAAATTAAACATCTAGCTTAGCACTCACTGGTTCACCAGAAACATAAAGCAGACCACATCTGTAATTTGCAGCTTTTTGGTGTTGTACCCTGAGCCATGTGCACTCTGATCCCACATTTTACCGATAAGCTATACCTAAAGCAAAGCACCTTCTTTATTTTATTTATTTATTTATTTATTTATTTTTGAGATATGATCTCACTGGGTAGCCCAGGGTGCCCTGGAGTTCTCAACTCATCCTGTCCCTAAACATTTTTCCGTTTTAGCATTTTGGATTTGACCCTGGGTCTCACTATGTAGTTTTGGCTGGTCTCCAAATCCTCCTGTCTCTGTCTCCAGAGTGCTGGGATTGAAGATTAGTGCTACTACACCTGACCCTATGCTGTTAAAAGTAAAATCAAAACAGATTAACTTGACTACAGTTTTATTTTTTAACTCGGCTTGTCCAAAATATGCTTAAATATAAATATTTTAAAGTTTACCTTGCTTTGTTTTTTTTTTTTTAATTTTAAAATAAAATTTACCTTCTTTAGTCCTATGAACCAAATTTAAGAACTTTGTTTTCATGTGTGGCTAATGGCTACCAGGATGGGCAATATCCATGGAGCCTTCCCCTAACCTTGTGCATTTTCTTCCCATCTTTAGCCAAGTAACTCCTGCTTTTCCTTCTGCACCTTGACCTCTGTAAATAGGTCAGAACAAACTGTTGAAGCACTTGAGAGGCAGAGGCAGGGATCTCTATGAGTTGGAGGCCAGCCTGGTTTAAATAGCAAGTGCCAGGCTGGCCAGGGCTACATAGTGAGACCCTGTCTCAAAAGAAACTAAACAAACCACACTTTGTCATCTCTGTGAACCACCTTTGGAAGCAGGAGTGATTAATTCATTGTTATTGCATGACTTTTATAAATAATAATTTATAGTTATGCACTTATTTTAGTTTTACAATTCTACACCAATAGTCAGCCCCACTAAAGTTACATAAATCTAGTCTGGCCTAGCTCACTATGTCATGCCCAGTTGGAGTACACTTGCTGGTCTGTGGGAGGTCTTTAGTAAATAGTCATTGCATGGCTGAAACTTGACAGTGAACCCAAGTCTGACTCCACAGTCTGCTTTCTACATGCTATCAAATATTAACTTTAGGAGGATATTCAAATCCCATCTGCCAGAATGCTGGGAGGGGAAAGGTTTCTCATGTCCCACTCATCCACCTCAGCCCCTGTCACAGTGCTTGCCATAGAGCAGCTTTCTATGAAGCTGGCTCTCCCTCTTAGAGCAAAAACAGTAAAGCCTTACTGTGCTCCTGAGCATACATATGAAAGACCCGCAGAGCGTGGACCTTCACGCTCTGACTCAGGAAAGGTGACACTCCAAATCACTCATGAGAAGCAGTCTTGATGTAAAATACAAGAGGACTTTATTCTAAGTGCACTGGGGTTCACAGTCATACGCCACGCAGGGGTAGAGGGCTGAGGACCTCGAGGGCAGAACTGAGACCTTTTATAGGGTTTATAACAAAGCCCACACACCAAACCAATCATCCCAAAGTGTCAAGATCCCATGTGGTTTGGGCCAATCAATTTAAACCAATTTTTGTTTTTCTATAGCTGTATTGGTGTGGGCTCCTGGGTGGAGTGATAATTGGTAGTTAGGATTTGGGGCAGGGGTTTCGCAGGCAATTTACTAAAGTTAGATATGCAGCTGGTCAACTCATCTCCTGTCATCCTTATTCAGCCAGAAAGCAAGGCCTTGGGACAGTTTAAAACTTGAGTGGTTATGTCTTTTTGAATAAGATGGCCCATAACAATTTCCAGAAACCAGACTGTTGTTGAGAATAACAACATTCCTCAGAAACTAGGTGGTTATGAATAATAATAACAATTCCCAGAAACCAGTCATCATGACGGGGCTATTTCACGTGTTCCTTTTTTCCTGAGCTTTGCATGTAGCTAGGGTGATTTTTAAATATATGTTGGTGGATATTTTTAAACTTTTAATTTTCAGTGGTCATTGGAGAGTTAGGCTGTATTTTCATCCTTTCACATACCCTTAAATGGTATGAGGAAGATTTCAGCCCAGAGCACTGTGTGTATTTTAAACATTCCTCTTTAGAAAAACACTACTCAGTTCTCATATTAGGCATGAATAATAGAATTAGGCTAAAGCTGGAAGCTTCTGACAGAGTTATCTGCACCCAGCTTCTCAGAGAACATAGTGTAATTTTCTAGCCATTGGGGGAATGGGTAAGGGGACAATGAGAAGCCCTAAAATGCACCTGCCTCCTCTTATCTCTCCCTGCTTGGCCTGTGAGACTAAAGACTAGGAACAGAGGGCAAGAAACAGTACTGACCTGGGCCTGGGCCAGTCTTTCCTTCCATTCGATGGACCTTGGCAGGGGGATGGAATGGTGTGGAGGGATCCCTGCAACCAACAAAGCCAGCAGAGTCATGATCAGAGGGAGATAAGGTAATTCTGTTCAGCCGGACTCACTAGCTGGTGTTGGTTCAAACTTTGAGAGTCTGACTCTGAGTAGTTTATTTTAGGCATGTTTGAACACAGCACAAATAGTAAAAAGAAGTTTCCTGGTGATAATTAACTCAATCCCATGTGCACAACAAAACTTAAGATAGGGCATCAAAACTCTTTGTAAAGTACAAGTGCTGTTTTCCATAAAGATGGGTTCCTTAGATAACCAAGAAAAAGTTCAAGATAAACAAGTATGGTGAGGGTATGGAGGAGGTAGCACTAGAGATTGACTGAGACAGACTAGCTCAAGATAAGTGTCTGCCGATCAGTGTGACCTGGCCACAGAGATAGTGCAGAGGTCATCAGGCTGTCAGTGCTGTCTGGTTGGGAAAACAGGTTGTACATCTCTCCCTTTGAAGAGATAGCCCTGTGTGCTTAACCTTCCTGGTTTCTCTAGTGCTTATGTGTGAGCACAAGGACCTACATGCCTCCTACAGAGCAGTCTGTGACAGACTTCTTCTAAAAGAAACCAAGTATTGGATGATTACTCTAATCCTAGTGATTACCCCTGGAGTAATTCTGCTAATAGAGAAAGACATAGAAGTAAGTTATCCAGTTCAGATTTTATTTTTTTGAGACAAGAGTTGATGAGGTAACCAAAGCTGGCTTTGAACTCTTGATCCTGCCTGAGTCCCAACTACTATCTTGTTGGGGTTTTAGACAAGTGCCACCATAGCCAGCTGCCAATTTCATATATTAAGTGCTGTAACAGATGAAAGTAGATACGAAAGAGTCATGGTTCTGGTGGCCTGGGATAATTCCAGGTCTTTCTAAAGATGGTGCATCACTGGTGCAAAGACGTGGGGGCATTAACAGCATGGCGTGACCTGGCCAGCTAGATGGCTCAGCAGCTACTGTGCTCATCACACAAGCTGGAACACATGTGGAGGAGGAAACAGACTGCAGGAGGTTGTCTTCTGATCTCCACATGTTCCCTGTTGGTGTGTATCCCTGCCCCCATTAATGAAGAAATTTTAAAAAGAACATACCATGATAGGGAAGCAGGGAGAAGCCTTTGGGCCAGGCCTCTGGGATGTAGAGCTGGGAGAAGAGTAGAGAGGGAGACCGAATAGTGGGAACAGGGTGCAGGAAGGAGTGTGGTAAAGGAGACCTGGGCTAGTTTCTCCATGACCCTAGCTCTCTCCTTTTGTTCTGAATGAGCTGCTTGAGGACAACAACAACAAAAGAACTTTTAAAAAATCATAAGAAGCAAAGCTAAAAGTTCCTGTCATGGGTGTGGGGAGGGGTAGGCACCCTCATATTAAGAGAATGTGTATAGAGCCAGGCAGTGGTGGCACACGCCTTTAATCCCAGCACTCAGGAGGCAGAGTCAGGCAGATCTCTGTGAGTTCAAGGCCAGCATGGTCTACAGAGCAAATTCCAGGGCAGCCTGGGGCTACACAGAGAGACCCTGTCTGGAAAAACAAAACAAGAAAAGCACAGGGCTGAGGATAGAGCTCAGTGGTGGGGAGCTAGCTTAGATGCCTGAAGCTCTAGGTTAAATACTTACCATGGAGGTGGGGATGGCTGGGCGTTCACTTGGTGGGCACAGTGCTTATTGTGCAGACATGAGGACCTGAGTCTGGCTCCTCCAAATCCATGGAAATCGGGTCTTGGTGTCCAGGAATGGAATTGTGTGAAGAGATTTCTGAGTGCTTGTGAGAACTCTCCAAGAATACAGTCCTGTTTCCTCAGTCTTTTCAAAACAGAATTGTTCTTGGAAGTGTTTTTGTGCTTCTCCCAGGTGTAGTGGATAGGAATGTGTTTCTTCAGATTTCTCATATTGCTTGCTGGTGTTGTTTGGTTATGCCTCTGAAAGACCTACAGAGGGTGTGGACCCTCACGCCCGGACTCAGGAAAGGCGGCTCCCCCAAATCACTCACGAGAAGGGGTCTTGATGCAAAAGCATGAGGTCTTTTATATTCCAGTGCACTGGGGTTCACAGCCATACTCCACATGGAGTAGAGGACTGGGAACCCTGGGTACACGGTTTAGACAGCTTTTATAGGGTTACAACAAAGCCCGCGCATCATAAACCAATCATCATAAACCAATCATCTCATAGCATCCAGTGCGGACCAATCAATTTGAACTATCCAAGCCCAAGCTTAGCCCAGGAAGTCTGCTTTCCATAGGGCTTCTGGGTGGTGTGACAAGGCTCATTTCCTGTGTTCATTCATTCACAGGTGCTGTCGTAAACAGCCAAGCATGTGACCTTTTGCCTACTCACTGCTAGGGGGCAGAGTTTAGGGAGAGTTAGGCTAAATTTTTCCATCCTTACATCTCTATGGAGAAACATGTTTTTGCCATGTGCAGCTTATCCTAGAGATTCTACACTGCTTGAACTCATGAGAACTTTAGTCCTATGTGACCTTTCTTAACCCTGAGTATAAATTGTTGAAGGGTCTGAATAAAGCTGGCTATTGCATTAGGCTTTTGTCTGCCTCATTTATCAGCTCCATTCTCCTAGGTCCCACTACTTCTAGAGTGATAACACACCTCTAAAATCAGTTCTAGCAGGTTCAGGCTAGGAGATCCCAAGGCTTATTATAGGTCAGCCACTCTAGCTGACTCTAGCTGAAATGGATAGTGAGAAACTCTGTTTCATAGAACATGGTAGAAAATTGATTGACAACATCCTCTGGCCTTCACATGTACTAATGAAAGACCCACAGAGAGTGGACCTTCACGCTCTGACTCAGGAAAGGCAACACTCCAAATCACTCACGAGAAGCGGTCTTGATGCAAAATGCAAGAGGACTTGTTTATTCCAAGTGCACTGGGGTCCACAGTCTTATGCCACGCAGGGGTAGAGGACTGAGAACCTCGAGGGCAGAACTGAGACAGTTTTTAGAGGGTTTATAACAAAGCCCACACATAGGTCACTGGGGCGAGGGTTTCACAAGCAGTTTACTAAGTCAGATTAGCAGTTAGTCAGCTCATTTTCTGTTATCTTACTAGGCCAGGATTATGTAATCAAGGGCCTGTCTGTCTAAGCAGCAAGGAGTGTGACCTCGCCTGTTTACTGGCAGAGGACAGGGTCTGGAATTTGAGGTTTTTAGGGTTTGTTAGATAGTATTTCTAAACTTCTAGCTTCCTGGGTCATTGGAGATTTAGGCTGTATTTTCCATCCTTTCCCTACATGGGTATATGCACAAGCACACATGTACACATACAAGCACATACATAAGCACAGGCACACACAGAGAGAAGTACTTAAGCCTAAAATTACTGTTAAAAATGAGCTTCTTGCTTCCTATCCTAAGGTGCAGGCTCAGCCAGAAATCCACCATGCACTGGAGAGGGAGTACAATGCCTTCAGTACCAGGAACTGCCACAGCTAGTCCCCTGCCAGGCTCCCTCTTGAAGGTCTCTGTGGCCAGGTGGGGCCAGAGTCTCAATAAGTGCATGCAGAAGGAGTGAAAGATTGATAGGTTAAAGTAGCATTTTAAAAATATTTTATTTTTAGTCAGGTAGCAGTGACCCCTCAGAGCAGATCTCTGAGTTTGAGGCCAGCCTGGTCTACAGAGCAAGTTCCAGGACAACCAGGGATATATAGAGAGACCCTGTCTCAAAAACAAAACATAACAAAAAAGATTTTGTATATCCTTAGAATTTGAAGATTAAGACAAATATATATCTGTCAGCTGAATTTTCTTAAAGATTGACTTTTTTTTTTTTTTTTTTAAATGTGTGTGGGCATATGCAGATGTGAGAGGAGGCCAGCAGAGGCCGTCAAATCACTGGAGTTAGGTCCCTGAGAGCTGCCCAGCCTATGTGCAAGGACCCAAGGATAGGTTTTCTGTAAGAGCAGCAAACCCCTGAGCCATTTTCCCAGCCCTCTGCTATTTGTTTGTTTGGTTTGACTTTTTATTTTAAATTAGATTTACTTAGTCACTGTGACTGGGGATGTGTGTGCCACAGTGCACATATAAAGACCAAAAACAACTTGTGGGAGTCGGTCCTTTCCTTGTACTATGTGAATCCCAGGAGTCAAGTTCAGATCCCCTTTTCCTACTGAGTCATTTTGCCAGCCCCTGCCTGGTGGCTTTGACAATTGTTTAAGAATAATATTTGTGTTTTAAGGGCTTTGTCATGTCCATATTCTGCTATTGCACTTCACTGCTTGGAAAACTTCTGTAGTGTTTTGATACTACTTATTTTATTTCTATTACCTTGGTGGTCTTCCGTGTCCAAGCCTGTAGCCACCCCCACTCCCAGCCCCCAGCTAGGACTTTACAAATAGGAGCCACCAATTTAAACAACACTTTACTGCCACTGCTCAGAGCAGGTAATGATGTGGCCACCAGTTCATTTTTTTAAAGATTCATTTATTTATCATGTATATAGTGTTCTGCTTGCATGTGCCTCCTGCACCCAGAAGAGGGCACAAAATCTCATTACAGATGGTTGTGAGCCACCATTTGGTTGCTGGGAATTGAACTCAGGACCTCTGGAAGAGCAGGCAGTTCTCTTAACCACTGAACCATCTCTCCAGCCTCCCCATATGTATATATTTTTTAAAATGGCAATTTTGAAGATTACTTTGGTAACATAAACCATATGTAAAGAATATGGTTATTGCAAGGGAGACAACTGTATAAAACAGATAACTTTGAATAAATATTTTGCATCAGTTTGGGGGAGAAAAAAAGGACTTTCTGACCAAAACACTTTCTTCCTGCTAATGAATTGATTGTGTGTTACACGCCTTATCATACCCTCTCAGCAGGCTGTTGTGTGGGGTTTCCCCTTTTTGTTTTATAAGATGGTTTTATGCCATTTTATCCCAGCAGGCTGACTGAATAAAGAACAAGGTTGGAGTGGGAAAAGAGAGGGAAACTTTTTGTTTGCCAATTTACAAGAAGTTGGACAATGGCATCTGTCAAGAAGATGGACATCATCAATGTCACCGCCTTGCCAATGATAGCAGTGGACGAGCGCCTGGTGGTCTCTGTCAATGCACGGAAAATACTGGAGAGTGCTTTGAGGAAGCAGTTGCAAGACCATCCACCCAGTATCCTTCTAATGCAGTCACACCAAGTACATCTAACTGAGCCTTACTACTGAGCTAAGGTCCATGTATGTTACCTGTTAGCCCACTCTACATACCATGGTAATATTCTCTTAAGTCCTATGTAGCCTCTAAAGGGATGTGATGTTTTGAAGGGTTGGTTGGTTTTTTTGTTTGTTTGTTTGTTTGTTTTGTTTATTTGTTTTTGTTTTTTTTTCTTTTCGAGACAGGTTTTCTTTGTGTAGCTTTGTAGACCAGGCTGGCCTCAAACTCACAGAGATCCACCTGCCTCTGCCCCCCAAGTGCTGGGATTAAAGGTGTGTGTCTCCATCGCCTGGCTTTGAAGGGTTGTTTAACTTGATGTTTAATATATGTATTTGGTTTTTTGAGACGGAGTTTCTCTGTGTAATAGTCCTGACTGTTCTGGAACTCTCCTTGCAGAGCAGGCTGGCCTAGAACTCAGAGAGATCTGCCTACTGGGATTAAAAGTGTGTGCCAACATCTCCTGGCTGAAATTTGTTTTTTAAGCAGAAGGAACTCAAAAGAAAGATGCCTAAGTCATATCTGTTGAAAGAGGAAAAAAGAGCTGGGTGGTGGTGGCGCACACCTTTAATCCCAGCACTCTGGAGGCAGTGGCAGGTGGATCTCTTTGAGTTCAAGGCCAGCCTGGTCTGCAGAGCTAGTTCCAAAACAGGTTCCAAAGCAAGACAGAGAAACCCTGTCTCAAAAAAAAAAAAAAAAAGGAAAACAGTTTTTTTTTTTTTTTTTGCTCCCCTTACTTCTCCCTTTCAAAGAAATAGGACTATGGACATAATAGACATCAACTAAGAAGTCAGGAGCTAGCCCTCTGTTCCCAGAGAGGTGAGCTCACTACCCAAATTGTTCATTTCCTCTGGTTGACCTCCCCTCCCCTCACCTGATAGCCCTCCTACTCAGGCTCTGTCTGTCTGCCCCTCTGGTATGACCCAGGCTCTCTACCTGTCACTGCCCTCTCCCTGGTCCAGCCTTCACTAATCCTCATCTTTTCACTAAAGTGTATCCCTGCATCACAAAGCCCTATCTCAGAGTCCATCCAGCAAATAGTCCTCTTGAGTTATAAATAACCTCAGGCTTTAAGCCTTGCTACCACCAGGAAAGCTACATCATCCACTCTGTCTCTCTCACTTTCCATAGTCCTCTCCCAAACCCTTCTCAAGACACCGGCTAGTGTGATCCCATCTGAATTTCACAGGGTCTTACTTCCTTGAGTCTCTTCCCAATGCCCTTCTTAATCCCACACTCAACTTGGCCTTGTCTGTGTCACGTGTCCCTCTTGGTGCCTTCACTTTCCAAGTGCCTTCCTAATGGTAAGAACACTTGAAGGTAATGGAAGGGAGAGCAAGCCTGCTTTAATGGGGAAGGAATGGACCCACAGGATTATGAGGCTTACTGTGTCCTGGGAGACCCTGAGGCTAAGACTGAAATGTAAAAGATGAAAAGGTAACAGATACGCAAAACTGAGAAAAGGTGATAGCAGGATGCCATCTCTCTTAAAGAAACATCCAGGGGCTAGAGAGATGACTGCTATCAAGAGTGCTTACTGTTCTGGGCTCAATTACCAGCCCCCATGTCAGGTTGCTCACAGCCATCTGTAACTGTAACCCAGGGGATCCACAGGCATTGCATGCACATGGTGTACATACATACACTCAGGCACAAGCATGTATTCATAAAATTAAAATATCTTAAAAAAAAAAAAAAAGAAAGAAAAGAAGTATTCCAAAATCTGAAACTTCTCTGTGGCCATGCTAACTGCAGCATTGTTTATGGTCGTGAGAGGCTGTAAGTGGCTTACAGAGCAACAGCCCAGTAACAGGAAAGCTCCCTAAGGTGTATGTTCTAAGTGGCCCATGTCATGTTACTAATTCAATTATTTTCTGGCCACCAGGCTAATTCTTGTGGAAGAGAAGTCTTGGAGGTGAACCAGACACCATTGACATTGTAGTTATGCTTGCATGAAACACAGTGCAGGGGCACACTGCCTGAGGCAAGAGGATCACTACATAGACATCCTGTCTTCCCTTATCAAAAACTGAAATAAACAAAAACCCAAAAGGAATGCTCTCAAGACTAACAGGGAGGCTGGAGGCAGTGTAGACATCTGTTTCCAGGGTGGCTACAACACAGGAAACTTATTTTCCTCCTCTTTCTTGTTTTTGTTTGTTTGCTTACCTTTTTCTTTTTCTTTTAGACAGGATATACACTATAGCCTTGGCTAGTCCAGAGATCACTATGAAGCCCAGGCTGACCTCAAACTCATGGCAGTCCTCCTGCCTCAGCCTCCTGAGTGCTGGAATTACAGGTGAGTATTCATACCAGTCCATTGGTTTTCATTTATAAAAGTGATTCATTTAAACATGACCAAGTCATGAATATTGGCAGAGGAAATGAATCTGTAGGGAGATGGTGCAGCCTGGACCACCTTTCTGGCCAAAGAGACCCTTCTGCTGTGTGTGAGCCTCCTGGAGTTTCCTTAGCAGCTTGCCTCCCAGCATGCATTGTTGGCTCCATGAGCCAGGTGAACCAGAAGATTACTGAAATAGACCTGGGTCCCAGCCTGTTGACCAGCACCTTGGTGAGTTGAAGCAGATGCTGGAACTGAGGCAAGGCCTTTGGGAACAACGGGTATTGCCCTTCAGGTCCTGCACCTCTCCAAAAACATTTGTACAATTGAGGTTTCAAAGTTCACTTTTTAGAAGTTAGCAGACTTTAAAGAAAATGTGTGTATGTGTGTTTGTATGCCACATGTGTGTGGGTGCTTTTGGAGGCCATAAAATGGCATTGGATCCCCTGGAGCTGGGGTTCTGAGTCAATGTGGATGATGGGTACCAGACGCAGGTCTTCTGAAATAACAGCAAGTGCTCTTAACTACTGAGTTATCTCTCCTGTTCCAGCAGGCTTCTTCTTAATAACAGTTTTAAATATACAGTGAAATATATACCATATGCCCCACCCCGACACATGTATAACCTGCCCCATCAACCTCTCCATACCTCAGTTACAATCAACAAACTCACCTTGACCGAGCATCACTGCTGACCACCCTTGTTTAATTAGGCTTCCTTCCCTTCTGATGTACATGCTAAGTGTGGATGATGCTTAATGGTGTTTATCTGCCTTTGCAGTGCAGTACAGAATAGCTTCACTCCCCAGCTACTGCACACTGCCCTTTGACTCTCCTTTCTCTCTCACCTCTGGCTGCCACTGACTTGCTCACAACCTGTGTACTGTCATCCCTAAAGAATTCCATGACATTGAACTCATGTAGTGTATCTTCTTCACAAGGTACTTCCTTGGGTTTCCATGGATAGCCCATTCCTTTATAGCATTGGTTAATACTCCCATTATGTGGACGGACTGACCTACTCTCCTCCTTTGTCATGTAGGCCACTCTTAGGCTTTGGCAACTAAGAATAAAGCTGGACACCCCTGTGTAAACTTTATTTTTGTCACTGTGAGTTCAGACTTTTGGGTAAATACCAAAGAACACAGTGTCAAATCTACTTCCAAGGTGTTGTCTTTCCAGTCTGGGGTTCCTGTGCTCTGAATCTTCACTGCACCTGGTGGTATCAGGGTTCTGAACTTGGCTGTTCTGTTAGGTGTGTGTAGGGTTTCATATACTGATATGACAACACAGGATATGTGGCATATTTTTATTGCTTATTCACCCCCCCCTCGTTTTTGAGACAGAGTTTCTCTGTGTAGCTTTGGAGGTTGTCCTGGAACTCTCTCTGTAGACCAGGATGGACTTGAACTCACAGAAATCCTCCTGCCTCTGCCTCCTGAGTGCTGGGATTAAATGCCTGTGCCACCTACGCCTGTTCACCATCTCTTTATCTCCTCTTCCTCATTTTTCTCTTCCTTCTCCTTTGCCTGCTTCTTCTGCTTTTCAAGACAAGGTTTCTCTGTGTAGCTTTGGAGACTGTTCTGGAACTCACTCTGTAGACCAGGCTGGCCTTGAACTCACTGCCTCTGCCTCCAAGTGCTGGGATTAAAGGCATGTGCTACTACCACCCAGCTTTCTGTCCTTTAATGAGAATGGGGCTCTCAGTGTTGTCAACTTGATAGTGCAGAGACTCACCAGGAGATTGGCCTCTTTGGTGCCTGTGGTAAGGTGTCTTGATAATGTAATTGAGGTGGGACACCCTGCCCTCTGTGGATGGCACTCATATGCTGGGCTCCTGGACTGTCAGTGGAGAAGAGGAACTTAACATATAGTCAACGTGCTCTGCTTTTCAATGGGATACAATGTGACTGTGTTGCTCAGAGCACCTGCCTGGAGTTCTCTGTCGTGCTGGGCAAGCTTCCTGAGCTATGAGCTGAAACAGACTTTTTCCCTCTTAAATTGCTTTTGTAGATTATTTTACAACAGCATTGGGGATTGGGGGAACAGGACAACTAAGACGTGAGGTGTCTCTTAGGTCATAGGCCCATTTTTAAAACTTGGGGTATCAGTTCTCTTTTTTTTATATTTGAATAAATCTTTTATTGGGCATACCTTTTGCAAATATTTTACCCCATTCTGTAGATTGTTTTGACAGTGTCTTTGGAAGAACAGATGATAAAAATGTTAATGACTTTCCACTTTATCTCTGGCCTTTGGTGTCATGTCTAAAAAGTCATTGTTAATCCCTGAGTCATTTGGGAGCTCTGACCTTATCCTCTATGGTTTTAGAGTTTTGCATTAGAATGGTGGCACATCTTGACTTGGTTTCTGTGACCCCTGGTCACTGTAGGGCTCTTCAGGTGGCCACTGTCCCAGTTAGTCCCCAGGATTCATGCACATTTTATATTTGTCTGTTTCATTTAGTTTTGTTTCGTTTTATCATGGCAGGCTTTCTTGGAACTCACTCCATAGACCAGGCTGGCCTTGAACTCACTGAGGTCCACCTGCCTCTGCCTCCCAAGTGCTGGGATTAAATATGTGTGTACCTTTCTTAAGGGACATAGGTCACCAGATCTAATGAGAGGGACTCAGACTAGATGGCCCTTGCCCTCTGTTGGAAGTACAGTTCTCTAGGGTTCTCTGTGGTTCTGGAGGAAAGTTTCCCTGAGAGTTTATGGCCCACAGTGTTTTCCTCGTGGTGGTAGCTGCCTCTTCCTCCTCTCTTCTCTTTCTTCTTCCCTCTTTCATTCTCTTCTTCCTCCTCCTCCTCTCTCCTTTCTCTCTCTCCCTCCTTTCTTCTCCTTTCCTGCCCGTCACTGCCCTTTGCTTTTTTAAAGGTCTGACCTGTCATTTCCCTTCACTTTCTCACCCTTACTACCACAGTATCTAGTTTTTTGCCAAGTGCCTCTCATCCTCAGGTCCTGATCTCATGATTTGCTTCCAGATTTTTTCTCTCTGCTCACCCCAACTTTTCCAATATCAACTTCTGAGCACTTCAGCCCCTGTGTCACTCTTCTTGTTACATTTAATGTCTTTTTAAAATTTTTTTTCTTTGAGATAGGGTCTCATTGCTAGGAAACCCAGTGCTTGGGAGGCAGAGGCAGGTGGCTCTACATGAGTTCGAGGACAGCCTGGTCTACAGAGCAAGTTTCAGGACAGTCAGGGCAACACAGAGAAACACTGTCTCAAAAAAAACCAAAACAGGAGGGAGAGGGAGAGGGAAAGAGAGAGAGTCTAACCATGTAGCTGTTGAACCAGAACTTACTATGTAGACTAGGCTGACCTCCAACTCACAGAGAACCCTTTTTCTCTGCCTACATAATGCTGGGATTAAAGGGGTTTATCAACACACCTGACTTATATTTAAATTTTTTTAAGTAACCAAGTAATATATGCTGTTCTATAATATTCAGACTGACTGTATGCTGTTCCATAATATTCAGACTGTCGATAAGTAGAAAGTCACTCTCTTCTTGCCAACTTTCCTCCCTAGAGGTAGTTATTGCTCTTCCCATGTCATGGATTCTTCACAGGTACTAAATTCCTTTGGGTTATTATTTTCTCTGTCTGTTAAAAATATATCTATAAGCAGGATCATGCTGTAAATACTCTCTTGCATATTGTTTTGGCTCTTGATTGTTTTAGGGGGCCCACGGGGCCCCAAATAAATCACACATGGAGGCTTAGTCTTATGAATGCCCAGCCTTAGCTTGGCTTGTTTCTTTCTCTTCTTTCTTCCTTTCTTTCTTTTAAACAACTAAAGCACCCCATTTTCCCCCCAAGCTTGGATTGTTTCTAGCCAACTTTTCTTATCTTAAATTATCTCAACTACCTTTTCCTCGGGGCTTTTATCTCTGTCTTCTGTAAGTCTTACTTTCCTTATTCTGTGGCTGGCTCTGTGGCTGAGTGGCTAGCCCCTGAAATCTTCCCCTTGTTCTCTGCTTCTCTGTCTCCTTATTTCTGCTTCTATTTATTCTCTCTGCCTACCAGCCCCACCTATCCTTTCTCCTGCCTCACTATTAACTGTTCAACTCTTTATTAGACCATCAGGTGTTTTAGATAGGCAGAGAATCACCGCTTCACAGAGTTAAACAAATGCAGCATAAATAAATGTAACACACCTTAAAATAATATTCTACCACACTCTCTTACTACCTGTCTTTTTATTAATTAGTTTATTGATTTATTTAGTTTTAGAATAAATACCTCTCTTAGGGACTTTTTTAGTCAGTACTATTGGCCTATCCATGATTTTAGTAGCCTCATAGTATTTCAAAAGTTGGATGTAGCATAATTAATTTATCCTCTAATGACAAATATCTCCATGGTATCTTAAAAGTGTGTGTGTGTGTGTGTGTGTGTGTGTGTGTGTGTGTGTTTGTGTGCCATGTATGTGCAGGTGTCCAAGGAGGCCAGAAGAGGACTTTGACTTCCTGGAGCAGAAGTTACAGGCAGCTTTGAGCTGCTATGTGGATGTTGGGACTTAACCCAGTCTTCTGGAAGAGCTCTTAACTGCTTAGCCATCTCTCCAGCCCCTCTCTGGCATTTGACCATAGTGAACATTTGAGCATTTCTGTGTGCATATGCTTTAGGGTTTGATCTAGTTTGCTTCTTGTTGCTGTGATACAACACTTACCAAAAGCAACTTGGTGGAGAAAGGATTTATTTCCTCTTTTAGTCCATCACTGAGGGAAGCCAAGGCAGGCACTCAAGGCAGGAACCTGGAGGCAAGAACCTGGAGGCAGGAACAGGAACTGTTTACTGACCTGCTCTTCATGGCTCACTCAACTGCCTGTCTTACTGTCTGGCTTCCTTATTTTAAATTTATTTTATTTTATATGTATGACTATTTGCCTGCATGTATGAATGTATGCCATGTATGTCTGGTGCCATCAGAAGCCAGAAAAATAAATTGTATTCCCTAGAACTAGAATTATGGATGGTTGTGAGTCTCCATGTGGTTGCTGGGGATTGAACCTAGGTCCTCTAAAATCAACAAGTTGTCTAAAGCCCTGAGCTTTAGGGGGGAAGAGAGGAGATACTTGGTACTTGCCAGTAAGGAAAAAGCTCCAATCCCTGACCCCTGACCCCTTCCCTGGATTTGCATCAGTCTCTAATGCCCTATTTCTTCTTCTTTTGGTTTTTGAAGGCAATTGAGGAATATGAGTTGGAGAAGATGTCTTTAAAAGAGAAAACTCACGGCAGCCTGGGAGACAGAGGCAAAAAAATCTTTTCTCAGCTGAAAAGTGTTTTTGTGGGGTTTGATTTTTTTTTTTTAAACTTTTAGATTCTTTTTAGTGTCTTTGTTTGGTGGTGCTAGGCATGGATCCCAGAGTCTTTGCACACACCAAGTATATGCTCTGCCACTGACGTGGACCCCAGTGATTTTTTTTTTTTTTTTTAATCGTTGAAATGCAGTTGAGTGGGAATCCAGAGTTCTGCCTGAGGATAGTTTTTGTCCTTCTGTAGTAACCGTCTATCAAACTTTACACTGGGCAAGGAAAGAGGAAAGGACAGGATCTCACTGGGATATCTACTAGGTAGCATGTCACATCAGATGCTTTGATTCCTGTCCCTTCACAAAGCCCCACCTGGTGGTGTCATCAGATATATTTGACCCAGGAGAGTCCTGCTGGGGAGAGGAATTTGTCTTGTCTTCCCCGCTGCTTCTAAATAGATAGGCCAGGACTTAGCAGTCTGCCTGTCACCAGGCAGCACTCTCCAGCAGTCTTAGCTCCCAGTAGCAAGTACATCCACCGTCCCTTACATCTAACTTCTCCATTCTCAGTCAAGCGAACAAAGGAAGAGTCACCAATATCATGCAAAGGCTCAGAGCTCCGGAATGCCAAGTTGATCCTGACAAAACGGGTAAGAGCCTAGCACCAGGTTGCTTTCCCGGTGGTTTCTACCATGCACAAAATGGGTTTTATCCCTTGGGAAGGAAGACTTGGTACCTAAATAGTGAGTCACAGAGAAAGTTTGGGGTTTGCTTTTTCAAAGATCTGGCAATAATTTTAGAATTGCTCATGTCACTCCAGTTTCACCACGATGGTGCCATACAACTCCATGTGCCTTCTACACAGGAGGGTCCAATGTCACCACTCTACTCACCAGCCAACCTGGTTATGGTAATCACTGAAGACATGCCAGGAAGCCAAGATGATGGTGCATTGTCATGCATCATGTCACAGGAAAGGTGCAGCCTTCCACTCAGTTCTTCGACTCAAGGCCAGCTCCCATCTATTGCGAGCAAGTCCCATCTACAGCTATTGTTGTCGAGACTTACTACCTCAGGCTTGGGTTGTGGCTCAGGCATAGAGTGCTTCTCTGGCATGCAATTACAATATTTTTTTAATTTCAAAAAGAACCCCCAAAGATGGTTACTTAAACTATCCAGGTCACCTATACGCAAAACCTTAGGAAACAATGCATTATCTTTTTTGTGTGTGTGCATGTGTGTATGTGGGGGGGTGCCCATGTCATGGCACACATGTGGGGACCTGCAGACAACTTGTAAAAGTCAGTTCTCTGTTCTGCCTTGTGAGTTCCTGGGCTTGAACTCAGGCCATCAGACTTGGCAGCTGGAATCTTTACTTGGGAACCCATCTCGATTGCTTCTATTTCCATTATCTTTTTGTAACTTTTAACTTAGTAAATTCTAAAACAGCATGAAGCCTGTGGTTGAGTCTGTCATGAAATTGCCTTACATGCCATTGATGGCGCCTGAGTAGGTATAAATGTCCTGCCTGAGGTGGCACATTGAGTAAATGGCAGCGTGTCCTCTGATTAAGGATCAGCACAGTCATTCAGAAAGCCACTCTCTCACTGTCCCCTCCCACAACCAGCTTAGAAAAAGTAAACTACTAGATCACCACAGTGTAGCCAGTAGGTGCAGTGGGGTGATGATAATTGGAACCCTTATTCCACTTTCCTGCATTTTCCTTTATTTATTTATTTTTTTATCAGCTGTCATGTTTGAGTTTGGCTATACAAATTAATTTAATGATACATATTAAGTAATGCCATATATTGAGACAGTTACATCCTTTGATACAATATTACTTTTTTAAGAAAATCATGTAGCTGGGCTATGGTTTTGAGAGCCTTTAATCCCAGCACTTGGGAGGCAGAGGCAGGCGGATCTCTGAGTGTGATGACAGCCAGGGCTACACAGAGAAACTCTGTCTCAAAAATCATGCCAAATAAATGACCCAAAGGGGAGGGGGACTATATGCTTTAAGGTATTAATGAAAGTAATATTTATTGAAAGTAATCAGGGCCAAGTCAATTAAACTGTAGCGGCTTAAATGGTAATTTTGAGAATGGTATTCACACACACACACACACACACACACACACACATATGCATGTATACACACATATGCATGTATACACACCCTGGAGTAATCTAGAGTAAGTTAGGTAGCTAAAGTAGGACATAAAAGTGTGTGTGTTGGAGAGATAGGTGGGAGACAGGGAGATTAAAATAACGTAAATGTATTTGGAAATCTCTGCTCAAAGCCTTCACAGAAAACAACTGATATAAACAGGTCTGGGGAGTGGTGCCAGGCTCAGGAAGCCCTCATCTGCTCCCTGTCTGTGGCACTATCTGTGTAGAAGGGGAAGGTGTGTTATTGTTTTAAACTGTCAAGATGATGGACCCTGTTTTCATTGTATGCATTTTTTTTTTCTTCAGAAAACAGCAGATAAGAATCTGCTGGCAGAGCTACACCAACACCCACAGTTTGATGAAACTAGACCCAACAAGCTTCCCAATGGTGTGGACTTCTGTGACATGGTGGGCAATGTGATCCGGTCTGAGAAAAACCCTCTTAGTGGCAAGGTAAGGAAGAGAGCAGGGGACCAGCTCTACCCTAGCTGTGCACCCATGGGTGTCGAGGTCAGAGGACACTCTGTATGAGGGATGGAACCCAGTCATCAGTATTGACAACAGAACTTTTATCTGCTGAGCTGTGTTGCCAATCCTTGTGGTATGTTTTGATCAAGTGTTCTACTAAAAAACAGCTGTAGTAGGTGTCTTCTTAGATACGTGTCTGTGGGCTATCCGCTACTCTGTCTGCTGGCTGCTCTGTGACACATCACTAAGGCTGACTTCTATTACTTTCCAGTCAGAACAATTATGGTATGGATATGAAGTATCTCCCAATAAGGCTCATATGCTAAAGTCTTGTTCTCAAATATTATGTTCAGAAGTAGTAGCTTTGGGGGAGTGATTCGTTCAGAGAGCTCTGCCTTCATCATCAGTATGCTGAAATCTGATGACATGATGGGGATTGTATCAGTTGCTTTTCTCATTATTGTGACAAAATACCTAATGGAGACAACTTAAGGAAAGAAAGGCATTTTTGTTTTTTGTTTGTTTGTTTGTTTTTCGAGACAAGGTTTCTCTGTGTAACAGCTCTGGTTGTCCTGGAACAAGCTCTGTAGACCAGGCTGGCCTCAAACTCACAGAGAACTGCCTGCCTCTATCTCTTGAGTGCTGGGATTATAGCTGTGAGCCACTACCACCTGGTGGAAAGAAAGCTTTATTTATTTATTTCTATCTCTGAGAATTCCTGATTCCAGAGAAAATTTTAGTATATCATAGTGGCATGGCAAGGCCAAATGGATCTGTCCCTGTCTTTGGTAGTGGGAAGTGGTGACTGCTTGTTTACATGGCAATAGATAGGAAACAGGGCAGAGCTGTAGACTGGAACTAGGATTAGGATAAGCACCTTGAGAGCATGCATAGAGCTTTGGAGGGAAGAGTGACAATGCCCAAAGATGCTATGCATATGTGAGTCCATGCCAGAGGTAGGTAACAACTATGTGGAGGTCTGCAGAGGGAAGATGCTCAGAGTGCTCTTGGCTAGGTCTCTTCATCTTTTATGGTTGCGTAATCTCTGTCCCCTAAATAGCTCTGGTGGTTGGTCACTGACCCATTCATTAGCTCTTAAGTAGTCAGCCCTTCATTCCTGGAATTCACAGGGCAGCTGTACTCACTGCTGCACCTCCCCCTCCCCCTCAGCCATCTCCCTGTCCCTATTTGTCTCTCTTCTTCTCTTCTTTTCTTTTCCTCCTCTTTTCTTCCTCTTCCTTCCCCTGTTCCTGAGTCAGTCCCAGATGAGTGAAATGAAGAATGAAGGTGTATGATCCAGTAGCAGACACGCAGGCATCATTCAGTAATATATATTAAATGATGGGGACAGAACAAGCTAAAATTTTCTGTTCTTCTGAGTTTGTGAGTAATTGTTTTAATTTGGACTTATATATACTTATTACTGATTTAGTAGAATCTTGTGACTGCTCATACGTTTGCAACTGTTGCTGTCCAGAGGTGATAGGGAGGGGTACCTGGGTGCCTTCATCTAAAGTTGTAGGTTCCTAGTACAGGCTCTGCCACTTGCTGGCCACATTAGTTTGGGTAAGTCCTTTGAACTCTGAAGTCCTCAGTTTCCTAGTGTGTGACAATAATGTGTGCTCAAAGATTCCAGCCAGCTTAAGAGAAAATGTAATGTCACTTAGCATAGAGCCATGAAAATCAATCAGACTCCCTGAAAGGTTAGGGGCCTTTTCAGTTTGTTTTCATTGCTAGGGATTTAGCCCTCAGGAGGCTGAGGCAGGAGAATCACAAGCTCCAGGCATGGGTGACATAGTAAGACTTTACCTTGAGCAACAATAGCAGTAATAACAACAACAACCACAATACTAATGCCAATTTCATTTCTTTTCAAGTCTTACTGTTCAGATAGAGAATTAGAGAAGTTTCTGTCTTCTCCCTCCCTCAGTGCCATCTGGCTGGACAGCTTTTGGTGGATATTTCATGAACGGTACAAGGTAAATGTGAATCTGTGCCTCCTCCCTCACTTGCCTTGCTTTCCTATGGAAAACTGAGAAACCAAGTCCTGTCTTTAGTGTGAGCAACAAGTCCTCTGTTCCCATGAGTCACCTTTGCAGACTCAACCTGTCGCCTCCCTACTCAGGCCCCCACACATGTACCAGAGCTTTAGCTGTTACCCAATGCCATACAGCTCCCCTGAGCTTGAGCAGACAGTTTCTGCTAAGTAGTGGGTCCAGGACAGGGGTGAGAGGAGAACTTGGGACCTCCTAGCCCAGACTTGGGGGTTTTCCTTCACTTACATGTCATATGTGCTTCATAAATGTGGGCAGCAGACAAGCAGCTCATTCTTCAAAGCATATGAAATTAACTCTCTAGATCAGTGGTTCTCAACCCTGACCCCTTTAAGGGGTCAAATGACCTTTCATAGGGGTTGCATATCAGATATTTACAATATAATTCAGAACAGTAGCAAAATTACAATGAAAATAAGATTATGGTTGAGGGTCACCACAAGAGGAACTGTATTAAAGGGTTGCAGCATTAGGTTGAGAACCAATGATCTAGAGAGTAAAATTTCTGACTTGAGAGCAATGCTTTGCCTGAATTGCAGACCCATGCCAGATGTGATGGTACATACTCAAGGCCAGCCTGGGTTCACCTGGTGAAGCCATGTCTGATAAAACAAGCAAAACACAAAACAGCATGGTGTCCCATTGGTAGCTGCAGCAAGCATGCTAGTAATTCTGTGCCCTTCTCTCACCTGGCAGCCAAACAAGGAGATCCAGAGCAAGCTGTTCGACCGAATAGCCCGAAATTATGCCTGCCTGTTGTTCAAAACAGTGCGGTCCCACTATGAAGAGGCACTCATAAAAGTGAGTGTCACCTGCCTCTTAGAAAACACCTTTGATGGCAAGAGAATTCCCCAAACAGGCTTTCCATAAGGGAGTAAAAGTACCAGCACCCTAGCTTATAATTTAGCCATTGCAAAAAGTATGACTGAGTCCTACAGTCACTGGGAAAGATGCAACAATATGTTCTGAGTCAGGAAAAAGCAAGTTATTCACATGTTATAACAAACAATTCAACCCAGGTGATGGTGGCACACACCTTCAATCCCAGCACTTAGGTGGCAGAGACAGGTGGATCTCTGTGTGTTTGAGGCCTACCTGGTCTACTGAGTGAGTTCCAGAATAGCTCCCAAAGCTACATAGAAACTCTGTCTCGAAAAAAAAAAAATAATTCCGTTCATGATAGATCACATCTCAGTCAGTGGTCCCATGAGATTATGTGACACACACATACACACACACACACACACACACACACACACACACACACACACATATATGTATATATATATACATGTATGTATATATGTATATGCATGTGTGTCAAGCCATTATAGTAAGTTTAGTAAGTACAGTCTGTCATGTTTACACAATGATGAAATCACTTATTGATGCAGTTTTCAATGTATTCTCACCATTAGGTGATAATACAACTCTGTGTATATATGCACACACAATCATGCCCAAGAATAGAAAAAAATCTGGAAAATATTTGCCAAGTTCTTAGCAGTGGTTATCTCTAAGGAGCAAGATACTAAGAGATTTCACTTTTCTATGTTTTTTGTTTTTAAGAATTAAAACCTTTTTATTTTATGTGTGTGGATGTTTTACCTATGTATCTATATGTACCATGTGTACATAGTGCCAGCAAAGGTCAGAAGAGGCTTTGAATCCCCTGGAACTGGAGTTACAGCTGTCTGTGAGCTGCCACATGGGTGCTGGCAATTGAACTTGGGTCCTCTGGAAGAGCAGCCAGTGCTTTTAACTGCTCCACCATTCTTCCATGCTCTTTGCTATTCTGTTTCATGTTTCTGTAGTATTTAAACAAGCTTGTAAGTTAGAACAAGAAGTGTAAACACATGTGTACCTTTTGTATGTATGTATATAAGAACTAAAGAGATTGTTGGAAGAAAATGTGGCCAAATTTAAAAATTTGCAGGTGAGGAAGGACAATGTAACATGACCCATGAGAAGTAGCCATAAAGCAAAGACTGATAGATTGAATTATGTAGCCACACCATATGTGTATGTGTGTACATATATATATATATATATGTACACACATACACACATATATGTATACACACACAAATATATATATATAATTTTTTTTTGTAAGACAAGGTCTTCAGTCTAGCTTCAAACTGACTATGTAGTCTTGACTAGCCTCAAATTCCTCATCCTCCTGCCTCATTCTCCAAGTGATAGGATTACAAGCCTGTGTAACTACTCCTATCCATTAACTATATAGTTTTTTACTACACAGAAAATTAAGATGTAAACAACAAACTATACAAAAATGCTGCTGGCATTTTTTTTGTTTGTTTTTGTTTTTTTGTTTTTTGTTTTTCAAGATAGGGTCTTTCTGTGTAGCTTTGGAGGCTATCCTGCAACTAGCTCTTGTAGACCAGGCTGGTCTGGAACTCACAGAGATCCGCCTGCCTCTGCCTCCCTAGTGCTGGGACTAAAGGCATGTGCCACCAACACCCGGCACTGGTGGCATTTTTATTAGATTTTTTTTTTTTTTTTAATGTGATGAGTGTTTTGCCCACATGTATGTCTGTGCACCATGTTCATGCTTGGTATCTATGGAGGTTGGAAGAAGGCACTGGATCTTCTAGAACTAAAGTTGTAGATGGCTGTGAGTTGCCTTCTGGGTTTTGTCAGTTGAAACTGGATCTTGTGCAAGAGCAGCTAATACTCTTAATCAGTGAGCCATTCTCCAGCTCCTTGTGGCATTTATGTTACATAACAAAGAATTCTTAAAAATGATTTGACATCTTGGGGCTGGAGAGATGGCTCAGCAATTAACAGTTCTTGTTCTTACAAAAGACATGGGTTAGTTTCCCAGAACCCATATGGTAGCTTACAATCATCTTTAACTACCCGTCCCAGGGGATTCTATATATTTTCCTGACCTCTGCAGGCCCCTAGCATATATGCAAAACACTCAAGTCTAAAACAAATTTTTAAAAATGAGATATCTCATAGATCCATGGATAAAGTACATAAATGAGAAACTCACCAAGGAAGAAATATGGATAGGAGAAAAAATTTAGTTACAAAACAAAACAGAAATGAAAATAATAATTGAATACCCTTGGAGCTGGGGGTATATCCCAGAAACAGATGTGAGGTCCTAAGTTCAGACTCAGCATCACACAGAGAAGGGAGGAGAGGAGAAGACCCTTTGTGTAGTGGTTCACATCTGTAATTCCAGCATTCTGGAGGGTGAGAGAGGATTTCCCTAAGTTCTTAGGCTGCGTAGTGAGACCTTGTCTCAAACAAAGCTAAATTGATCCCACTTGGGGGAGATAGTCATAGGGAAATGCATGTATATGTTGGTGTATATATCTCTGTATCTTGCTGTTTCCTTGGCTATGCTTTGGGCAAAGTACAGAAGCAATGGGCGGTAGAACACTGGAGGCTTGCGGGGGGAAGGAGGAAGTTGCTGACTGAGCAGAACCTGGTTCCTGAGGGGCATCCTCAATGACACCCGGAGATGGGGAGGCAGCCCAAGGAGGAAAGGAGGGTAGCCTGATGTTGGGAAGGAATTTGGTCCCAGATTCTTGGCTCAGCTAGGTGTCTTTTCTGAGGGCAGGGACTAATGCTGAGCTCTGCTTCCTCCCAGAAGCTCCCGTCGCTTCTGAGCAAAGCCCTATACACTAGCTTCTGTTGCTGCTTCCCCCAGTCTTGGTTCAACACCCATGAATTCAAGTCAGAAATTTGTAACACCATGGACCTGTGGATCTCAGGTGAGAGGGTAGCAGGTTCCTACCAACTAGAGAAGGAAGGCAGCAAGTGCCCGTTCAGCCATTAGTTATCCACGTGCCATGGACCCCAGAGCAGAATGACCCATGTGGCCACTATAGCCCACTTCAGCACATACCAAGACACCTCCTCATTGGCTTTCCCAGATATCTTTATTCCTTTCCCTGACTTCCCTGTCTTGGCCTAGAACCTTGAGATCACTGAATGATGCTGTTTGTTGTGAGGATTTTGTTGGCTAGATATTGTGAGAAATAGGTAACTTTGACAGTTTATGTCAGGAGCAAGATGGTAACAAGGTCTCTTCCTCATGAGCTTTGTCACCATGGCTAATCCTTATAGTGGCCAGTAGGAAATATGGCTGGATCATAGAGGAGGAGGGGCACACTTTAGAGGATCCCTGTGCAGGCTGCCTAGTGCCCATGTAACAAGGAGTCACACAGCCCACTTATCTGCCTGCCAGGGAGATGTAATGTCTCTGCCCAGAAGCATAGCAGAGATGCAGTGGCCAAGGGTTCCATTCAGGCTCATCATGGAGACACCTCTGTCTATCTGATATCTCAGTTCTGGAAAGCTGACATTTAACTAAGCCACACTGTATACTGACAGCCAAGGAACAATAACTCACTCATTAAAAGTGGTTTTGTGTCAGTGTTAGGAACTATTTTCCAGCTGTGTTCCCAGACCCCAGCCAAGGCCAGCAGCCTTGGGCCTGCTATGTGAGCTCTTCACCACACACCTTTTTATCCCTCTGAACATGAAGGGTTAAAGAGGTTCAAGTGCAAACAACTGAGTGTCATGTTTTAGACCCAGGATTCTTCCCCTTCAAAGCTAGGTCTTGGGTCACTGTGGCAACCTGTCATTTTCCCACTTTCTTCCTGTTGCTCCTTTTCTCTGGTCCTGATTTTGCCTAGCTAATCTCCAGAAACAAACCTCCTGTGTACTCCTATTGCCAATGAAAGCAGAAGCATCACACAGTGACCCTTGTAAGCATCATTTCTGGTGCTAAACTTAGGCTGAGAGCCTGTTGAAGAAACCTTTGCTGAGCCCTTTTTACTGTTGCCAGATCCAGCAGGAGGCCTTGGGAACAGTCATGTCTGCCCTAGCCCTGCCCTGGGGAAGGGCACTCATTGTCCAGCATGAACAATGGGAGGCAGGTAGGACACTGGGCAACTGCAACATCTTCATTAGCATTTGTCATGGAGTCACAAACCCAGGCACCAGAAGATGGCAGGGCAAGTAGCATTGTCCCCATTCTTTAGGTGAAGAAACCCTCTAGAGAGGAAGTGACAAGGCCAGGATAATACTGGTAGTAGATCCCTGGTTCCTTGTAACCAGTAAAAGGCTCAAGGCCTCTGCTTCCCTTTGTCCTGCTCATTCTTTTGGCTTCTTTTAGGGACATATCCTTGCCCACAGAGCTATGACAGTTGGGACTACTCAGAACTGGATCCAGAGAGATTCCGGAGAGAAGAATTAATGTTGCAGAGCAGTCGACTTATAAGGGGTAAGTTCCCTGCTTTGGCTATCTCTTCTGCCCCCTTACACAACACAGCTACCATATAACTGAGGCAGAGTACCAGGGCATTGATGTTCCCACCATGTTCTTGCTCATAGACTTCCAAACTGGCCATCAAATGAATAAAATACCATTGTTTATGAATATGGGGAGTAGAATTTTACATTTGGTATAAAGGCTGGGAACACCCAGTTCTGGCACAGGAATTGCCTAGTAGATAGAAGACCATGAGTTTTATCCGTACAGCTATAAGCAAACAAGCAAATCTACCCTCTTGTCTGTCTATTCTCCTATACTGTATCAGGTCTGTGTGTTTTATTATCATGTATGAAACCTTGTTTTCTATACTGTACCTAGTCTGTATAGTCTAGTATCATCTATGAGGCCTGCGTGTTCCATACTCTATCCAGTGTGTATGTTTTAGTATCATCTATGAGGCCTGTGTGTTTTATACTCTGTTCAGTCTGTGTGGTGGTTTGAAAGAAAATGGCCCCCAAAGAGAATGCCACTATTAGGAGGTATGGCCTTGTTAGGGTAGGTGTGGCCTTGTTGGGGTGAGTCACTGTGGGGCTGGACTTTGAGGTCTCCTATGCTCAAGCTGCACCCAGTAAGACAGTTCATGTAAGCCTGTGGATCAAGATATAGAACTCTCAGTTCCTTTCCCAGTGCCATATCTGCCTGAATGCTGCCATGCCCTGTCATGATGGTAATGGACTAAAGCTCTGAAACTGTAAGCCAGCCCCAATTAAATGTTTTCCTTTATAAGGGTTGCCATGGTTATGGTGTCCCTTCACAGTAATAGAAACCCTAAAACGGGCTGCATGTTCTAATATTATATTGTCTATGAGGCCTGCGTGTTTATATTCTATCTAGTCTGTGTGTTCTAGAACCATCTATGAGATCTGCGTGTTCTAAATTTATCCAATCTGTATGGTGTACTATAGAATGGAAAGCTAGTTAATAGGAATCTAGGAGTTTACTGGTACCTGGGACCTGCTGGAACCTCTGTGTCTTGTTTCATCCCCATGACAACCAAGTGAACATCTTGTACATCACAGATGAGGACACTGATGGTCAGAGGAGTAATTTTCACAATACCACATTTTTTATTTCTTTCAACATGTCATGTCATAGACATGTCTTGGTGGCACACACCTCTAGTATAAGCCCTTAGAAGGCTGAGACAGGAGGTTTTTCTGGAGTTTGAAACCAGCCTGGTCTACTACAGAACAGAAAATTCTACTTCCCACATGTCCACCATACTGGGAGTACTCTAACTACAGTTCATTGGCATTGATACTTCACATTAGTGGCAAGTTGAAGAGTCTATGACAGTTACATCACATCATGTCAAGAGCTCTGTGAGCCAGCCACTGGGCTGAGAGTATCACTGGGCTTGTGAGCCTTGTTTCTCCCCCCTATCCAGGGGCAATGGGAGGCACTTCAGCCACAACATGTGGATTGCACTGCCTTTGGGTGGTGGCAGGGTACAGAGCCTACATGGAGCAGTGCCAGGACAGCCCTGACACCGGCAGGGCAGAGCATCCATACTGAGATTTGAAAGTAAATGTTTCAAGCAGGTAGAGGGAAACCCAGTGGTGTAAAGGCTATGGTTAAGTTGATTGGACTCACAGCTCAGCAAGGCCCCCCACCTGCAGCCACAGTGAAGCTGAAGCCTCATGTTGGGTTCCAAGGAAGAGCCTGGCTGCACCCCTTTTCAGAGAGCAGGCTGCAGCGTCGGTCTGAAAATTGTAACAGCCTCCCCCTTTTCCAGAACCAGACCCTGCCTCTGCCACCATCCTAAGCAAACAGGCATGCTGTCCTCAGCTAGCAGGCACAGACAAGGTTTATCTGTGTATCCCTCGCTAACCTGGGACTCACTCTTGATGGGAGATGTCATTCTGTAAATATGTTTCTCATACTGGTTAATGAATAAAGCACTGTTGGCCAATAGGAAAGGAAGATAGGAGGGACTAGGAGACAAGGAGGAAAGAGGAAGTAGGAAGGAGGAGTCAACATGGAGAGTCTGGAGAGAGCAGGACGCCGGCTCTCGGTAAGATGAGAGACCACGTGGAAATACATAGATTAATAGGAATGGGTTAATAATTAAGACAAAGCTAGCCGATAAGAAACTAGTACCTGGCCAACAGCATTATATCTAATACAGAGTCTCAGTGTGTTAATTGGGGCTGGCGTGGTGGTGGGACAAGACCAGGCGGCGGGTGAAAAAACCCTACTCTTTACACGCTCTGTACATCAGGGGCTTTTTTCTAAGTGGAGAGAAAAAAATGAAAAACACCAATCCTTAAATTGTCTTTATTCCTGCCTCCAGTGATTAGCTATGCTCAATATGTTTTGTTTTGATGCATCAAAAATTTAACAACTTGTCGTATTTATAGTTTTCCTTAGTTTTTGGTGGTTTCAGGGGTCAAACCCAGAGCCTTAGCACATGCTAACCCTGAAGTCTAATCCTGCAACACCCCAGCCCTAGATTTTCTTCTACTTTTGTTGATTTAAATATTTTTCTATTAAATTGTTTGAGTGTTTTGCCTGCATATATGTCAGTGTGCCACATGTGTGTGCTTGGTGCCCACAGAGTTCATAGGAGAGTGTTAGATTCCCAGGAACTGTTTGTGGCCACCTGTGGATACTGAGAATCGGACCCAGGTCCTCTGGAAGAGCAGAATGTGCTTTAACCACTAAGCCATCTCTCCAGCCCTGGGTTTTTCTTTTCAAACTTAACCCAGCCAGGCCTTGTGGCACACATTTCTAATCCTAGCACTTGGGAAACTGAGGCAAGAGGACTGCAAATTAAAGGCCAACATGGTCTCTACAGAGTTCAGGGCCAGCCAGGGCTAGATAGTACGACAGTGTTTCAAAAGCAAGCAAACAAAACAAATTTAGGAGGAGTCAGAAGGCCAGGTGTGGTAGCCCACACCTTTAATTCCAGCACTTGGGGGCAGAGGCAAGCAGATCTTTGTGAGTTAGAGGCTAGCCACAGTTAAATAGTAGAGAGACCCTGTCAAGTCAGTACTACACAGAGAAATGCTGTCTGAAAAAGCAAAGAACATTGCACCTGGTACTTGGCTCAGTTTTGTAGGATTCCAGGTTGTTAGTTTTTCTGTGAAGCAGTGACTGTTTTGTTGTCATGTGCACTGGCCCTGCACATATGACCTTGTAGACATTATTCTTTATTTGCTTGTCAGCTCTGCCTCCTTGTGCAGAGGCCTGTACTTGCCTGGGGCCAGTTCTGTTTCTGGTTCGGATCTTGTCAGTGCTTCTAGGAGGGTTGTCTTAGTGTTCCTGCAAGCTCGTGTGCAGTGGCCAGATGCCACAGAGCAGCTTTTCTCTCTCTCAGGAAGAGAGTTCACCCTCTTCACGTGTAAGAAAACCTCCATCCAGAAGGTGGAGCAGAACAAAAACAAGAAATTCCATCCCCTTCAGGTAAGTGGGGAGCACAGACCTAGACCCTGAACTCCACAGAGTCCTGAAGCTGTTACAACTGTGGGTTTCCTGGAGTACCTGTGGACTTCTGTGAAAGGCACATCCCTGTCCTGTTATACCCCATTTTCTCAGAGAGGGACATGGGGACAGCCACAGGAACACGAGAGGAACAGGCCCAGCCTTTGAGTCCAGGCTGAGTCCCAGATGGTACAGGCTCATGACTCCAGGCTCACAACTGGGTCTCTGTGTCTTCTCCCACCCTGTTTTTCTCCCTATCTCCTCCATCCCTTTCTGAGAGTAGAATCCAGAGCCTGCTAGGCAGGTGTCCTATTACTGCACCACAGTCGCAGTGTACAGTGGCTGTTGCTCCCCTTCACTCATGCGCAGAGCTGCTTTTCTTGGTCCTGTCTAGCAGATGCTACTGTTGAAGCAAGCCCAGTCCCCTTTCTTTCTGAGCATTCATGTGGTCTGATCATCACTCTGACCATGGTCATGTCTACACTGATCTTGGAGCCCTAGGTCAACATGCCTTTTTCTGATGTCTAAGTACCCATATCTGATACCACATGTGGCCTGAAGCCACCATGTTAGATGCCGTGTATTTACCCTGGAACACTCAGTATGGAGAGGCTGGGCCTCAGCACAGAGATGGTGTAACCCACTCCATTCCCTGTGTGCCTCTGGTAACGGTCTTCCCATTCCCACCAAGGGCTTTCTTGCTTGTTGGAATTCTCCCTCTGCTAGTATGTCAGCTCTAGGAGGGAAGGGTTGTCTCCTGCCACTGTCTGAATTCCTTCATCTTCAAAGATAGGCTGCCACCAAGAAGACACTCCATATGGTATTGGGACTTCCTGATTATCACCCTTTGTGAGCTCTGGGCCCTGTGCTCAGCACGGGATGGAGCTCTATAAACATCACTCCTGCCCCAAGCACAGACAGAATGGTCATTGCTGAGGCCAACTGTCCTCAGAGATCAACATCAAAATATTACTCAGTGTTCAGGCACTGCCAGTTACAATGCCCAAAACAAACAGGTTTCTTTATACTGTTAACACAGAAAGCCTTCTGACATTTATTGCAAAAATCCAGCTGAGAGATCTCATCTTCTACCCTGGAAATAAAAATAATCAAACACTGGAACCTGGGAAGCAGCTGAAATATGAATGGCAAACTAGGACAGAGGGAGTATTTGGACATGCTGGCGACAGAGCCTCTTAGCATGAGCAGACAGTTCCCCATCTGCTCAGAATGCATGTATCTCAGGGCTGGAGAGATGGCTCAGTTGTTAAGAGCACTGGCTGCTCTTCCAGAGGACATGGGTTCTATTCCCAGCACCCACATGGCAGCTCACACCTGTCTGTAACTCCAGTTCCAGGGCATCTGGCATCCTTACACCAATACACATAAAATAAAGTTAAATAAAAAATGCATCTTAGGGGCAGCAGACTATCTGAGTCCAGAATCCAGGCCATCATGCTGCGATTTCTCCATGCATTGAGGACCTCTAATAGATCTGTCTCTTCGTTACTCAGTTTAAAATCAGAGCTCCCAGAAACCTGTCAAAGACTTGGGTCTTCCATTCCTTTAATGAGCTTAAACAAAAATTATTTATTTTATGTATATGAGTGCTCTGTCTGCATGTATGCCTTTCTGCCAGAAGAGGGCATCAGGTCCCACTATAGATGGTTGTGAGCCACCATATGGTTGCTGGGAATTAAACTCAGGACTTCTGGAAGAGCAGCCAGTGCTCTTAACCACTGAGCCATCTCTCCAGCCCTCTTTAATGAGTTTTAAAGGAGATGGTGGAAAGCAGCCACTATAAAGAGGAATTTGAGTTGGAAGATGGTGCTCTGTTGATAAAAGCATGAAAACCCAAGTTCAATCCCCAGAACCCATGTAAAAAAGACTGGGTATGATGTGTGTACCTTCATCTAAGTGCTGGGGAGGTGGAGGCAGGCAGATCCCTGGCCAGCAATTGCTGGCCAGTCAGTTAGCCTAACCATTGAGTTCCAGGCCACTGAGATTCTGTCTCAAAAAGTTTTCTTGGGGAAAATGACTGTCCTGGGTGTTCCCTATGTTCTTCAGGAAACAGTTGCTCCTGCTCTCAGTCCTCCAGGACACCAGAGTCCAGAACTCCAGTTCCTCTCCTTGCTTATTCTGTTTTAATGTCTTGGTTTGGTGTGGTGCATGGGAAGGGTTGAAGAGAGGAGAGTAGTGTGAGTCTTTTATCCTGGGATGTGGAGAGGAAGACTGTGCATGTGACAAATGGTACTCCTAGAAGGTGCCTTGTGAGCTGAGGACCTAAGATGCTATGGGGAGAATGAATGGGAGAGCCTTCTAAGAAAGAGGAACAGCTGTGTAAAGGCCTTGAGATGGACAGACAGAAGGAAGCTAGGGAGGGAGGGAGGGAGAGTTACTCAGGGAACAGGGAGGTGGTAGGTAATAACAGAGCTTTGTAAGTGAGGAAGTTGCAGCAGGAATTAAAGCTGAGGACATAAACTGGCCAATTCTGGAAAATGTGAGGGTGTACCAGATTTTCATTATTCATTCATGTATTGATGGGCAGCTGGGCAACTTCCATTTCCCCTGCTAAAGTAAGTAGAGCAGCAGTTAATGTGTTTGTATGGTGTACAGTTTGGGGGTATCTGCCCTGGAGTGTGAGGGTCATATGGTAGTTCTAGTTTTAATTTTTTGAGAAATCCCTAGACTGGTTTTCATAAAAGGTGTATTAATTTGTACCCCACATCAGCAGTGATTCAGGGCTCCTTTCCCTCAAATTCTGTCAATCACTTGCTGTCACACTTAGGATTTTTGTATTGTTGTTGTACAAGTACATGACCATAATAAAGATATTTCCTTGACTCTCCTACATTGTTGTGTGACTGTGGTCGGTTGGGTCAGTGACAGTTTATGGGGTCCTTCCCAGTTTCCCCTCATATCCAGCCCCCTGGAGTGGTGACTGGAGCTTTGGCTGCTGTCTTGGTCTCTGAGGACAGTGTCCTTAGAGTGAAACCTGAAAGTGGGGGAGTCAGGAGTCCTGAGACTTAGCATGGCTCTGTGGGAGAACAGGTTCTAGCTTGAGCCACTGGTAAGAAAATGTCTGGGAGGGCTTCAAGACAGGCAGTCGGTTTCAGTGATTGACAAGCACCAGATACCACAGTAGTTGCTCGAAGAAATACTGATGAAGGTCATATACTGCCAGACTGCGACTGCTTAGAGATGACCACAGTGGCCTTGGAGCCATTTCTGGGAGCCACAGTGCACACACATTGCATGTGGTAGTTGGCTTCATCTTTTTTATTCTATTTATTTATTTATTTATTTATTTATTTTGTTTTTTCAAGACAGGGTTTCTCTGTGGCTTTGGAGACTGTCCTGGAAGTAGCTCTTGTAGACCAAGCTGGTCTCGAACTCACAGAGATCTGCCTGCCTCTGCCTCCCAAGAGCCAGGATTAAAGGCATGTCCCACCATCTGGCTTAGTTGGCTTCATCTTTAAGGAACCCCAGGGAACAAAGAAATTCAGTCATTGCTCCAGAGCCCTAGCAGCTGAGTGACACGCCACTGCTGCCTGGTCCCCACTCATGTCTTCCCTTTGTGTTTTTCCCTCTGACCCCCTGCTGTCTGCCATGGTTTTAAAACTGTCCTGCTGGGCCAGAAAGCTCTTTTCACACATGTTCCTTTACTGAGAACAATGAGGTACAGCTAAGGCACAAACATTTCTTGCATATCAGTTTTGCTAACTTTATTTTATTTTAAATGCTCCCCTGAAGTCTTCTAGTTTATATGCATCCCACGAGAGAAGCTTTTCAAGGAGGCTGACCTCAGAGGAAAGCTCACGATGCCAGCACACCACAAAAGGTAAGCAGGCTGCTATGGAGGGCAAAGCCATCTGGCCATGAAGCCGTGCTGCATAGATCCATCTGAACAGACTTGCTTTGCCCTTGGGTTTGACCTGGGCCTTGGCACCAAGCAACGGCTAGGAGAGGGTGGTGTTTTGGTTATACAAGCACCTCAAGTGTCAAGAGTGTCCGGGATCATAGGATGCAATTCCACAGTGCCATCCTGAGTAGCCTGAGGAGTTCCCTGGGATTTGGGGACATTTAGTCAGTCTAAACTAGAACTCATAGCTTCAGTGCTGAAAAGAATTCAAGGCCCATCACTATAGGAAAGCAGAGGTAGAGATTTTATTAACCGCACACCCATTTATGATTATTTTATTTATATTTGTGTGTGTGTGTGTGTGTGTGTGTGTGTGTGTGTGTGTGTGTGTGTGTGTGCCACATCTGTGCAGATGCTCTCAGAGGCCTAGGAGAGCCACAGGTACCCTGGAGCTGAAGTTCCAGGCAGTTGTGAGCCCCTGTAGAAGGGGACTGGGAGCCAAACTCTGGTTCTCTGGAAGAGCAACTAACACTCTTAACCACTGAGTAATCTCTCCAGTCATTGAAGATATTTCAATATAGGTTAAAGCACAAGGATCAGGAGAAAGGAGGGACTCAGAAGAAAATGAAGCACACCCAAGAGCACAAGTGTGGGCTTCTCTAAGAGAAGTGTTGGACCAGGCTTTTTCTTTTAGCCTACCAACCGCTCCCAAATCGTGACATGGAGTCTTCTGATTAGTTTTGAATGCTCAGCCTAACTTAAGCTATTTCTGGCTAGCTCTTTTAACTTAAATTAACCTGTTTCTCTTTATCTACCTTTTGCCTAAGGGCTTTTAACCTTTTTTCTTTCAGTATATCTTATTTTCACTGCTTCTCATGTCTGGCTGGTGGCTGCCTGGCTTCTGGCCCCCAACCTGTCCCTGTTTTTCTCCCTGTTCTCTTCTCCTTTCCTCTCTTAAGCCTTGATTTCTCCTCCTATGTATTCTCTCTGCCCATGAGCCCTGCCTATCCCTCTTCTGCCTACCTATTGTCCCTTTTTATTAGACCCATCAGTAGGCAAGGTGAAATAAATGCAACACATCCTTACATAATTAAGCACACATTCTTACATCATTAAACTAATGCAGCATAAAGAAATGCAACACAGTTAAAGTAATATTCCACAATATAAATAAATGTAACATTTTTTTTGGGGGGGAGGGTATTTCGAGACAGGGTTTCTCTGTATTGTTTTGGAGCCTGTCCTGGAACTTGTTCTGTAGACCGGGCTTGCCTGTCTCTGCCTTCCGAGTGCTGGGATTAAAGGCGTGTGCCACCAACACCTGGCAAATGTAATGCATCTTTACATAGTTAATATTCCACAACAAAATGATACAATAATGATATATTAGATTTTTGGTGGGGTTTAAAGTTACTATCTCATCTCTGGATGATCCAAGGGGAATCAGGAGTTCAGCTGATAAAATGAAAGTCTAGTGCACCAGGAATAAGAAGGTGGGTTTTTTTTTTTTTTTTTTTCTTTCATCCTTCCATGTTGTGTAGATTAGGCTGACCTCAAACTAATGGAATTCAGTTTATTCTACCATCCAGGTGCTGGGATTAAAGTCATGTGCCACCCTTGGCAAGTGTATATTCACTGTAAACCAAGTTAAGTTTTGGCAAGATTCCATGCCATATCTAGAGAAAGGAATGAGTCCCTATCCAGGTTCATACACATTCAGGCCTTAACTGCTGTTTGAACACAAAGGGCCTGCATATAAAGGGTATGAACTGTGATCAACCTTTCCCACAGATGTGGTTAGTTGTGCTGGATTTTTTGCTTCTTAGCTGGCAAGATGTCAATCAGACTCTAGGGTATTTGGGCTCCCCACCACCCCTCTTGATTTTAGAGACAGGGTTTCTTTGTGTAGCCCTAGCTGTTTTGGAACTCGATCTGTAGACTAGACTGGCCTCAAACTTACAGAGATGCACCTGCCTCTGGAGTGCTGGGATTAAAGATGTCTGCCACCACTACTGGCTTCCCCACCTTTCTTATGTCCCCATAATTTGTCTTTCTATCTTACCTCAGTTTCACAGCTTTGAATTTTTTTCTCTTATTATTTTCTGAGTGTGAGTGTTTGTAGCACAATAAATGAAAGACCTAGAGACAGATATTGGGGTTCAGGCTTCAAGCTGAAGATCAGAGAAGCAAAGTAGTCAGCCACTATCTCTTACCTTTACCTCAGCTCAGACCAAAGGGGCGATCCTCAAACTGCTCCTGACTTCACCGCTTCTCAGATTCATTCAGACTGCTATGCTCTCCTCAACATGGCTAGAGACTGAATCTCAGATTGAATGCCTCTACCTTTTATACTTCTTAAATCCTGGGATTAAAGGCGTGAGCTCTGATTCACTCTCCAGTAGCCCAGGGTGGTCTTGGACTCACAGATCCATCTGCCTTTCTCCTGAGTCCTGGAATTAAAGGTGTGTTCCACCACTATCTGATCTCTATAGCTTGAGGCTGACTTTGCTTTCTGAATCCTCAGGCAAGCTTTAATAAATCATAAATACTGTATCACCACATGTGTGGGTGTGGGATTAAAGCCAGAAGAGGATGTTGGATCCCCTGGAGCTAAAATTACAGAAGGTGTGAGCTGCCACTGTGAGTGCTCAGACCAAACCCAGGTCCTCTGAAAGGGCAGTGAGTGCTCTTAACTGCTGAGTCATCTCTACAGCCCTGGAATTTTTATATTTATTCAATATTATGTGTATGTGTGTACATTTTTTGAAAGTGTATGCCACAGGTGTTGGATATCCTTGGAATCCTGAAGAGGACACCGGATTCCCTGGAGCTGAAGTTGAAGGCCATTGTGAGCTTCCTGATGTGGATGCTGGGAACTGAACTCTGGAAGAGCAACATGTGTTCTTAACCTATGAACCATCTCTCCAGCTCAAGACATTTTTCTTCCTTCCTGCTGCTGGAGGATGAATCCATGTTAGTCAAGCTCTCTACCACTGAGCTACATCCCCATCCTAGACTAATGGTACTTTTTCTCTTGGTGTGTAGGTGATTTGATTCCACTGTTCTCTGCCTTCCAGTGCTACCACAGAGAGCTCTGTAGCTGTGCTGGCACTCTGTTTTTGGTGACCTGTCTTGTTTTTGCTTGTATTCAAGCCATTTTCTGCTAACCTTCTACGGGGAACCACAGTTTTGGGCAGAAGCTGGATTGTTTTTTGTCTTGTAGCCACAACACCCATTCTGTTGCTGCGTTGTGTCTTTCCTTATTCTGTAATCCCACACTGTTTCTTTTCTTTCTTGCTTGCTTCCTTCCTTTCTTTCTTTTTCTTTTTTTCTTTTTTCTTTCTTTCTTTTTCTTTTTTTCTTTTCTTTTCTTTTTTTTTTTTTTTTTTTTTTTTTTTTTGAGACAGGGTTTCTCTGTGTATCTTTGGAGCCTGTCTGAAACTAACTCTATAGACCAGGCTGGCCTCAAACTCAACAGAGGTCTGACTGCCTCTACCTCCCGAGTGCTGGGACTAAAGGTGTGGCAGCACCTTTCAGTTCATCCACACTGTTTCTATAGATACTTTATCATAGCACTTGAGTTAGTGTGACACTTATTATTTATGTGTCCTTTTTTGCTAAGTAAACTAGGAGATCCTTGAAGATAATCTGTTTCTAGCACCCAGCATGAACCTGGGATGGAGTAGATGTTCAATGATTATTTGTGGCATAGAACAAGGATGGACAGACAGAGATGATCCAACACGGCCTATAGCCGTCTATCTGGCTCCCCTGTAGCTATAGAGGACTGACATCTTGCACCAATCCCAACACACTATAGCATTTTCACTCTAGCAGGAAACTGAGACCCACCCCAATCTCTTCTTTTTCACTGGACAACTACCCATGATCACCCTTTTTCTGTATCCCATTGACAGATCACCCTGTGTCAACCCTGTTCTCCAGGAAAGCCACACAGCAAGTCAAGAGAATATCGGAAGCCAGAGCATGTGTGAGTTTGTTTCTGAAAAAGGTGAGCATAAGATTGGAAATTTAAGATCTATTTCATTGTTTTTAGTGTGCATGCATACTTGTGATTGTGTATGCATTAGAGTGTGTGCACATGTGTGAGTGTGAGTGCTTGTGATTGTGTGTGCATGCCAGTGTGTGTGTGCATGTGAGTACAAGTGACCTCAGAGGCCAGACGGTGTCTGAACTCCTGGAGCTGGAGTTATAGGCTTTTGTGAGTCACCTAACATGGTCACTGGAAACCACACTTGTATCCTCTGCAAGAGCAGCAAACATTCTTAACTGCTGAGTGTCTCCAACTTAAGAGCAGAGGTAATTTAAAGGAGATATGGCCAAAGCATCTTCATCTCACGAAGGTGGCAGGTAAGATCAGTGGTGTTTCTGATTACCACTTAGATGATGCCAGCAGATCTCCTAAGGATGATTTCTGGGTTAAGAAGTCACACATGGTCAGAATGTTTTGTCTATTTTTAAATTCCCTGCTGGAGCCAGGTGTGGTAGCTCACACCTGTAATCCCAGCCCTTAGGAGGCTGATTTGGGATTTTGCTAAGCATTCCAGCCAGCCTGAGCTATATAGCAAGTTCTACACTATCCTGGGTTACAGAGCCAGACCTTGTTCTCTGAAGGTGTAAATAATATTTCTTTCTACTTAAGTTCAGACCCTCATGTATATCAGGAAGAGAGCTGTAAGCCTGCTTCCTTCTCCATTACAGAAATAAATATACCTTCTCTGTGGCTTCATATCTCTATGTCACCCCTCACCACCCTGTGCAAGATTAATGTCAGTGGCCTTTGTCTGGAAAATAGAAAACCAGCTTGGGCCATCTTTGGTCTCTTGTGCTAACAGCTATTGGATCTACTTCATGGACTAAAGGAAAAGAGTGGAGCAGTCATGTCCTAATCTGTGGTTTGTCTGGGTAGGAGAAGTTAGACTGGATAGTGACAGATTTTTAACATCGATGACAACTGGGGCAGCTGAGAACCTGCAGGAGCAATGGGAAAAAGTGCTGAGACTTGACTTTTTTTTGTTTTCAATTAAGACAAGGTCTCACTGTTTCCCAGCCCAGGCCTTGAAGTACAGATACTCCTGCCTTTACCTCCCAAGTGCTGGCTGTGTATACCATCACATTCAGCTCTGTTTTTAAGAGCCTGCTTATTAATTAGAATGTTAATTTTCATTCTCAGTGAAAAATTCAGCCTTAAAGGTTTTTAAGTGTGTGTGTGTGTGTCTTATCTCACATGTGAAGTGTACATGGAGGAAAAACTTACAGACATGGAATTGCTAGAGCAAAATGCACACAATAGATTGTTTCCCCAAGAAAATAGTACAGTTGGAATTCACTTGCCCCTAGGCCTATGTTGCAAACTGTCTAATTATCTCTTGCTATCCTGATGAGGGAAACAGCTATTTGTTATTGCAATAGACCACATACACATAGATCCTTTTTTTTTTTGTTTATTTGTTTTGTTTTGGCCATTCCTTGAAGAGGTATCTTAAAACTGGACTTACTGGGTCAGAGGCATGGGTGCTGGAAACATGGAATGTCAATTACTTTTCCTACTACTATGATAAGATTCCCTAAGAAGGTTGGCTGGAGAGATTGCTCAGTGGTTAAGAGCACTGGCTGTTCTTCCCAGCAACCACAAGATGGCTCTCAACCATCTATAATAGACCTGGTGTCCTCTTCTAGACTGCAGGGATACATGCAGGCAGAACTCTGTATAATAAATAAATAAACCCTGAGAGAACAACCCAAGGGAGAGACCATGAAGGTGGGGAGTTGACAGCAGCAGGAGCTTGAGGCAGGTGGTCACATTGTGTCCACCACACTCAGGAAGCAGAGAGCCATGAATGATAGTTCTGAGCTCATGTTCTCCAAGCCAGACAGTCCTGGATCCCTACACAGGAATGGCCACACTCACAGTAAAAATGGATCTTTTCCTTTAATCAATCAAGATAATCCCTCACAGATATGCCCAGAAGCTAAATAATCCCTCACATTTGTTCTTTGAGTGACTCAAATTCCTGCCAAGTTTACAGCACTCATCATCACACAGAACAATATCCTTTCCTTTTCTCTCCCCCCCCACCCCCAGTCCCACCCTGCCTGCAAAAGCCCCAAGCTGACTTCAAACCAATTCAATCTTTATGGGAACAGCCCGCTGATCGTATACTTCTTCCTCAACTATTCCAAGCTGCAGCAGCATGGCCAGGATGTCCTGGTCAGCAGGAGAGAAAAGACCAAAGTCGTCCCATATCCTTGTCACTACGCTCCTGCCACCTTCTTGCAGAAGCAGGGCATGAGGGGAGGCATCCAGACTTTAGCTAGTAGCCTGGTACACAGTGGGTACTTGGTAGGCACAGCTATGGTATGTACCTCAGGGAGTAGAGTCTTGCTCATGTGCTAAGGTGAGCCTCAATGTAGGCCTTGGGTCCTGACCATGTCGAATTTTCCCATCTACATCTTTCAGCATGAACTTAGGGACCATAGTAACCCTGATGCTCACTGTCCCAAAAGTGTATGGGCCATCAGTTTTGCCGTCCATGTGAGGTTTATCTAATCTCTTTCTCAGCTCCATTTGGTAAAAAGCTCAATTCTTGGGAAACAGTTGCAGCATGTGTTGGTACCCTGAGCCCTAGCAACATGCCTTGGGGTTAGAACATGGTTTCTACTAGGAATCAAGTTTGCTCTGTTTGTCCAAAAAGCTCCAGTCTCTAGAACTAATGCTACACTAGCCAGCCAGTGACTTGGGAAACATTCCAGTTTCTCTGTGGGCACCACTTCTTTCGTCTGTAAAATCAAAATAAGGGTTTCTGCCTCAGGGGTACTGTTTGTTTTCTGAGACAAAATCTCTCTGTGTAGCTCAGCTGTCCTGGAACTCACTCTGCAAACCAGGCTGTTCTCAAACTCACAGAGATCTGCGTGCCTATGTCTCCCAAGTGCTGGGAGTAAAGACGGAAACCACCACACCCGGCTGCAGGGGCACTTTCGCAGATTGATAACCAGAGCAACAGAGGGTGCCTAGTGCATGTCTGGTACTCTGTTGCCCTCGCTGGTTCATGGACTGGAGGGCACCAGGAGGCCGTTTCCTCTCCTGCCCTTAGGGCTTCATGTCACAGATTTCTGAAGGATAGTGAGAGCTGCCACTATGCAGCATGGTCCAAATTGTCCTGGCATCACCCCGTTCTTTAGGTCACTGTGGCTCCAGACATAGCGCCTGGCTGGGATATACCAACCAACCTTTGCAGCTTTACAGCTTTATCCTCCAAGCTCCCAAAGTGAAGCTATCCCGCCAACCTAGTAATGTTGTGACTGGATGGTATATAACAGGCACTTTATGAAGAGCTGTTTCATCATCCTCTACAGGAAGAGTTATCTCTTCTTTTGGAGAGGTTCTTGAGTTAGGGTCTCACAATATAGCTAAGGCTGGCCTCAAATTTAGGGCAATCTTCCTGTTTCAACCTCACAATTTCTGGGATTACAAGTGTAAATCACCAGACCTGGCTTTTATCCTCTTTCATAGACAGGAAAATGGAGACATAGAGGGTGACAGTGGAAGTCCCACCACTTGTCACAAATGTAGCCGAGATTCTAAGGAAGGGTGGGAGTGCAGCATAGGAGGAAGGTCTTGTTTGTTTTGGTGTTTGAGACAGTGTCTCATGCAGCTCTGGCTGGCCTGGAACTTCCTGTGTCCTTGAACTTGATCCTCCTAATTTCATTTTCCAAGTGCCAAGATTACTGGTGTGCATCACCACACATGACTGAAAGAGGGGCCCTTTCAATTTTAAACTTGAAATGGACAGTGAAGCTGAGTGTGGTGTTATGCACCCATAATGCCAGCACTCGGGAGGGTGGAGCAGTAAGCTAACTATTAACTAAGACTACTTAGCTGGATCCAGTTTTAAAACCAAATCCAGCTGGGCTTGTTGTGCACACCTTTAATCCAGCACTCAGGAAGCAGAGGCAGGTGAATCTCTGTGAGCTCAAGGCTAGCCTGGTCTACAGAGTAAGACTATCTTTAAAAAACAAACCAAACAAAATCCAAACACCAAACCAGAAAACAGATGAGCCATCAGGTCTCCAAGGAGAGGGATGTTGGAGTCCCTTCCCCTTGGTCATTGTGATGACAGACTCCAAGCCCAGCTGGACTCAGAACTAAGCTGGTGGTGATCTGTAGAAAAAAACTGGTGATGCTGGGGAGCCCCCTGGAAACACTGCCCAGCAGCAGATGCCTTTGGACAATCTAAGGCAGCATTTTCTGCCTCCATACCATGCACAAGATCAAATGGGGCTTTATGACAAGGTGGACACTGCCTGGCTACGGAGAGGGCAGCTTTCTTCATTGCCAGGGTAGCCCTAGTCGGCCTCAGAAGATCACTGTATGGATTTGGGGTACTTCCTCTAGAACCCCAAAGCACCAAACATTGTCCTTTGTATAGTCCACGCTCCTTCCCTGTACATGAGGCTCAGCCACTAGCAGGGCGTGGGGGCAACACAGTGGGCTGTTCCTTGACAGTAGTATCCACTGACTCTGCCATGACCTATGCTGACATCATCTACCTGGTCACGAAGAACATGGAGACACGAAGAAGGAAGCTCAGGCAGCTGTACCAGCTACATGAGAGCGAGTGGACCTACTTTAACAACTACCTAACAGAGCTGCAAGAGAACTTCAACAGGTAGGGGGGTGTGGACACAGAGCCACGAGTAGACGCATGTCCACGGCAACAGCCAGCAGGGTTCAGCTGGAGTGGGGTGGGGCTGCTAGCTTGCTCACTGCCTTCACTGAGCACAATCAGCTTTCCTGTGGCCAAATTAGAACCAGCTCATTCCCAGACCCTAGCTCCTTTCTTTAGAATGTGTGTGCGTGTCTGTGCGTGTGTGTGTGTGTAACTGTGTGCGTGCACACATGGGCAAGTGCATTTCCCCACTTTGTTGTAGCTGACAGTTGTAATTCTAACACTCAGGAAGGTTGAGGCAGAATTACCTCAAGTTCTAGGCCAAAGTAGACTACAGACTAGGAGCCTATCTCCTGCACCTCCTCCCCATGCCATGGGAGGGGAGCATTCTTTTTTTAAAGGCTGACATCTTGGTGTATGGCTGTAATCCCAGCAACTAGAAAACTGAGGCAGGGGCTGGAGAGATGCCTCAGTGGTTAAGAGCAATGGCTACTCTTCCTGAGTTCAATTGCCAGCAACCACATGGTGGCTCACAACCATCTGTCAGGATCTGGTGACCTCTTCTAGTGTGCAGGCATATGTGTAGACAGAATACTGTATGCATAATAAGTAAATAAATCTTTAAAAAAGAAGAAAGGAAGAAAGAAGAAAGACAGAGCAGAAGCATCCCAACTTGGAGTCTAACTGGACTCCAGAAATAGACCTGGCTTCCTGTGAATGTGCATAAGGATAGGAGAGGGCATCAGCATTGTTTATGCTGTGTTTCCTCTGCGAAGATTATGCCAGCAAGCCCCAGAAATATACCTGTCTTTGATGCCTAGCTTATGTGGGTTCTGAGAGCCAATCTCTGGCCCTAATTGATTGCCCAGCGATGGCTTTTAACCACGGAGACCCCTCTCTAGCACTCTTCCTACTTAGCTTCTGGCACAGGGTCTCCTCCTAAAGCTGGAGTAAGCTCCAGGGACCCTCCTGTCCCTGCCTCTCCAGCACTGGGATTGAGACGCACCACCCACCACGCCTGGCCTTTACATGTGTACTAGGGATATGCTCATGTCCTAATGTTTTCACGGCTAGCACTTTACCAACTGAGGCATGTCCCTAGTCCCCCGAATGTATAAATAACAAAATGGTATTCTGCTTTGTTTTTTAAATGATGGCCAGCACTGGGATGAAAGTGGTCATGTGGAAGATGACTCAAAGGCAGGGTAGGACATTTGGGGACATATAATTTGTTTCCCTAATAAAGCCCAGGTCAGGAAAATTGGCTCTGATGTTGGGCAGATCAAAGCTGTGTCTTATTAGTCATATCAGTAAGGCTCCCCAGTCAAGCTGTGAAGGCTATGGACAGACACCTCTTCCATGAACAGGACTAGTACTTGCACCTGCCTCATGGAGTAGATCTAGCCTGGCTCAGAGGTGTTGGCTGATGAAGGGGAGATGGGGGACCGCATGTCAGGGCACTGCAGGTCCCTAGCAACACAAGGCATTTTAGCCAGAAAGTTTGTAGCTGGAAGATGGGGAACAACCAAGGCCATCAATCAGGCAGCTGCTGAACCTCCTGTAGTGGGGAAGGAGACTGTCTGTCCTCCTGAGGGTTGCACTGAGCAGGCTCAGGGCCATTGCTGGGGAATTGTTTCCTGTGAATCCAGAGCTCAAGACCTCCAGCATATCTGCAACAGAGCACTCATGATTTGTCATACTATTGGAAAAACTCCAGGAAATGTTCCTACATTTGATTCTGTCCTTGTGATGTCTGCCCTAAAGGAAACAGAGAAGTATATACAGCCATCTCCCCACTTTTCTGTGTGTGTGTGTGTGTGTGTGTGTGTGTGTGTGTGTGTGTGTGTGGTCTATGATTTGCCTTGAATCTGAGTAGTTGAGTGTGTACTGCCAACCTAGTTTATTACATCATCTTTAAAAAAATTATTTTTTATGTGTGTGAGTATATCGCTTACATGTATGTATGTATACCACCGTAATACTTGGTACCTACGTAGAAGTCAAAAGAGGTTGTTGAATGTCCTGGAATTGTAATTACAAATGGATGTGAACTGCCTGCCCTTGGGTGCTGAGTACTGGGCATGGGTCCGCTCCAAGAGATGCCAGTGCTAGTAACTGCTAAGCCATCAGTGTAGCCCCTTATGACAACATCTTACCTCACACATTAATGACTATTTCTTGACTTTGACTACTCATAACCTGGTTCTTCATTAATTAATTGTCTACTTGCATTTCAAAAGCCAACTGAGGGTTATCCAGTTCAGCAAAGCCATTGTGTACCCTGTTAAGACACTCTACCCAAAGCTTCCAGTAGCAGTAGTTACTAACACTTACTGAGCATTTCCTGTGTGCCTGGCACTAGTAAACATTTTACCTACACTAACTCACACCTCACCACAATCCTAGTGGACCATGTGAACACACTAGCACGAAGAAGCGAAGTAATTTCCCCAAGATCACACAGCAAGCAGCAAAGCCCTAGCAGATTCGTCTTCCTTCTGAGACTATACATATACCAGCTTTCTTTTAAGATGCTGGAGCCCTCATCTCCTCTGTAGTTTCATTTTATGTCCATTCTAAAACCCCAGCGGTCTGTATCTGGGATGTGGTGACCCCTGTGTGGTCAGCTGTTTCTTGGTAGACCGGCAGAAAAGATCACACTGCAGCCAGGCTATGGTATGAGCACTTTTAATCCCAGCACTCAGGAGGCAGAGGCAGGAGAATCTCTGTGAGTTCAAGGCCAGCCTGGTCCATAGTGTGAGTTCTAGGACAGCCAGGGCTAGCTACACAGAGAAACCCTGTCTAAAACAAAACAAATAGCAACAACAACAAAAATCACATTGACTCTTTCATCTTTTCTCTCTCTCTCTCTCTCTCTCTTTTCTTTTGTTTCTTTTTCAAGACAGAGTTTCTCTTCCTGGAACTTGCACTATAGACTAGCCTGGCTTTGAACTCACAGAGATCCATCTGCCTCTGCTTCCCGAGTACTGGGACTAGAGGTGTACACCACCACTGCCCAGCATTTCATCCTTTTTCAATACATGTCTTTTGTCATTTTATATCCCAGGGAGGTGAATATTATAGATAAAAAAGCAGCAGAAAATAGAAAGGCCAACCATGCCTTCCTCTCGCCCTCGTTACTGTTTGATGACTTGTTCGACAAGAAATTCAGAGGAAGCCCCTACAAGGAAACGGCGTTTCTCTCAAGGTTTGTTCAAACAGAAGCCTTAGAAAATGTGCAGTGTGAATGATGGGAGATTCCTCACCACATGGGGGAGGTAAGCAGGTGCATGTCTGAGTCCAAAGGACACCACTGAGCTTTCCCGTTCCTGTGTCTCAGAACAAAGGACTGGACTAGTGATGGGAGATGTCATTATGTATATATGTTTCTCATACTGGTTAATGAATAAAGCACTGTTGGCCAATAGGAAAGCAAGATAGGAGGGACTAGGAGACAAGGAGGAAAGAGGAAGTAGTAAGCAGGAGCCAAGATGGAGAGTCTGGAGAGAGCAGTACGCGGCAGCCGGCTCCGGGTAAGAAGACCACGTGGAAATACATAGATTAACACAAATGGGTTAATACTTAAGACAGAGCTAGCCGATAAGAAAGTAGTAACTGGCCAACAGGATTATATCTAATACAGAGTCTGTGCATTATTTGGGGCTGGCAGCGTGGCGGCAGGACAAGACTAGGCTGCCGGCAGGAAAAACCGTACTCATTACAGACTAGGGATATGTAGATTGTGATAGAGACAGCTTATTAAGGAAGAAAGAAACGGGGGGTCCTGATTCTGAAGGTGAAGGTGGGCTAGAGAGCTACATCAGGGCTGAGAGCCTGGAACCTCAGATGCAACTTGGGATCACTCACAAAGCACCACCTTCTTCAACCCAAGATCCTGGGGCTCTGCTTCTCCCACATGCTCTGTTTTGTCACCTGTAGCCATGGCCAGGAGGGTTTTCTAGTCTTTCTGGCAGCTGGCTTCTCACATCTGTTCTACCTGCTCACTCTCTCTCCACCCCTCATCATTCGTCTCAGTGCCTTTCTCCATCCCCGCTCTCTTGCCACAACTTTTTCTTGAGACCTGTGGTCCCAGAAGTTTTATGGGGAGGTTGAGGGATTTTTAAAAAAAAAAAATTCTATGTCTATGTGACTGCATGCAGATATGTATACTCCATTCATGCAGGAGCCCAAGAATGACGGAAGAGGGTGTCAGAAATCCTGGAACAAGAGTTACAGACAGTTGTGAGCTGCCATGTGGATACTGGGAATTGAACCTAGGCCCTCTGTAAGAGCACCAAGTGCTCTTAACTGCTGACCAATCTCTCCAGCCCCAGTGATCACTTGTTTACAGTTTACATGTTGGCTGGAGATGAACCTTTAGATGCCCTACAATAAGAAACGGCTGTGATGCCTGCATCATAAAAAGTTTTGTTTGAATATATCCTGAAAGACATAAACTTTACAAACTAAAGCTACAACGTCTAAATAATAATGGCATACTCACACCCACCCATAGCCCCAGAAAGGGCAAGAGCCAGGAAAGCTATGCCCATGCTCATCCCTGGAGAGTCATCCTTATATAACTTGTTCCCTGCACTGTTAAAAAAAAAAACAAAAAAACAAAAAAACAAAAAAAAAAAAGTGCACCCCTTTAATCTCAACACTCAGGAGGCAGAGACAAGTGGATCTCTGGGAGTTCAAGACCCAGCCTGGTCTACAGAGTGAGTTACAGGACCGCCAGAGCTACATAGTGAGACTCTGTCTCGGAAACAAACAAACAATCAAAACCACATAATGATGGTTCCATATAGAGACTGTGATAAAATATAAAATAATAATTTTAAGGCAGAATCCAGTGGTGGAAGAGATTAAAAAGAAGGTAGCATGAGATAGCATCTTCATCCTCCTCATGGCTGCAATGTCTCCACCCCTTGCTGAGTTATTCATACGTCTTCCACACATCATACTGGTTTTCTTCTGACTTCAACTGCTTCCACCTCCCCCAGGTGTCTTCTCAGTTCCCTTTATTTTCTTTAGGTCGCTGGCCTCTTTATTTTAGTTTCTCTAGGAAATAAAAACCTTTAATTCTCGTGACAGTTTGAGGCATTACAAGTTAATCCCTGGAGGTACAGACTGGTGTATCTGCTGCCCTGTGTGTGTGCTTGTCCTCAAGGTCAGTGTCATCTTGCCGGAGAGTTCAGTCTTGGCCCTCAGGCTGCTATGAGAAGATTAATGAGGGGGTGTGGCCTTGTGTGGACACTCCACTTCCATTCCTTCCACCAGCCTTGCCAACTCTTACTTTTCTCCCAGTGTGTATCAAAGTGCCAGTGAAACTGTTCTGAAGAAACCCCCTAAATTTCTGAACTGGTTTTATTGACACCCATTTTGCTTCCCCACAGGAAGAAAAAGAAGGAGGTAGAAGAGAAACGGAAGATTCTCCAGTCCTCTTTCTCATTCCGAAACCCTGTGGATAACTATTCCCTGGGCCTAAAAAGCCCCTACAGAATCGGTTCTATTTCCAGTACCAGGTGAGGTGGGCCAGAGTGGGAAGACAGGGAACTAGAAAGTCCTCACCCTCCAGCTTAGCTCCTCAGGGTTTGCCAGAGAGACCTGGCTGGGGGGCTTTGTGCAGGACCACTGCATCCTTCAGACATTTTACGTCCTCCTGCAATTTGAAGTATTTCCACAATAGTACTACACTGTCAGGTGACAATGACAGCTCCATTTACCAGTGGTTTACCCTGTGCTGAACATTAAGAAAATAAGCCTGGTACAGTGACCTCATATGAAAATTAAACTTTTCTGACGTAGGGACTAGTCACAGTATCGCAAGCACAGACACAGGTTCAGTCTACTGCCACAGGCACCTGTGGGGATGCAGCAGTAGGTACCCACAGCTCCAGGTGACAAGCAGCTTGGTGCCAGACAGCAAATGCACCAATCAGCAAGTTAGAGGCCCATGGTACTGGGAGCCCTGGGAAGATGAAGCAGGAATCCAGGAGCCATGCAAGATTGATGTCACTGAGTCTGGCACAGTTTCCTGGCAGAAGGAGGGGGCATATGAAAGAGGCAGCAGCTAGGAGAGCAGAGCCAGGGGTGGAGAAGAGCTCAGCAGGGAGAGGGAGAGCACACGTGATGGGGAAAGGCTCATGAAGGTAGGGGCCGCCACATGGGAGGAGATGGGGCAGGGTATGGGCAGGACATCAGGGGCTTGTAAACTGTCTCTGGACAAACAAGGAGACTTCTATGAAGCCCTTGGATTTTTGTCTTGGGGACCACTGGAAGATAGTCAGCAAGGGCATAACTGATTCGATTTGGCTTTCCAGAAACCCAATAGCAGGTTCTGTGTTCACATCTGGGGGGCTTGTAAAGGTTACCACAAATCCTTGTCTGTACTTGGAACCTGTCTGTACCTGTTAATCAGGAATCCCTAGACTTTCTCAGTCTTGGCTCATAAAAATGTTTCAGAAACTAGCCCTTAAGAAACCATTTACAAACAGAAAGTGGTGGCATGCGGTTGTAATTGCAGCACTTAGGAGGCTGGGGCAAAAGGGCTTTAAGAGAACAAGTACATTGGTTCTTTTAAAACCCTTAAAAACCGACGAATTAGTTCTTTTTGTTGCCACAATGAAACAACCAAGGCTGAATATTATGACAAAAAGACATTTATTTAGTTCTGGAGGTCTAAGAAAAAAAAATTGTGCAGTGGGTCACACGCCTTTAGTCCCAGCACTCAGGAGGAAGAGGCAGGTGGATCTCTGTGAGTTTCAGGATCACCTCCAAAACAATGCAGAGAAACCCTGTCTAGAAAAACAAAACAAAACAACAACAACAACAAAAAATTGTGTGTGAGTATACTGTGTGTGCTGTGAAATACACAAAAAAGAAACCAGAATTTTAAAAGGATCGCACATGCACATGCGCGCGCACGCACGCACACGTGCTTGCCACACAAGCATAAGGACCTGATCTAGAACCCAGCCTGCACCTATAATCCCAGAATTCCTACAATGAGAAGGAAACAGAAGTGGAGGCAGGAGAATCCCCAGAAGCTTGTAAGTCACAACAAAAAGACCCTATCTCAAACAAGGTAGAAGACAAGATTGTCCTCTGACTGACACATGTGTGCCATAGTACACATGTGCCCCACACACAGATATCATATTACACACACAAAGGGATGGTATAAACACCAGTGTCAGCTGACTACCCCAGGTAAACATTAATGAGGACCACAGGTTCCCTTTTGGTTTACCCTACAGAAAAGGTCAAGGTGTGGGGATTATAGAGAGTATCAGAGAACCATAGGTAATTTTCATTTCATTGTTGCCACCTCTGTGGTCAGGAAGTCTTGAAGCATGCCTGGCTGGTAGTCCTGGCCAGGCTCTACCCAAAAGGACTCCTTTTTGCTGGGCTCTGCAACTGGGTAAACTCTCAGAACCCAAAGGACAGCTCACAACCATCTGTAATTCTAGTTCCAGGGTATCTAATGCCCTTTTCTGGCCTCCAAAGGCACCAGGTATGCACATGGTGCACATATATACATGCCAGCAAAACACTTATACACATAAAATTAAAATAAATCCTAAGAAAAGGAATTTTTTTTTTTTTTTTTTCAGAGACAGGGTCTCCCTGTGTAGCCCTGATTGTCCTGAAACTCACTCTGTAGACCAGGCTGGCCTTGAACTCACAGAGATTCGGCTGCCTCTGCCTCCTAAGTGCTGGGATTAAAGGTGTGCTCCATCACTGCCTGGAAACATAGTCATCCTTTAAGGGCTGAATAGAGAGGCAGCAGTGGTCTCAGATCACTGAGCTTTTAATGTCAGTTCCCACAGGACCTCCTAGTTCCATGGCCCTATGTGGTTCTTATCCTGAGTCTCCGGCTCTTTCTCTGTAAATGGGATTGATAATGGTATGTATGGTTTAGGGTCAATGTGCAGAATGAACTGGTCAGCTCTTTGTAAAGCCCAGAACACAGTGCCTGATACAAGCAAAGTAGACATATCAGAAGTGTATCATCACCATCATCATTAATGTTACTGTTTGAGACTGGGTCTTACTATGTATCTCAGATTTTCTCAAAATGAAGAGCCTCCTGCCTCAGTTGCCCAAGTGCTGAGTTGCAGGTGTGTGCCATGGTGCCTTGTCCTAGGAGTGCTTCTAGGTCAGTGAATGTTGTACACAGCCCATTGTAAGACATGGCTGCTTCTGAGTTCCTTTCCCCTTCCTTCACAGCTCTTTGCACCTCTTTCTCTCTGGCATCTCACATCATGCTGCTGTGGCTACTTCATCTTTGTTCCAAAGCCTGTGGGCTGATCCTATCACTTTCATTGGTGACTAATAGGATTGTGATTCATTTAGCCCTATTATCAGTGAGCTAGGACTCTGTTCACTTGTCCCCTAGAGTGATTTTGTTAGCCTGAGAGCTAAGCCCAGCTGTCCATTTTAATTTGCTTGCCTCCTTGATTTCTTTTTCCCTCTTGTGTGTTTACCACAGTCCACCCAGAGTCTTCCTTGGTTCTATACACCCCACCCCCACCTCCTTACCCCCCTTTCCCACTTCCACCCTGAACGTTCAGACCCTCTCTGTCACCTGTCATTTGCTGGCCTTTTGGTGTTTGATTCTAGCCTGCTGGCATCTTTTTATTTATTGTGTATACTGTGTTCTGCCTGCATGTATCCTTGCAGGCCAGAAGAGGGCACAAAAATCTCATTGTAGGTAGTTGTGAGCCACCTTGTGGTTGCTGGGAGTTGTACACAGGACCTCTGAAAGAGCAGTCAGTGCTCTTAACCTCTGAGCCATCTCTCCAACTCCACCTGCTGACATCTTGGTCATAGGAGGTTCCCACCATTTCTGTCTTTTTATTCCTCTACAGTGAGCACATCGACAGTGTGTCCAAAGTGACACATGAGGCGCTCTTTAGACTCTCACCATCTTCCATGGAATGAACTCACCCAAGAGCAGGCTCAGACTGCAGAGGTGGTGCCTGCATATGTTGTCAGATGTGATAGAGAACGGAAGCAGCGATGGCAAGTGAGAGCACTACTGCAGCGAGGGGACCCTGAGTCTTCCCAGTCCATGGGATAAAGAGTATTAAAGTTATATCTACCACGAGCCAAAGTTAGGGCTGGGAGAAGATGATTCATCTCACCCATTTACTAACTCGTTCTTTCATTCACTTAATAACAGGAGGCAGGGTTTTTCTGTGTGTGTTTGGCTGTCCTGGAACTCTGTAGACCAGGTTGGCCTTGAAATCACAGAGATTCACCTGCCTCTGCCCCACAACAATGACACAATTCAACACATCCTTATGAAACAGCAAGATCTTGTTTCAAAAAACAAGCAGGTGACAGGCAGTGGTGGCACACACCTTTAATCCCAGCACTTACTTGGGAGGCAGAATCAGGCAGATCTCTGAGTTCAAGGCCAGCCTGGTCTACAGAGCAAGTTTCAGGATAGGCAAGGTTACATAGAGAAACCCTGTTTAGAACAACCAAAACCTGGATTCTTGAACTTTCCATTCATAGTTAGCCACTGTTGGATTAGTTGGTCCATAGCCTGTAAGTTATTCTAATAAATCCCTTTTCTTTTTCTTTTATTTTCTTTTTTACAGATTTTATTATTTATATAGCCTGCATATTTGCCTATACACCAGAACTCATAAATCCCTTTCCTTAAGAAAGACAGATTCATTCTATAAGTTCTATTACTCTGGAGAATCCTGACTAATATAGAATTTGGTACCAGAAGTGGTTGTAGAGCAACAGAAATATAAGGATGACTCTTTTAAGTATCTGGAATAGGCTTTCCAATTGCCAACATCAACAAGTACTGAAACCTCTCTGGTTACCAAAGCCTCTCCTGGGAACTCAGAGTGTACTAAAAGTCTGTGATGTGAACTATATTATAAACTTATGGAAATAAATACATTTGATTTTCCTTATTCACCAAACAACTCCCCCCCCCACACACACACACACAGTTCTGACATCAAACTGACTGAACTGAAGGTGAGTTTCATGTTTCAAACTGCTTGCTGAAGCCCAAGAGAGGTGACTAGAAAGAGCAGGGGAAGGAGAATGGAGAGAATTACCACAGCAAACCAGGGACTTGACAGTGGGAAAGGTCACAAGTTCATACTCCCATAACTTGCCTTAAGGGCATGTATGCCCTTATGTTCACTATACCTCAGGCTGTTGTTTACAATTGTGTGTGTTAGCTGGGCATGATGGTAGATACCTGTAACCACAGCACCTAGGAGATGGGACAGGGAGGATAGGGAGTTCAAAACCAGCCTCCACACATCCCAACTTTAAGGCCAACCTGAGCTCTACTAGACCATGTCTCGAAACAAAACATAAAAGATAAACACAGATATTTCTGAATTCTGTCCACTGAAATAACCTAGAAATAAAACTGATAACAACTCAGGACACCTTGCCCCAGTGCTAGGCAAGCGCTCTACCATTGAGCTGCCCCCACCCCTATCCCAGGGCTGTGACTTGAGGTAGCATTTGCACTAAATAGACTCGTATGAACACACCAGGCTGACATCTGGCGGTTTCCCACACTGACACTTGAGCCACCTGAGTCTGGTGCAGTGTATAAATGGGAGTCATGACAGATCCTGCCCACCCCCTGTGTGTGTGTGTGTGTGTGTGTGTGTGTGTGTGTGTGTGTGTGTGTGTGTGTAACCCATTACTCCATGAAAAGCACTAAGCTCAGTGCCCATCTCCAGCAGGGGCTGTGCATGATACTGTCTCTCCTGTTTACTGTATGCTCCAAACATGCGGCCTCTTTGCTTTGCACCTCTCCAGAACCTCACACTGCAAAAGAACCCCTTGCCCCTCCCTGAAGAAGCTTCAGTGGGTCTGTCTCCCACCCTATAAGGCAGGCCAGCTCTCAACCATCTTCCTGCACAATACAAGGATTACACCACAAAGGACACAACAGGAACAGCTGTACTTGGGCCCCAGTGGCCTGCTTGATCCTTATATGGCTCTATGCAGACCACCCTCTGTTTCCAGCTTCTCAGCAGGACTCTGCTTCTTTAGACAGTCATCTTGTTTTTATTTCTGTATCAAGTGGAGAGCTGTGTTAAGTGTCTGGTGAATGCTGATGCATTACATGGTCACAGGTATGCCTCTGATGTCAGTGTGTGAGGTTAGAAGGTTTCTACCTGGGGAAATGTGAACAAATGAGAAAGTCCAAAACATATGATGTGTCACTTACATGTATATATTGAATGTATCATATATCTATATAGTAAAACATTTCCATAGAATTCATTCATTGATGTATGTTAAAATATATGTGTTATACAATTATTTGGGGCTTGCTCCTCTATTATCTGTATTAAGTTAGCTATTAGCACATATCAGAAGTTTATTACATGTTTTTGGTTTAAATTATTTTGTTTGCAGTACTAGGCATAGAACCTAGAGCCTTGCCTATTCCAGGCAGGGGCTTTACCAGTAAATCACTCCTTCATATTTCAGGGTCTTGCTAAGTTTCCTGGGCTGGCCTTGAGCTTGTGAGTCTCCTGCCTTTGTCACTGGACCCAGCTGCCTCTATGTGGTTTGGGGTCAGTGGGAAGCATGATCATGAAAGAAGTTTAAACTAAAGGAGTGGAAATATGTTTGAGCCT